>NC_090940.1:34591955-34905705 GCF_040938575.1 Ambystoma mexicanum | reverse complement strand
TTGTTTCAAGTTGGTTGTTTGAAGTTGACAGCTGCAGATTGTAAATGGGGGATGCAGATGCATTTGCTACACAGAGATCTCCCACTGCAGATGATGAGCTGGGCCGGCCCTGTGATGTCACAAGTCCTGTCCTCTTATCTGAAGGGGATCATCATTCCAATTTGAAAGGCTTCTATTTCTTGTATTTCTTTCTAAATGCCAGCTTCCCTTGATGGTAGCCCCTGTTTTCACACTCCCCCCTACATTTGTTCATGCACCAGCCAGGGCCAATTGTCCTGCAGAGACAGCAAGCCTACAGAAAGTTTGTTTTCCAACACCCTTCAGGCAGGTCACATTTTATTGCAGTTGTAAACAGTTGAGATGCACAAACCAGGCTGGCAGTGAGGGAAGCCACTTGTGAATTTTGCCCATTGTCCTTGGCTGAAATGAACTCACACACTGCATTTTCTAACATCAGCCTTTATTCTTTGACACACAGTGTGTTTTACTGATTGGAGTTCACTTTGCTTTTGTGCTGAAAGTGCAGGGCTGTTTCTTTCAGTCAATACCAAAATACATTTTTTATGACTTGCTGTTCGTTTTTCTGCTGAAAAGAGGGTCTGTATTGTCACAGTTGGGCGACAGTTTCAGTGAAAACATTGCTGTGTTTATTTCTCAGCCCGCTGCATGATGTGCTTTGGCAATCTGCACTCGGATTACATTTTTGTTTTAGCCTTCTCTGGATTGCTCTTGCAGGAAGACACCCGCATGGTCTCCCTAAATAAGCCCAATGTTCAGCGTGCAGGTTTCTGAATGCTGGCAGGTCAGTTCCCAATGCGTCCTTCAGATATGTTGGTTTGGGGCCTTTGATTACACACCACAAACCGAATCTGCAACCCCTGCACAGGCATTTTGACGACTCACCTTCCGGGGTACCAGTGGCCCAGGAGTGAATATCGCTTTCTAAACCATCAATCAGCCTCACACCTCTAATGCACCAGAAGGGATCCAAACAGATTGGAATAACAAGCACATTATAAAACTCCTTGTCGAATTTTGTTAGCATCAGCGGAATTGCAGGATTATCTCAGAAAGTTTGTGGATCATTGGTTAGTTGCAACACAGTGAAAATACAATTATTACCCAATGATAAAAGAGACTGTCCAGTCAAGGTTGTTTCAAAAATATCTACTTTATTTATATCACAACAGACAGTTCTAGCAACACTACAAAATGCAACGTAAAGGAATGCAGAGGACAGACAGCTTCAAAGAAGGAAAAGGGATGCACTCTGGATACTGATAGGAGGGTAGTTGGTATGGTTCATAACCACAACAGTTTAAGGTTACTTGACTTAAGTACAAAGGGAGTAATGGGTCTCAATATGTCTCTAGGGGCATTCCAGGAAGGACCACACAGACAGAATCACAATGTACCTTGTGCTGTAGGTGTTCTTGGTGCTCAACAGGGTTGAGTCGGCTTCAGGGCACTTTGCAGGCTTCTGTGACAGACGGGAGTCGGCTGCAGATATCAGGCGGCAAGACGATTTGGTGTGCAAAGCTGGATGAATGGCTGCAGGCTGGACTACAAGGTGGCTCAGGGTCAGGAATTGTCTCATTGCTGATCAGCGGTTCTGAAGCACTGGTCAAGACGTCTCGGATGCCTTTTAGCAATTGCGGCTTGACAACGGCAGCATTGTGGTTGGTTGCTGCTCGAGGAACTCAACTGGCTCAAAACTGCCCTTTAGGGCGGACGGCAGTAGATGCTTGTCGAGGCACTTCCCCCAGCTTCTTCTATGGGCTTGTGTCATCCTTTTAGGTGGACGGCCCAAAGCTGAGCAGTGTGTTGCAGGCAGCTGTCTTGTCCTTGGTTGTAGGTTCAGAGACCTTCTGAGACCTTCTGGCACTTCCTATCCAGGAAGCGTGCTGCAGAGCCTAGCAGGGCATGCTGTGTGATGGCTGGGTACCAGTTCTGGAGTGGCTGGAGAGTCCTCTGGGTTCCTTATCTCCCTCTGGTCCCTGGGAGATATTATGGGGAGGGATCTTGCTTCCCCCTTTGAAATCCCGACCTTCCTTCACTGCGGAAGATGTAAGGCAGACTGTACCTTCAGCAGGATCCAAGGTTGAGTTCTTCTTTGTTACTTCAAGTGAAGTCTTCAGATAATCTGCCAAAAGAGGGGCTCAGCCTTTTTTAAAAGCCATTTGGGCCACAGTGATTGATGTAGGCTAAGCTTACCTTAATTAACCAATCCTTCGGTCTCTACTAACAATCTCCTGTATGCATGAGGTTATAACCAGAGTGCTTTTCAACAGGAAAGGTAAAGGGATGAAATCTTGTGGTACTTAGTCATACCCATCTTCCTGTCTGTTGTTGAGTCCCTCTAGTTAATGGATCTCTCTGTGGTTCCTGATTAAAGCAGCAGGTCTCCCTTGAAGCTGCAGTGAGACCAGACTCTCTGCCTCCTGCAAACCACATTTTTGTACCTTATGAATGTGGTCCCCCTAGCGGGGGGTTTACTGTAAACACGCAGTCCCAGACATGACATTTCACTGTCATTGATACTGAGGGCGGGAGCGGGCTTCAGATTGACAGTTACATATGAAAGGTTGTTGGGTTTCCTGTCTCCTTTATTAACCACTGCAGCCAGGACCCATGTGGGCTTGTTTGAAGTGCCCTCTAATTTGGTATGTTAAATGCTGCCACTAGCTACAGGGCCAAACAAAAGAGCAGGGTGTATTCATGGAGCCTTTGGTAGTTAACCAGGCTGGTCATGGCAGGGGGAAGATTGGTCCTCCCCCTTCCTGGAGATGACATAGTGTACTCCTGGCTGTCACATTCCAACTAAATATGACAGGGCAGACTATACCTGTAAGCTATGTCCCCCCAGAGTACATGTTTCTATGAGTTTGTCATGGTGGGAGCATAGGAAAATGTGTGTGGATTAGCCCCACACATTTTCCTGAGGTTGTTCTACCATCATTCCATTTAATTAAAGATTTCAAAAAAGGCCAGGTGAGTGCACATCCAACGTGCGGATGGTCGAATTCCTCACAGGCATCTTTGGGTTATCATCATGCAATCCAATCCAGGCCTGAGGAAGACACTGATCTCATGTAGCGGGCGCTTCCCTTGGAACCTCATTGTTTCTTACTTAAGAAATACTTGAACACCAACTTGGAAAATGTGATTCCTTTCCCTCTCTGTGACGGAACAGAGATTATATTGCCCTTGTCCGCAAACTTTGGCTCTGCAGACTTTCAGGACTACGACTCCAATGATCACTCACAATTGACTTTCCTGACAAGGGCTGATGGGAATTATAGACCATAATATCTGGAGCGCAAAGAGTGCATACCCCAGGTTTATAGCATGATTAAAAGGATTTCAATGTGATGACTTTCCCTGTCCACCAGCTCCTACTCAGCTGCACACACCTTAGAGGGATATAGTACATAGAGAACATTTTATTGTGTTACTTCTACAAAGAGGGCAACACTATTACAGCTATATTGTCAAGCATCGTATGTGCATTGTGAAGGCGTAGGGCTTCATTACGAGGTTGGCAGTAACCTGCCAGTGTTACCGGCGGGTTGCCGCCAACCCTGTACCACCTGCCTGATATCCTGGTGCCACCGCACCACATTCATAAGACTCTTCAATAGGACTCCATGGAAATGGGAATACGGAAGCACTTACACCGTTGCTAACTGTGCTGCTGCTTCTGTGACAACCATGCCGGTAGGTGCCTGAGCCCCCGGCAAGTAAAGCCTGCTGGGGGATCTGTGGCCCCTACCGGCATCTGTGTAGTATGGCGGTCCGGGAAAAGGTGCCGTCACGTTGCTACCAGCACCCTTATTTCCGAAATGCCATACTTGTAATGAGGCCCATAGTTTTCTGTCCAAATGCTGGACGTTCATCTTTGGTATGATTGAATATTTAGCAGATGTCAAGTGTATTACACTACGTGTTTCACGTAAGGCTCTTCACCTGGAGCCTGCAATTTGCTCTGTGTTTCACGAAAAGCTCTGCATGAGTGTGCTGCATTTTGCTATGTGTTTCACAGAATACTCTTCATCAGGAGTCTGCATCTCATTTTGCATTTGCAACAGAAAGCTCTTCACTTGGATCCTGCGTTGCGCCGTATGTGTTTCACAGAAAGCTCTTCATCAGGAGCACAGACTTAGTGGATGAAAAATTGAGGGAGGCGAGGATGGGGAAATTCAGTTGCATTAATAAACAATAACTTTCAAAAACGAACACTGCTATTGTTCCTGTTGACTTCTACGGCCCGTAGCGTAAATCTTACAATCATTTTGAAAAAAAACTATAACTCAATGTTTTCCTTCCTAAATGTTCATGTATGACACAATTGTGCCAATATATTTATCAACAAATATGTTCATTTCGCCAGATAAGGTGTAGACTTTTTTACATAGACAAATATACATTTTGTGGCTTGTAAAGTGAATATTGCCTTCAGTTTTATGTTATACTCTGGGGATTTGTACCACACAGCTCTGCCACTTTCATGGTCTCCAGACGTTCTCGAGGATCTGAAAGAGAAAAAGGATGGAGAGAGTGGTTTGGGGTTTTGAGGGAAAATACAAGGCGTTGTGCCCAACTGTTGGTGCCAGTGGAGCCTGGAGCACATGGCGTCTTTGTAGGTGAGTTCTCTAGGTTATTTGTGGTATTTCCCTTAGGGGGCCTGGGTGTCTGTTCATTGTGTTTGGATTTATGTAGTTGGTTGGAGAGATGTAGAGTTTTGAGGAAGTTGAGACGGGCCAAGGTATTTTTTGTAGTCATATTTTGTATCAGGGAGGTGTTTGAGAAGTGAGGCGGTTACTATGTTGGTTTCTTTTTGGTGATGGTGTGTTACCTGCAGATGTATGATGTGTAATCCACGTTCATGGGCCCTCTGGAGGTCACAGTGATCACAAAGACCTTCATCTATGGCCAAGTGGGGGGTTTGCCACCTAAAGCTCTCTAGAAGTTTTGGACTATGACTATCATTATCCCTCCCCATTCATTGTCTTAGCTAGGGCTGATGGGAGTTGCAGTCCCAAACACCTGGAGCGCTCAATAATAATTTGGCACTTGGCACTTATATAGCGCTACAAACCCTCGGGTATCTGAGCGCTGCTTATTATTACCCACGGTGTGTGGTGCTCATTTATCGACCTCGGAAGGATGAAAGGCTGAGTTTGGCTCCGCCGGGACTCGAACCTGCATTAGCAGGCTCTGCACAGATGTCAAAGTGCTGTGCCACTTGACCGGCTTGAGGTTTCAGACCCCTGCCCTAAGGCTTATGTACTCACTGTGGCCTTCCCCATGTCCATAGTCTGTAATATACCCATTCAACAGTTTTTCGGGGATGTGTAACCCCCATTTTGTTAGAAAACCTACATTTGAAAGCCAAGCATGTCTACGTTTTGAAACTGGGTGTAAAAAGGACAGGGGTTTCCTTAGAGGGGCAAGTGTGCTTCACACTTAGCTCTCATCCCACAAAACAAACTGGTCCGCTGGTGTGTGCCGCTGCCAATTTGGTTTCTATGGTTACATCTATGACACATTTCTAGAATAGGTTCTGCAGGGAAGTGATGCAGTGTTTGATTTGCCTAGCACGGGTTCGCTGCACCGTGTTTCACTTGATGGTGGATAACGTCTACCAATAGCCATCTTTCTGACTAGTGGAGCTTCTCTTGCAAAAATGATCAGCATAACACAACTGCGCCGGCAAGACGCTGTGCATCAGGAATTGGAGTCATTTGTATCCCTTCTTGATCTGACAGGATCACTGTAAATGAAGCCTTTCACGTCTGCCACTTCAATGCTTGTCTCGCTCCAGTCGCACCTCCTTCTAAACATTTTTATGCCACCCTGTTGCAGATATTTTTCAGCTTGGCGCGCTCTGTGCAAATCAAACGTGGCTGCCAGCAGTCTGGGGTGGCGGGGGCTGGGGGGGCATCAGAGCACATGTATTTCAGGGAAATGGAAAGATGCATTTCGGGCTTCTAGGTCCTCTTCAGATCTGCAGTAATAATAGAGAGCTGAATGGCCATGCCAATGGCACCGAGAGGACACCAACGATTATAATCACTTGATGAATCAAGAGTATTGACCCCTTCTTCCAGGGGCGGGGAAGCCACCCCCTTTGAGGCTAAGGAGGTATGCCCGCTGCGCAAGACCCTCGCTAGGGGTCTGGACAAGTGTGACTTTACTGGGAGTGACTCCCCTTAGAGGACAAGGACTCTCATTCCCACAAGGAACTCCCTATGGAAGCCAACGTATCTGCACATATGGGCCTGCCTCCAGTAATGAATAACGTGCCTACCTTTTCTTTGGCTCCAGGCAATCCTAGATCAACCACAACACCTGAAGGAAAAGGGAATATCCTTTTAAGAGCAAACTTGTATTTAAGAAGGATGAGTGCATTGGAGAAGAGGAGAGAAAGCTATATGCGGGGGGAAATCCTCTGACGTAGCTACACCTTGGAGGGGTAGAGCAGAGCGGAGCCGGGGAGCCCGCTGCAATCCGAGAAGTGCAGAATGCTAGAGTGAGATGCCGTAGACCCAGCAACCTAAACAGTGGAAAAGCTGCTGTCAGGTGGACCATCCGATGTGGTGGCGTGAGGTCCTTCTAACCACGCCGATACCAGTGGAAGTGGAACACCAGAAATCTCCCACCAGCAGGCATTCACTGAGTGTGGCAACTTATAGAGACAACGAGAGTGGGCTGTTGCAAAGTCCGTATCAGGGAGACGAGCAACAGAAGAAGCAGACCTGTGCATGCGCCAAACCTCGAAACGCCACTCAGGAGGAATGAAGGTACTGGGTTGGAATGGAGAAGGGGGAGGCCACGGGGGGGACATACTTTACGTAAAGTAAGTTGTGAAAACTATGATATTGACATTGGGACATTGTAAAATCATAAGTGCATATATCACCAGATACCGAGGGAACTGAGTGGAGATATTAAGCATGAGGCTTTGAGAAAGCTGGAAAGAAAATCCTGTGAAGGATGGAAGAAGTTACCAAAGTTAACTGTTGAAGAGTGGGGGAATCCCTTAATGAGAGGCTTTGAAAAGTACTACGAGTCAAGATTACATTTTGCTCCGGGGGCTCAGAGAAAGAGCCTAGTAGAGGGACCCCAGGAATGGTGGCGGCTCACCTACGATAAAGATATTTCCAACCCCAGAAGGGTAGAGTGGAAAGGGAGGTAAATCCTCAGTCAGAGGAAGGACTGTAAGACTAGCTTAAGAAAACAATTAATGAAACAACTGAGAATACCGATGAGCATTCCAGAGTCTGGAACACCAGACCTATGAGCAGTTGGCAGGAGCTCATAACTAAGACGCCAGGAACCAGAAGAGCCCATCTTAAAGAACTGGTTTCTAAAGAATGACGTTTTCATATGAGCTATAAATGTGAACTAAGAGAGCCCTGAAGTAAAGCCTTGAGACAGACAGCTGGAGGGAAGCAGCAAGGTGGGAGACGTTATTTTGGCAAACTTTACTTATTTGTTTTAGTGGTAGGGTCAGGTAGATTGGATTTTGGACAGAAGACATTTTTGATTTGCACTTCCTGACGACAGATGAGCACCACACTCCTTTGAAGGATGACCTAATGACCAGGTAATTATGGGATGATAGCAACATACAGTTACGTCACTTTTTCTATTCAAACTGTTTTACCTTCAGTACATTCCTCTTTTTCAGGATCAGCGTTTATCCCGCTGAGAGGGTTTGGAATTAAATTGTAAGCGCAGCCCTTTCCATCCCCCAGATTTTAGCTGAGACCTGAACCCCCAAGTGATATGTTCTCCCCAGCATATTTCCAATCCGCCATCATAGTCATCATTGGAGACTGTGCGCATAATCCTGGTCAGTGGCCAGTGGGAGCATGGCAGGAAGGGCGGCGACATGTTTGCCGGGTAGTGGGAGGTGTGCAGCTTTCTCCTCGGTGGACGTGATGTGCATGCCATCCTTGATGAGGAATTCCCAGGGCTGCTGGCAGGCAGCATGTACTTGTTAATTATTCAGGTGGATGACAAATGCAGAGCAGAGGTTCTCGCAGAGACAGGGTTTGTAGGATGCGTGTTTAGTAACTGATACGCCTGACACTCGCTGGTGCCTTAGTTCGGCGCTAATCCACGGGCCCCAGCGCCGCCGCCGCCTCCCTCCGGGGCATTGTGGAGGGCTGATGGCGAGGATTGAAAGCGCTTCATTATGGCAAGGCAACCCTTGCTTGCTGTGGCGGGAAACATGCCTGGCCTATGTTGTGCACCTAAGAAGCGAGAGCCAGAGAAAGAAGGGGGATGGACTAAGCCAGACCGCCAGGCTCAGAGGAGCTAAGCAGATGGGACGGTAAATGTGCTGCTATCGCCCCGTGCTTGGTAGGGAACTGAAAGGACTGTGAACATCTAAGCGGAACTGAAGTCTCAGTGGAAGAGCGTTGGCTGCTCAGGAAATGGACAGCTTTCCTACTGTTTGATACGAGGTGCTTGATGCAGTGTGAGGATTGTCCATCTGGGGATGGAATGCGGCCTGGCTTCCATATTCCTGGCGGGGGAGGACCGACGGTTGATGGTGAGAAGGTATATTACATATGAGGAGGCCAAAGGGCTGCCCTAGCAGAGCAGAGATACGCAATTTCAAAAGCGCACTTACATCATCAGAGCAATTTCTGTGCAGGTGTATGAATTATTTTTACATTAGATTATTTCTTCATTTGTTGTACATTGGAACACGTCCTGTTGGCCACACTCTTCTTTCTTGCGCTTGTATCGATTGGTGGTCAGTCGCGTCTTGGCCATTCGCGCCCATTCGGGTGCTATTTGTGAATTGAGCTGCTCCTTTTTTGGCTGCAAGTGAGTGCCAAGTATTTTGCCATTGGGCATGGGCTATTGTGCTAGTTCTGGCGTGTAATGGCAGCGTTTGAGTGGGAGCCCTCTGAAATGTCGCAGTATTTGCCTCTGCTTCTGCCCTCAGTGGCAGGGCCTTGGATTGAGGTGGTGGGCCGCCCAGGAGCCACAGTTTTGGTGGTGAACCCCTTTCAGCTTAAATGCAGGGTTCCAGTGCCTATTGCCACATACCTTCTGCTGCAAAATGCATGTGTCCTGCTCTCGGCCGAATGGCCATTACTACCCATACATATACAGCTGGGCCACCTTTTTATAAGCTTTATAGGTCTAGAACGTTGTAGGCTTGTTGTACGTCGTATATACATTGGAAACCTCTTCACCTCCCAAACCCTGAAGGTGAGTCATTATTTCTAGACCCTGCTCACCTCTGTCCAGTGTGAGGGCCTTATTTGTAGGTAGTCTTCTGCATGTACACGTTTGTTTTTTGTCCCTCTCCGAGTCCATCCCCCGGTATAGACATTTGCCTTTATTTCCAGGTTTTGACACTCCTCTTAGTTTACACCCAGAAGTCATTCTCTAGTACTCATGTTCCAATCTGGTCGGGAGGGGGTGGGGGTGGCCAGGGAGGCTCTACAATGTCAGACCATCGTCATACCAGCCCCTCCTGCCCTATCAGAGACGTCACACCTTTCCTGGCAAGCAGTAGAATAGCAGAGGGGGCAGAAGCCCCTGTTCCACTTATCACTGCGAAGACCCTATGAAACCAGCCCTACTGTGACAAGACCACACAGACCAAGACGAATCCTAACCCAAGACTACACACTCAACCCGAGAAGATGGGAGTAATGAGGCTCAAGCCTTGGTATCCAAAAATCACCGCTGATGGACAGAAATCTACCAGCAAGAAGAACAACAAGCCGACCCCTGTTCCACTCCGCTTCTTCAATTCTGCCCCGACTACAATGCTAGTCAGGCGCTGTTCTGCCAAAACCTGCAGAAGAATGCCCCACGTGCTAATGCCAGAGGTGGCGGGGCCAGCCTGTTTACTATAAACGAGTAGTGGGGATTTAGTAGCGGGCCCCCCGAGATCCTAGCATGGCAGCATGGAGACATCCAGACCCGTGACCCAAGTCAGGAGGGAACCTTCCAGAAGGGCAGGGAATACGCATCCCCCGCCGCCCTGTGGAGGCGGTAGCACCTTTCACAGCTGGTAAAGAGGGCATTTCTTTCCTGGTGTGGGGGTCCACACTGCACGGCCCTCGCAGACTTCCAGTGACAGCCATCAGCTGAAGGGCTCCCTCTAGCCAAGCCGGCCTCGGGGAAGGCCTAGCAGCCCCCAGCTCTGCCCCTGCCAGGTCTCAGAGGGCGGCCAGTGCAGATTCAATTTAAAAGGCATCTCACAGCGGCGGCGCAGAGGCTCACAATGGGCCTGCATTGAGTCTAATAACACGGGCCACTTTCTGCCAATCTGATTGCGCCTGCAAACTCATTTCCCCCAGGATGTGAAAGGCCGGCGCAATTCCCAGCCGGGGGTGAAAGGGCCTGCTTAATCCTCTCTTGTGCTGTACAGGGCCGAGGACTCCCCTGTTGGCGTGTCCTCACACGTCCCAGAAGCCCAGCCCCCACCTGATGGAAAGCCAGGCCGGTGGCACCTGGAGAGTGTAGGATGTAGGCAGGAGGACGGATGCCGCCCTGTCGGGCGCCACATCACCCCTTCATACATCTGCCATGGGCAACTGTGCCGTATGCAATGCCATGCGGGCTCCCTCGCACCCACTGGCGTCTCCAGGAAGCACATTTAGGGGGGTTGGTGGGCATAGAGGGAGCCACAGACAAAAGTAGGGGGCCGTCTATAAAAGGGCAATATGTATGCTTTTTCCATATTGTCATGGGCAAAGCAGTCCAAAGTGGCCCTGGGGATGTAAACATCGTGCATTTATACAGCAAGCAATTCTGTTGTATATATGCATATATCTTGATGTTAACGATATTGTCTCATCCTATATCAATATTGAAAATCTATATCGGTATATCTCCAAAACTCGCTATATCGCCCAGCACACACCCAGCACTGGTTGAGTTCACTCCTGGTTTCGGGCCTTCATGGACAATTTGTTCAGATGTTGCCTGTTGTGATTGGCTGGTAATGGACACCTGCCATTTTATGCACTTTGAAATGATACAGTGTTCATATTGTGTCCCGATCGCATCCGCTGTAGGGGGCCTTTCACAGGTGTGCCATTAATACCCATGGATCACAATGCCATTGTGTGCATCTCGCATCCGGCTGTGGATGCTTTTCTGGAAGGTCTGTGCAGATCGCAATTGGGGCTGTTGGTTCCTTTCTCAGCAGTGGCTTTGTGTGGACAGTTTAAAGTGCTAATGTAGCAAGAGCACTGAGAATATCCAGAGTGGGCATGTGAACTAGAAGAGCACAGTGTGTGTCAGTGTGCGCGCTATAACACCGGTCAATCAGTGACAAGATATCATCCTTTAAAGCAGTGTCTTCTGCAGAGATGGAGCCACTCTGATGTCTCGAGGGCAGTGTGTTGCTTTCAGGCCCGAAGAAAGATCACGGAGTCCCCAAGAAGCTGGGGGTTTGGCAGGGAAACCCTTGTCAGGGGCGAGCCACCTGCCAAGACCCCAATTTGAATACAAAAAAAGATAAAACTAATTACAGATGCAGGAAACTCACCTATTAGAGGTCTGTCCATGCGCTCTGTGGCAAAATACATGTAAACCTTCTGTTTTCCAGTTTACAAGAAACGTTTTACACTTAAAAGGCCCAGACAATAAACAACAATACAGACAGCACTTCAGCAGCAACTTGCCCATTGATACAGTGCCCATAGGGTCAGATAACACTTTACAGATACTCATGTTTCCTTAACATCTCAAATTTTCTGCCAATCTTCCTCACCTTTCTGCACAAACAGTTTCAATAATTTACACAATGCTAGAATCAATGATTGATTTTTTTTATTTGATTCAATTGTATTTTTTACAATTTTTACAAACATCTGTTGAAACACTTCTTTCCAATTACTAATCTCTGAACACAAGAAACAGAAATGACTTCAAAAGTTCAAGTTGTATAAGCTCTTAACTATTATCTGTTCCAAAACAATGTTCAAGAAAAATTGTGCTACTGCCATCACCAAAGCTGTTTTATCACCTTTCATCAGTCGAGACCACCACACCCTTTCCTCATAAATCTGTAGGGCTGTTAAATGGTGGCCCAAGTAGGTTGTTCGGACTTTTGTACCTGGGCATGACAATAGAAGATGTGTAGCTGTTTCCACCTCAGTTTTTTTGTTGCAGAATCTACAGCTGTTGTTACTAGATAGACCTCTAATTGCCAAAATCTTGTTGGTCTATATAAAATTCAGACGAGCTTGTAAGAACGTGGTTCGCAATGATCTATCTATTTAGCCAAGTATCCCATTACTTGATTCACTTTTTGTGTATTTATTGCAAGGTGTGAGTTAGCTTGTTCTTGGATGCTACTTCCAATGATTTTATCCAATCCCATTCTTCCAATCGTTTCTTTACTTTGGATGGGTTTCGCTCCAGTTCTTCGTCTGTACTTCCGATCTCATCTGGGAGGGTTTTGTTCTCGTTTGACCATTTGGTTAATGTTATGTTTTTCCCTCGTTGCATTTCTCTGTAAATGATCTTGAAGATTTTCCGGTGGGGAGAGAGGCGTATCTTCCTGTAGATCATCAATCCATTCTGATCAATTATCGCTTTCACTGATACCAAACTCACTTCTCGTTTTATGGAAGCCATCAGAGTCAATGATAATAATCCCAAGACTTTTTGCCAAAAATATCCCTCCAGTTTTTGCCAAATTTTCTCAGGAATATTTGGCATTGCTTCAGCTCCATAAGACAAGGTGGGTACATACCACTTTAGCTTTGTAAAAGTTTATCGTTGGAATTAGAGAGAAGCGCCCAAATCTTCTGTCTATAGCCTTGGTTTGAAAGTCTAAATTCGTAATCTTTGCGTGAAGCATTATCTGCATTGGGGTTTCCACAGGGCTGCTGTTAAGTATGATGCCTAGATATTTAAAGGTCCTAACTTTTTCCAACTGCACTCCCTCAAGTTACCAGTGCTGTCTTTCCGTGTGCTTGGTTGTTTTCTCGAAAGACATGGTTTTCGTTTTGTCTGAGTTAACTTCCAAATCATTTGTTTTTATATACTCAGACAAACTGTTTAGCTGACGTTGTTGACCAATTGCAGTGTTGTCTAATAAGATGATAACAACAGCGTATAGGAGGCAAATTAATTTCTCATCTCCTATCGTTGGGGGAAAGGATCTTGTTGTTTGCTCTTTGTTCTTGAAGTCACCATGTAAGAGTTGTATAAAGTTGGCGCTAATGGGCAGCCCTGTTTGACCCCTCTAGCCGTCTTGATCTCCTTAGATAAATGGCCTGCCGCACTCAGCCTCGCTCTCATTGAGGTTTCAGAATAGATGGATTTGATGACATCCATGATTGAATTAGGACAATTTCATTTTCTTAGTTTCAGCCATAGTTTCTCTCGGTTGACCCAGTCGAAAGCCTGAACCAGGTCTACAAAAGCTATGAAAACTCTAGGGCTCCCCTCCATTATCTTGGCTTTCATTGTACTTAGCAACATGATGTCAGCTGTTGTATCCAAATTTTTAACAAATCCCAACTGGAAAGGATCCATACAGTCAGCTGATCTTGCCTACATTTGGAATTTGTCCAATAACAGAGAGCCAAAGAGATTGCCAATCACATCCAATAAGGCTATTGGGCGATAGTTCTTTGGGTTGTTTTTGTTACCCTTTTTGAAAATTGGAACTACGTTCGAGGTTCTCCAAGATGGTGGAATTGATTTTTTCGCTACACATTTTTTGAATATTGTAACGATAAGATGGGCCCTTTCTACTGGATTATTTTTCAGATCGATGTTTGAGATCCCATCAGGGCCAGGAGCTTTAGAGCTATTTAAATCGGCTTTTTTCCTCGAGATCAGTACCACATCATATTGTATGTCCCAAAATGTTGCCACTCGGTGTTGACACGCAAAGGGCTCCTCACCCAGGCTTTGAAAAAGGTCTGTGAAGTGTCACCCGTTTTTCCTCACCTACGCTATTCTGTAGAGAATTGTTGGTTTCCTTAAATGTCAATTTTATTAACGACCAAAAATCTTTTGGTTGTTTTCCACAAACTGCGCGGAGCATTGTTTCCGAATCTTCTTGCTATAATGTTATACGATGATTTGTTAGCCAGTTTGTATAGGCCTTAGCAGCATCTTTAGCATTTCTCTTGTTTTCTGCGGTGGGTTTGTTTTTTGCACATCGTTTTGTTCTACGCAATGCTTTCCTCTTTTCCACCAAAAGTAGATTGTATGTATGGATCTTTGAGTTTGCAGGGTTATTAGGATTTTTCCTTTTTGATTGGTAAGGAACTAGTAGTGGGTGATAGTCTACTTTTGATGGGTCCAGGACTTCTCCTCCCAATTTGTTTACATCCAAATATGATTGTTATTTTGCTTATTGCTTCTTTAGTCAATCTTAAGCGAATAACTCGATTGCAGATTTCCAAAATGGTTCTCATCTGTTTTCTTGGAGTCTTGGAGTCTTTGCAGGAAGCAATCAGTATATTGTGGTCACTGTTCTTTTCACTTTGAATGAAGTTGTTAAAGAAAGTAATTCTCTTGACACATAAATGTGGTCAATTGTGAATCCACGTCCGTCGCGTTCCCACATTGGTATGTGGGGCTTATTAGTTTCATTCATTGGGTGCAAATTATGAAGGTCTCTACATTCCATTAATTCAGCCCACTGAATACCTCTCACAGCTGAAGCTGTTATGTTTTGGACTTTGTGTTTCTGTTTGTTTTCTTGATTTTTGTTTCCTTTCCCTCTGTTTTTCGATGATGTCAGGGCAAATTGCATTTAGGTCACCACCTATTATTGTGTGGTCAATTTCGTGTGCAGCACTCGACTCCTGGATCACTGATTCCATTGCTCTTAAAAAGGTTGCATTAGGTTGGGCTTTGGGGTTCCAATAGGTGTTAATTACAAAGATTAAGTCGAGTTTGTTGTTTTCTGCTGGCGGCTTTGTATGATGCCAGGAGACCAAAGATTCCTGTATGAATGTGTTTGAGAATATTGTTTTCTTAAGAGATAAGTTGCTTCCTGAACGTATTGCTGTTAATAATCTGGAAGTTGGCCGTCCCTTAAAGCCTTTAATGGCTGCAAGGATGTGATCTCGTAACCATCCAAAGTTGGACTTGAGGTTAGCCATGTCTCTTGTAGACACAATAAGTCAAATATCCCCAAGTTTACATCTCCTGGGATTTTCAGGTGGTTAAAAACGAGCGCGCTCCACAAGCCCTTTAGTAAGAAGCCTTGTCCTGCCTCTCTTTTTGTTGTAATTTCCCCATGCGACACGTGATGGTATCTTGACTTTGAGGCCCAATTCCTTTGTTCTTTTTGCTTCAAGCCTTTAAGGTGAGTGCTAACTGTTGTTTCCTGAAGGTCTCCCGGTTGACCTTGCTTAAAAGTCATTTTCAGTTTTTGTTAAGGTCTGTGTGGTATTATCCCGAGACTCTTCAAAATATTCAATGATTGATTATTAATCTGTCCCATAGCAGGCCTGTAACAACCGTTTCCATGCAATGCACAAAACAACCTCGTAGTCCAGACCTCTCCACCAGAAATCCCTGACTTTTTAGCACCAAGTGAAATATATATTCCATTTCCATGTTGCTACAGTTTCTACAGCCACACAAGGATCTTGGACGTTCCAATTTTGGCCCAATAACTTCTAAAGAGGGAAGTGCATTTAATCTAAGTTTCAAATACCATGTCCTGTATTTCTGTGAAGGCAATTTAAGTGTGGATAATCTTAGGGTAGCTTTTGGTATATACTATGCCTCTGAACAGCTTTACTCTTTTCAAATCCAGGACATCATTGGTCTTGTCCCATTGCCCCATCTTGTTCTTACTAACACAGTCAGTGTTAGGTCTTGAAATAGAGTGCACTGTTGCTGCAATTTTTTCAAATATGGGCATTCTTTCCAGCTATTTGTAAAACCCTCACTGAGTTAAAACCCCAAATTAGGCTCTTCCGCCCATAGATATTTATTAAGGTTTTGCTTTACATTTCATGTGCTCAAATAATACTTTAGTTACAGCAATGCCTTGGAAGCAAAGCACATTACATAATAAACCATCCTTTCATAGTAAACTAATTATACACTATATACATGATCATAGAAATATGTTGAGCAATAAGAGTATGGCTTTAGTTGTATTCTCCCCATCCTGCATGCAAAGTCACAATAGCATCATGCAGATTAATGTGAGCCCAACAAATCCCCCTTGAGTTGTAAATCCATAGTCATAATGCCATAAAGCATGCAGTATAAACCTTCTCACTTCTGATCACCCCATTCACTTTTGTAACATAGTCCCTCCCCCTCCCATCGAAATGCTCTGTTGCCACAGAGAAACGTGAGAGCCCCTCTGCTGCACGGAGCTCCTTGTGACATTGTCCTGGCAGTGGGACACCTCTCCCGTGGGTGCCCTCATTGACGGGCCTAATGGTAGAGGTGTCCCTCTGACAAAAGAGCCTTTGGGGGGGAGGGGGAGCAGCTTGCCCCCCCTGCTCGGTACTCCACTGTAAGGAGGGGTGTAAAGGGGGGGCACATGATTTCAGAGGAGGGCCCCACCCTAGCGACACCGCTGCTCACACGAGGCAGAGACGTCACGTGTCTGGCCATCAGCGCATCACCTAAATTTAGATCCTGGCGAGAGCAGAGCAGGAATGCAAAAGACAAAGTACCAGGAAACCAGCATTTTCAATCTACACCTCAACACTGGGGAACCTCACCCCCGACAAAATCAGACTCACCCCCGCCCTCGTTCAATGTACAAAAGAAACCAAGACCCTCCTCTTCAATGAGAACCTTAACCTGCCACAAGATAATCCCCTCCCAAACCTGCCCATCCCGTGTGCAGCACGCCTCCAGCACCCCTGCCCTCCCCCCTTTCAGAACGATTCCCTGCTACCCCCATGGTAGTACGGGGATACAGGCTGGGTTGCAGGAATGGTTCCCCCATGCAAGCATCTAACGTTTGCCTGAAACCCTACCCACGGCCGCGCTCCCTTTGTGGTACTGTGAGTGCGTGGCGTTTGTGATTATGGCGCTAAACAACTATCGGGGTTCTCTCGCGTCATGATAAGTCACACGGCTGGAGGCCCAGTGGATGTACGCCTCATGCCATTGTGTATTTCTCACCCTGCTTGCTAAAAGAATTATTGATGCTTTGAAGGGAAGTAATGCCAGGGAATTAGGGGAAATAATTCACCAGTATGACATCATTCCTGTCCAATGCCCAGCCAGTCCTCTGTTGATGCCCTTGGCCTCGCCCATGCAGTGCAGTAACTTTGCTGAAAATGTTGGGGGGGACATGACATCTGAAGGAAAGGTGCCCCAGCCAAATGAATGGGGACAAAATGGTGTGCCATGAAAGTTGGGGGGGACAAACACCCCTGTGCCCCCCTAAAATTACGCCCATTCGCCCATGGGGATGTGCTAGGCGCTCGCCTCTGACGTGGGACCCGCCTGTTCCTGCAGGGCTCGGCAATCGAGAACCATGACATTGGATAATATTGCCAGCCATCGCTTCAGCAGTTAGAAGCCCACGAACTTGCAATGAAGCGCTATATAAAAACCTGATTTTGTTATTAGTACCATTATCGCATTGAATATTTTAGTGACAGGCTGGCAAGTGTTTGAGGCCTTAATGTGTAGTATCAGAGCACGTGTCACGCTATGTGGCTGTCACGTCTATGTATAAATGTGGCATTTATATTGGGGGAATGTGTGTGGGCGCCCAGCTCAGCGAGGAATATTGCCAGCGTCCTTTTTCCTGGATTTAGTTCCCCTTTTGCATGGTTCGGACATAGTACAACGCGACAACAACCCCATACAAATGCCTGTCTGTTTGACAATGTCCAGGTGGGATTTCGGCGCCAGGCCCATGAAGGGTCGGTGTGTGCTTTTGTGTGTTAATCAAGGGCTTCTTGGGTGGGGGGGGGGGGGTCCGGCGGCGTTGATGAAAGCAGAGGCCGTCCTATTCTTGACGCTAAGCCAAGGCTGGGGCTGGTGGCAGGCAGCGGCAGCCTGGCGGCCGCAGGCTGCTTGCCTTCGTTAGCTGCGCCCAGGTAACAGAAGCCGTCCCTGCAGGACAGCGGCAGCGCTTGCTGCCCGCGGCCCGCGGCCCGCGCTCCTTCTGCTCGTTTTTAATTTAATGGTTTTGTGGCTTGAATCCTTTCACGTGCAACCAGATTCCCACATGGGAGGCCTGGCTTTATGGAGGAAGAATAGGCGCCAGGCAGACAGCTTTCTCCACTCTCTCTTCAGGGCTGGGAGGCCCTCTCCCAGCCACCCCTGCTTTACACCCAAAAGGAAGGCCTAGGCTCTGTAATGGCGAGGACGCGGGAGGGGTGAGCGTGGGCTGGCTGACACCCCAGGCAGCCACCCAAAAGTCATACCGCTTTCAAAATCAGACAGGTGTCACTACGCACAACCTCAACCCGTCCCCTCCCCTCCCCCTGCACCAGTCACAAACAGAAGGTCCGGAAGCAACAACCTTGAGCGCCTACATGTAAACAGAGAGCAAAGCTTAACAAATGAAACAAATATTCAGACGCAAAACGCCCCTTTGGTTAAAAAAACGAGAAACTACTGGTAAACGAGCATTGGCAATGCCAGCAGTTTGGGCTTTTGTGTAGGCATGGGAAAGACACTTGCTAGGCACCACCATAGTGGTACTAACTGCCCATTGATGGTAACAGGTGCAAAATGTTGTGAGCACCTGGCAAATACCTAATAGTTATACACAAGCAAAAAACGGTTGGCTTTGCCAGTGCATGTTTTTAACAGGACTTCAGTGAAGGGCACGCATAGTGCTTATAAATCGAGTGGCTGAAGACAGACCTGGTTAAGACATTTTTACGTCATCAGTAGCACGATTACAACTCCAATTAAATGAACTCTCACAAGACTTCTTTGAAAAAACCCTGGCAGGTACTTCAAGTGCAAAGTTTGATGGTAAGGCTTCATTAAAACGAGCTCACCGAGTTACCACGAGGAGGTGTTTGGGGCAGCAAGTGGGTTGGAATGGCCATAAGGATTAAGTCAATGGGTGGGAAAATAATCAGGACAGATGGAATGTATTGACGAGTGATGCCCGGATTAAAGATTTGTTCCGACAACCACCCATTTTCACCTACAAAAGAAGCAACAATTTACGCAACATGATGGTGAACACAAGAGGCAAGGATTTCAATAGGAAACCAGACAAACACCCCGGCACCTAATTTCCATAGCATTTTGGTGCTGGACTGCCCATGTGGGCGGGCCAATGACTGATATGCAAATGGGTATTTCCCATCTGTGAAAGGTACAGTGAGAAAAAAGCAGGTGGCTGCGAACTCTCAATGTGGTTAACAACCACTGAACAGGTTATCATGCCTTGTTCTTCTGAGAGAGGGGCGCCTGCTACCTTTGTTAAACCCTGGTACCTACCCCTGTATGAGCTGCACTAATTGCAATAATGTGATGAAGGGTAATACCATAATGCACCCCAAAACCGGAGCAAAAATTAAACTGAGGTACCATGCGACTTGTTTGTCAGAAAATGTGGTTTACGCCATTAGGTGCCCTTGTGGCATTTACTATGTAGGAGAAACAGCGCGTAAAATACGAGTAAGGATTAATTAACATAAATCATGTATTCGCAACAGCAACATGACCTCAGCTGTTGCTAGACACTTCAAGGCAAATGGACACTCTCTGACACAACTGAGATTTGTGGTACTTGAGGTACAATCTACCAGAAAACCCAACAAAGATATGAAGAAATGGAGGGTCCAACAGGAAGCCTTTTGGATTGACAAATTAGATGCATTAGCTCCCGATGGGATCAATGAGGAGCTTGATTTGAGTTGTTTCTTATGAGAAAGATTTGAGAAGGTTACGATTTTTACTGTATAGCAAGTCCATGTGATTGCACATGATAATGCACTAACCACATCTCTCCCATTAGACGGTGAGCTTTTTTCACTCGAGATTATGACAAATTTGGTGCCATTGTGATGTAATGTTCATGCAGTCTGTCCAGGTTTATGTCTCTATTCGACTTAAGAATGCATTACTAATGGTTATTGTTACGAGTGGCATCTGAGTTTGGAGGTATGGCACACAACTGCTCTATTTATCACGATCACACAGGTAGTAAAGGTCACCTTGTATATTATGATTCCAACTAAACAGCAATTTGGGTGAATGCAGGCATGAAGATGGTAATAGTCTTAAGTATGATGACATATGTCCATGCAATGTGTCAAACATCTGAATATCAGTTTGAGTTTGTGAATTGCATACATTTGGAGGACAGCGGTTAGCTTCTGGTTGTTAGGTATAAATATTTATTAATTACCCGGGATATAGTTATTAATGTAGATAATTGGCACATCATATTATGCAACCTGACGTAGGAAGCTCCAGCAACACACCTGTTGCAACCAAGCGATTGGTAAAGACAGCCATATGAAATTTACAATACTTGATAGAATCAGTGTCTCCGGCAAAATATTGGGGTAATTTATTTAGTCATCACTAGAAACAGCACTATCGAAGTTCTGATCACGTATGTACGTTACCTATCTACCGTCAGCAAGCATTGCTTATAACCCATTTATTATGTACCCTACTTCTGGTCACGCAGAGGGGTTATTTTTCAGATATGTGAGCAGTTTCACCTATACTGCCTTAGGAATATTTGTTCTGTCCACAGCACCATCATCCGGCTTTTCCCTGCCGTGATGCAGTTGTAATCACATCATCGAATGGAATTCCTGCACATCGTAATTAGGTTGCTATAAGGATTCGTTATAATGGGAAAGCAGTGTGATTCACCTTAGTCGGTTCAGGTCTTTTGTACCATTTTTTAACACTTGATTTATCTGTACCTTTTGCAAACACTTGATTTATTTTTACCATTCGAAAACACACGATTTATTTTGTATGCAGTATGCTTTTATTTTGTTTCATTTTTGACCCACATTAGAATTTGTGAGGTAAATTTCAGTTTTCTGAACGTAGTGCTAGGTTTACACACGTTTATTTACACATTATATCGCCTGGATACAGGTCTATGCTACAGTCTAATATGGCCGCCACCTTCGTTCGGCATTCCGCTCCTCTTGGCTCCATGGCGTTCCCATGGTGACGCATAACAATAGACAAGCTTGTAGCGAAACATGCGTCCCCGCTGTTTCACTGAGAGCTGAGGCGAGTCCTCCCACTACACGAGGCAAGCCAGAGCCCTAATTGAGATTGATCAGATCCTTAGAAATCCGAATACAGGTTCTCACTTACCCTGTATATGTAGTTGCAGATTTCCGTGGGAAACCTAGTTTCGAGCGCATGATCGCATGCAATCTCGTTTAGAATTCTTCCAGCCATTTTGCAAACACCATTTCTCTACAAGACAGCAAGGTCAGTTTTAGTTTCTTTCTCCACATACATGAGTATTTGTTTACACCTTTAAGTGAGGATTAATTTTCATTTTCCTTCTTCTTTTCGGGTTGTCTCATGGGCACGCGCTCACCATTATTCAATATATATCATTCCCGTATGTATACAATTTTTATACATGTTTTCTTCACTATTGGGTTTTAAAATGGTGGCACTACTACTTTTTCCACATACATTGACACATTGAATAACTGGACTAATGTATACAATAATTGAAATTGAAAAATGTGGTTGGCATAATCAATGTGCATTATGGACTTGTGAATTTTGGTCATTATATTTTTGTTTAGTTTTTTTTTAACATGGCGTTATTTTGGTGATGTTGAAATTTGAATTCGAGTCTAAAATGACTATTAATAGGCCCTGATGAAGGAAGTTCATTCCAAAATGCATTGGCCATCCCAATAAACACCTGCTTTGAGAGAGTATATCTATTGCAGAATGGTTTGAATAAAACTCAACTATATTAGAGACAAAACATCGAGTATGAGATTCATTATATCCAAGATACAAAATGTATAACCTACTTAAAGAAGCCACATATTAGTCGATATAGGAGTGCAGCCCGCACCGCAGGCCTCACAGCCAAGGTCTTTGAACATGGGAAAATAATCAAACAACAACTACAAGCACCATGTCGCTCCTCATATGCCATTTCTCCTTATCTTTTTCTCTAATACAATAGTTTCGGCTTACAGGTGGTGCACGCACCACCCAATAGCCCAGACCAAAAATTACACTGACCCTGAAGAAGATGTGCTGGGAAGAGGCTATATAGGTAGAACGTGAAAGAAACAGGAGAGAAAGACTGAAAGCCCAGACTGGTTTTCAAAAAGTTACAGGACTGAAGTATCTTACTGATCCTTTGGGAAGGGAAAGCCAAGGAAGGAAGTTGTTGACCAATTTTACAAGAAGATGGGCCTAGAAGTGGTCATACATCCCAGAAAAATGAAGAGCGAAGGAGTGAAATGCAGACTAATTTAAGAAAAAAAATAGGAAACAGGTGAAATCTTGACTCTCTGGGAAGAAGAAGTGAAAGCAAGTTAATGTACTGTATGAAAAGGTGGCCAGCGAGCAGTTATACTGATATGAACACTGACTATTGTTCAAGAGAAGGAAGAGAAAGTGCCACATACCCTAGAGGAAGAGGAAGATGGAAAGGGAAGTGGAATAGGAAGTAAAATACTGGTTCTATAACAAAACGGAGGAATATAGATCATGTTCAAAGTCTGGTATAGGAGGATCGGAAAAGAATAAGTGATGCATTGATCCTCCAATGAAGAATATACCGTCACCCTAGAGTAAGAGGATGGATAGAGCATAAGTGATGCATTGATCCTCCAATGAAGAATATACCGTGACCCTAGAGTAAGAGGATGGATAGAGCATAAGTGATGCATTGATCCTCCAATGAAGAATATACCGTGACCCTAGAGTAAGAGGATGGATAGAGCATAAGTGATGCATTGATCCTCTAATGGGGAATATGCTGTGACCCTAGAGTAAGAGGATGGATAGTACACAAGTCATGCATTGATCCTCTAATGGGGAATATACTGTGACTCTAGAGTAAGAGGATGGATAGAGCATAAGTGATGCATTGATCCTCTAATGGGGAATATGCAGTGACCCTAGAGTAAGAGGATGGATAGTACACAAGTCATGCATTGATCCTCTAATGGGGAATATACTGTGACTCTAGCGTAAGAGGATGGATAGAGCATAAGTGATGCATTGATCCTCTAATGGGGAATATGCAGTGACCCTAGAGTAAGAGGATGGATATTACACAAGTCATGCATTGATCCTCTAATGGGGAATATACTGTGACTCTAGAGTAAGAGGATGGATGGAGCATAAGTGATGCATTGATCCTCTAATGGGGAATATACAGTGACCCTGGAGTAAGAGGATGGGTAGAACACAAGTGATGCATTGATCCTCTAATGGAGAATATACAGTGACCCTAGAGTAAGAGGATGGATAATACACAAGTGATGCATTGATCCTCTAATGAATAATATGCAGAGACCCTAGAGTAAGAGGATGGGTAGAACACAAGTGATGCATTGATCCTCTAATGAAGAATATACCGTGACCCTAGAGTAAGAGGATGGATAGTACACAAGTCATGCATTGAACCTCTAATGAAGAATATACCGTGACCCTAGAGTAAGAGAATGGATAGAGCATAAGTGATGCATTGATCCTCTAATGGGGAATATACTGTGACCCTAGAGTAAGAGGATGGATAGAACACAAGTGATGCATTCATCCTATAATGAAGAATATACCGTGACCCTAGAGTAAGAGGATGGATAGAGCATAAGTGATGAATTGATCCTCTAATGAAGAATATACCGTGACCCTAGAGTAAGAGGATGGATAGAGTATAAGTGATGCATTGATCCTCTAAAGGGGAATATACTGTGACCCTAGAGTAAGAGGATGGGTAGAACACAAGTGATGCATTGATCCTCTAATGGAGAATATACCGTGACCCTAGAGTAAGAGGATGGATAGAGCATAAGTGATGCATTGATCCTCTAATGGGGAATATGCAGTGACCCTAGAGTAAGAGGATGGATAGTACACAAGTCATGCATTGATCCTCTAATGAAGAATATACCGTGACCCTAGAGTAAGAGGATGGATAGAGCATAAGTGATGCATTGATCCTCTAATGGGGAATATACTGTGACCCTAGAGTAAGAGGATGGATAGAGCATAAGTGATGCATTGATCCTCTAATGGGGAATATACAGTGACCCTGGAGTAAGAGGATGGGTAGAACACAAGTGATGCATTGATCCTCTAATGGAGAATATACTGTGAACCTAGAGTAAGAGGATGGATAGAGCATAAGTGATGCATTAATCCTCTAATGGGGAATATACAGTGACCCTGGAGTAAGAGGATGGGTAGAACACAAGTGATGCATTGATCCTCTAATGAAGAATATACCGTGACCCTAGAGTAAGAGGATGGATAGTACACAAGTGATGCATTGATCCTCTAATGAAGAATATACAGTGACCCTAGAGTAAGAGGATAGGTAGAACACAAGTGATGCATTGATCCTCTAATGGAGAATATACAGTGGCCCTAGAGTAAGAGGATGGATAGTACACAAGTGATGCATTGATCCTCTAATGAAGAATATACAGTGACTCTAGAGTAAGAGGATGGATCGAACACAAGTGATGCAATGATCCTCCAATGAAGAATATACAGTGACCCTAGAGTAAGAGGATGGATCGAACACAAGTGATGCATTGATCCTCCAATGAAGAATATACAGTGACTCTAGAGTAAGAGGATGGATCAAACACAAGTGATGCATTGATCCTCTAATGGAGAATATACAGTGACCCTAGAGTAAGAGGATGGGTAGAACACAAGTGATGCATTGATCCTCTAATGGAGAATATACAGTGACCTAGAGTAAGAGGATGGGTAGAACACAAGTGATGCATTGATCCTCTAATGAAGAATATACTGTGAACCTAGAGTAAGAGGATGGATAGAGCATAAGTGATGCATTAATCCTCTAATGGGGAATATACAGTGACCCTGGAGTAAGAGGATGGGTAGAACACAAGTGATGCATTGATCCTCTAATGAAGAATATACCGTGACCCTAGAGTAAGAGGATGGATAGTACACAAGTGATGCATTGATCCTCTAATGAAGAATATACAGTGACCCTAGAGTAAGAGGATAGGTAGAACACAAGTGATGCATTGATCCTCTAATGGAGAATATACAGTGGCCCTAGAGTAAGAGGATGGATAGTACACAAGTGATGCATTGATCCTCTAATGAAGAATATACAGTGACTCTAGAGTAAGAGGATGGATCGAACACAAGTGATGCAATGATCCTCCAATGAAGAATATACAGTGACCCTAGAGTAAGAGGATGGATCGAACACAAGTGATGCATTGATCCTCCAATGAAGAATATACAGTGACTCTAGAGTAAGAGGATGGATCAAACACAAGTGATGCATTGATCCTCTAATGGAGAATATACAGTGACCCTAGAGTAAGAGGATGGGTAGAACACAAGTGATGCATTGATCCTCTAATGGAGAATATACAGTGACCCTAGAGTAAAAGGATGGGTAGAACACAAGTGATGCATTGATCCTCTAATGGAGAATATACAGTGACCCTGGGTAGAACGCAAGTGATGTGATGCTTGAGTGGAACAGGAAGTGAACATCGACCCCTGAAATGGGGGTGGACATAGAGGAAGTACACATCAACATCAGAAGAAACCGGTGAGTACAGAAGATGTTAACACTGACCTCAGAGTAAGTCGAGACACAACGAGGAAGTGAGAACGGGCTGCAGAGGAAGACAAATATAGAGGAAATAAAGACTGTCTAGATAGGAAGAGGAGAAAGGAAGTGAAGACTGACCACAGAGGAAGAGGAGAAGAAGTGAAGACAGATCACTGAAGAAGAGTAGAGAGGAAGAGCAGACTGACCAAAGAAGAATAGTAATGGGGACGTGACAATGGCCCCAGAGGAAGAAGACAAATAAAGAGGAAGTGAGAACGGGCTGCAGAGGAAGAAAAATAGAGAGGAAATAAAGACTGTCTAGGTAGGAACAGGAGAGATGAAGTGAAGACTTACCACAGATACAGATTAGAGAAGAATTGAAGATTGGGCACAGAGGAAGACTAGAGAGGAAGAGCAGACTGGCCAAAGAGGAATAGTAATGGGGGCGTGACACTGACCCCAGAGGAAGAGGACAAATAAATACATAGTGAGAACTCACTGCAGAGGAAGACAAACCAAGAGTAAGTGAAGATTGATCACAGAGGAAGAGGAGAGAAGAAGAGATGACAGACCACAGAGGAAGAGTAGAGAGGAAGAGCAGAAGGACAAAAGCAGAATAGTAATGGGGACGTGACACTGACCCCAGAGGAAGAGGACAAATAAAGACATAGTGAGAACTCACTGCAGAGGAAGACAAAACGAGAGTAAGTGAAGAATGATCACAGAGGGAGAGGAGAGAAGAAGTGATGACAGACCACAGAGGAAGAGTAGAGAGGAAGAGCAGAAGGACCACAGAGGAATAGTAATGGGGACGTGGCACTGGCTGTGGAGGAAGAATACAAATAAAGAGCAAGGAAAACTGACTGCAGAGGAAGAAAAATAGAGAGAAAGTGAAGACTGACCACAGATGAGGAGGAGACAAGAATTGATGACAGACCACAGAGGAAGAGTAGAGAGGGAGAGCAGAAGGACCACAGAGGAATGGTAATGGGGACGTGACACTGCCCCCAGAGGAAGAGTACAAATAAAGAGGAAGGAGAACTGACTGAAGAGGAAGAAAAACAGAGAAGTAGTGAAGACTAATCACAGAGAAAGAGAAGAGAAGAAGTAAAGACAGACCACCAAGGAAGAGTAAAGAGGAAGAGCAGACTGACTAAAGAGGAAGAGTAACAGGGAAGTGATGCTAGCCCCAGAAGCAGATGAATACAGAGGAAGTAAGAATTGGCTGCAGAGGAAGAGAAATCGAGAGGAAGTGAAGACTGACCACAGAGGAAGAGTAGAGATGAAGTGCAGACTGACGAACAATAATGGGGAAGTGACAATGGCCACAGAGAAAGAGCTACAAATAAATATGAAGTAATAACTGGATGCAGAGTGAAAAAAAGAGAGAGGAAGTGAAGAATTAATCCAGAGGAAGAATAGTAGAGAGAAACTGAACCCTTGCCCCAGAGGCAGAATAGATCGGAAGTGAAGACTTTGTCAGAGGAAGGATAGTTCAGAGAAAGTAAAGACTTTCTCCAGAGAGGAAATTAAGTGGCACCCCAGAGGAAGAATAGTATAGAGAAAGTGACAATTTACCACAGGGGAAGAAGAATGGAGAGGAAGTGAAGACTTACCCCAGAGACAGAATAGAGAGGAAGTGAAGAGGTACCCCATAGGAAGAATAGCAGAGAGAAAGTGAAGGCCTACCCTAGAGGTAGAACAGAGAGGAAGTGAATACTTACTCCAGAGAACCTATAGTATAGAGGTAGTGAAGACTTAATTGTTAGAAAGGGTCATCCAGTTTGCGCCAATCTGCTTTTTTTATCTGCTTCTCACTGAGAGTGAGGTCCTGTTTCCACCCTCCTGGCCATCTGTTGCTCTCCTGCACATGTGGAGTTTGTGCCTGGCTGCTGACCATTCCATTAGGTAGGTGCACTTTCTGTGCATTACTGCACCTCCAGGGGAATTACTGATCCTGAAAAATCGAAATTGGAAAAAAAGAGACGAAAAAGAAATAAAAAATGAAATTTGCATTAAATTGTTGGAAAGGACTGTTTTATTTGGCATTTTCATCGTGCTGCCATTTTTTGAGCTTTTTAATACCTGGAGCTGCCTTGCTATTTTTAAAGCACAAGTTTTTTCCCACGATTGCCTGCTTATTTGACTGTTTTTGGCCCTTCCAAGATGGCCACTGTGGTTTTCTTTGTTGTGTAGGCAGGCCGTGCTGAACCACCTCTCCCTGTGCTGCACTCCCATTGGTTGCTGAGTGTTTTTTTCCATCCAATCAGGGACCGGAAAGCTTCAGCCAACCCTTTCAGCAAAGGCCCACTTCTAAGGCCCCTGTCTGCTCCCTGTCCACTTCCAGAAGGCTAATTGGGGTCCTTCCTGCACCTTAACCACAATGATGCTGCCACCTCACTCCTCTAAGAAATCTGGACTGCCTTGACTTTACCTCCTCCAGGACTATGGGTTAGTTTACTCCTTATGGACTCACTCCTACCGCCTTTGACAATTACTGTTCTTTCTGCTTGTTACTCCCATGTTGTCATCCTGATGCGCAGTGCTTCCTAAAACCCTTTGCTAACATCCGATTCTAAGATTGAAAAGTAAAATCTTGCTGTTTTTGCTTTGTGCTAAAAAGTCAAATCTTGCTGTTTTTGCTTTGTGCTCAAAAGTCAAATCTTGCTGTTTTTGCTTTGTGCTAAAAAGTCAAATCTTGCTGCCCATTGCAAAATTCTCTGTATTTTGCTTGTATACTGTTTCTTCTCTGTAACTTGCCAGCCCAGTGACCTCACCACTCACCTTTGTCCCACACCTACCTGCCTTAGCCCCCCCAGTATCTCCATCCTCTCCTCGCTTCCACCCCAATGGCAATTTCTGTTTCTCCTATCTTTTCCAACTGCTTCTCCATTGACTATCCTTCCCTTCTCACTAAGTCTGGTAGGAGGAAGTTCCATAAGGATATCTTGGCCTCTAATCCTGGTCTTCCTATCGCCGACACCTACTCCAATGCTTCCGCCAGACAGACCCTCACCGGCATCCTCTTTGGCGTTCCTTCGCCAGATCTATGGATTCTTCATATGATCTCTGTGCTCAGCCCTATCTCCTCCTCTCCCATTAATGGTGGCACTCACTGGGAAGTTCTCATGGCTTCCTTCGACTCCTCTAAAGTCATCATTAATGTCTACCTAAATAGCACTGTCATGGTCCAAGGCCCTCAGGACAATCTCCTCCTCTTTGATAGGCGCTTCCCTCGCCTCATCAATTTCCTCTCATCTCCCGCTGTCCCCTCCTCTCCCCCCTTCGCTACCTTGCCCTCTCTCTCCTCCTCCTCCTCTGCCCCTTCTAGGGCTCTTTCTCATCCTCAGGGTGTACCACTGATCTGTACCCCTCCCCAGAAGGTCTTTAAGGCTGGCAACCTTCTTCATATTGAGCAAAACGGATACAGAACTTAATCTGAACCTAGGTGTGCTACCCCTTGCTGTTCAGATTAAGTTCTGTATCCTTTTTGCTCATTGTTTACTTATACCCTGTGCCAGGGTTTTAAGATGTGCCCTAAATATCGAATTGACATTATCTCAATCCAAGAAGTTACTTTGAATACTCAGCAGTGCCAACCCTCTCCAATTCAATTAAACCTTCTTCATATTGCCACTCTCAACTCTCGCTCTGCTGTCAAACACTCCTCTGACATCTGCCACCTCCTTGAAGAACTAGACCTTTATGTCCTTGGTCTTACTGAGACATGGTTCACAGCCAGCTCTGTCACAAGCTATGACACTCTCCTCCCTGATGGCTACAAGATCCTCTCAGCACGCAGATCCTCCTGGTCCGGTGGGGTGGGGGGTAGCCCTGATCTTTCCTGAGTGGATTCCTTCCTCTATCATTCCCACTCAGACCTACTCCTCTTTTGAATGCCTTTTCTGTAGGCTTTCTCTCTAGCCTACCCATTCTCTTACTGTGGTTACCATCTACCGGCCTCCTGGTCAAATCACCTCATTTCTCTCTGAGTGGGCAGACCTCTCCTCCTCTCTCCTGGCCTCTACTACTCAATTCCTCCTCCTCTGTGACCTCAGTATACATTTAGACTCTCCTTGCTCCTCCTCTGTACTCTTCCGTGACCTCTGCGACCCCCTCTCCCTGTCCATCCTCCCCTCTGTCCCGACTCACTCTGCAGGGCACACACTCGATGTCTTGATCTCCTCTGACCTCCCCCTCTCCATCCATCTGACCACTCCTCTCTCCTGGAGCGATCATTCCCTCCTCTCCACTCATCTCTCCCTCTCTTCCCCCCAAGCCAAGCCTACCCCAACACTGCCACCTACCTTCTCGGATATCCAGCCCATGAAGCGTGTGTCAATTAAGGCTTTTGCCACCACTTCCCCCCACCCCCCTCCACCTTTGGCTGTCTCACATCCTGACAGAGCCCTGTCTCTGCTCTACTCTTCAATTTCTGTTACGCTTGATGCTCTTGCCCCTGCCATGAGGATCCGTTTGAAGTCCAAAGCCAAGTACAATACCTGGTATGACTCTGACCTAGCTACACTTAAACGTAAGTGTAGGGCGGCTGAGAGGAAATGGAGGACTTCCTGTTCATCCTCTGACAAACTGGCCTGTCGCCTGCTACGAAGGCAATACCGACTCTCTGTCCTCACCAAGAAGAGAGTCCACATTCAAGCTCGTGTCTCTGCGGCATCTAACAACTCGGCCAAACTCTTTAAAATCTGCAAGGAGCTGGCCAACCCTGCTGCAGTCTCTACCCCTCCTGTTGCCTCCCAGGCTCTTTGCAATGCCTTTGCCTCTCACTTCATAAAAAAAAAAACGGACATCCTGTACACCCTTTCCGCCCACACCCCTCCTCTCCCCTCCCCATCAGTGCTTGCTGACCCTCCTTTAGCCACCCCCCACCATCCTTCTCATCCTTTCCTCTTTTCTCCCCTGACGAGGTCGCTAGACAAGTCCGATCTATGAAAGCCTCATCAACACAGGTTCATCCCTGTTCCTCTAAAACCACCAAGGACCACATTGACACCCTCGTTCTGGCCCTTGTTGATTTTTGCAACCACTCCTTTGCCTCGGGATCCTTCCCCTCCCTTCTGAAGCACTCCTCTTCTCAAGAAACCCACAGCTGATCCTTCTTGTCCAGCTATCGCCCAATTTCCATTGCTCCCTTTCTTGGCAAACTCCTGGAAAAGTTGGCCATCTCTCAGCTTAACCTTCATTCCAATTCTGTTGGCTGTCTCCATGACCACCAGTCTGGCTTCAGAGCTGCCAGAAGCATGGAAACTGCTCTCCTGACCTTGACTCTAACATTCCCTCTGTCCTCATCCTCCTCAATCTCTCTTCTGCCTTCGACACGGTCAAACATACCATCCCGCTCAACCGTCTCCATGAAAACCTGGGTATCACTGATCAGGCTCTGGCCTGGCTGACCTCTTTCCTCGCAGATCGACCCTCCCAGGTCCAACTTGGGTCCTTCCTCTGATCTATCTTCCTCTCTACCTGTGGTGTTCCCCAGGGGTCTAACCTCTCGCCCTGGCTTTTCAACCATTACCTGGCAACTCTCGCCCACTGCATTGCCACTTTCTGCTCAAATTTCCAATGCTACGCTGACGACACTCAACTCATTTTCGGTCTGCCCTCTGCCACCTCCTCTCCCTCTCTCATCTCTGATTGCCTAACTGCCATTCAAGATTGGTGTGCCGCCAATGATCTTTGTCTGAATGCCAGCAAGATGGAGATCCTCCTCATTGGCACACCTTCACTATCTTTTCCCCTCACTCTTTGGCCGGCATCCCTTGGCCCTCCTCCTACCCCCACCTGCAAGGCTAAGAACCTTGGGGTCATCTTTGACTCCACCCTTTCCTTCTCTGCCCACATCTCTGATGTCTCTAAAAAGTCAAATTTCCGACTGCACCTCCTCAGAGGTACTATGCCTTTCCTCTCCTTCCCCCAGAAGCTCATGGTATCCCAAGCTCTGGTTCTCTTTAGCTTGGACTATTGTGATGCATTGATCCTCTAATGGGGAATATACAGTGACCCTGGAGTAAGAGGATGGGTAGAACACAAGTGATGCATTGATCCTCTAATGGAGAATATACTGTGAACCTAGAGTAAGAGGATGGATAGAGCATAAGTGATGCATTAATCCTCTAATGGGGAATATACAGTGACCCTGGAGTAAGAGGATGGGTAGAACACAAGTGATGCATTGATCCTCTAATGAAGAATATACCGTGACCCTAGAGTAAGAGGATGGATAGTACACAAGTGATGCATTGATCCTCTAATGAAGAATATACAGTGACCCTAGAGTAAGAGGATAGGTAGAACACAAGTGATGCATTGATCCTCTAATGGAGAATATACAGTGGCCCTAGAGTAAGAGGATGGATAGTACACAAGTGATGCATTGATCCTCTAATGAAGAATATACAGTGACTCTAGAGTAAGAGGATGGATCGAACACAAGTGATGCAATGATCCTCCAATGAAGAATATACAGTGACCCTAGAGTAAGAGGATGGATCGAACACAAGTGATGCATTGATCCTCCAATGAAGAATATACAGTGACTCTAGAGTAAGAGGATGGATCAAACACAAGTGATGCATTGATCCTCTAATGGAGAATATACAGTGACCCTAGAGTAAGAGGATGGGTAGAACACAAGTGATGCATTGATCCTCTAATGGAGAATATACAGTGACCTAGAGTAAGAGGATGGGTAGAACACAAGTGATGCATTGATCCTCTAATGAAGAATATACTGTGAACCTAGAGTAAGAGGATGGATAGAGCATAAGTGATGCATTAATCCTCTAATGGGGAATATACAGTGACCCTGGAGTAAGAGGATGGGTAGAACACAAGTGATGCATTGATCCTCTAATGAAGAATATACCGTGACCCTAGAGTAAGAGGATGGATAGTACACAAGTGATGCATTGATCCTCTAATGAAGAATATACAGTGACCCTAGAGTAAGAGGATAGGTAGAACACAAGTGATGCATTGATCCTCTAATGGAGAATATACAGTGGCCCTAGAGTAAGAGGATGGATAGTACACAAGTGATGCATTGATCCTCTAATGAAGAATATACAGTGACTCTAGAGTAAGAGGATGGATCGAACACAAGTGATGCAATGATCCTCCAATGAAGAATATACAGTGACCCTAGAGTAAGAGGATGGATCGAACACAAGTGATGCATTGATCCTCCAATGAAGAATATACAGTGACTCTAGAGTAAGAGGATGGATCAAACACAAGTGATGCATTGATCCTCTAATGGAGAATATACAGTGACCCTAGAGTAAGAGGATGGGTAGAACACAAGTGATGCATTGATCCTCTAATGGAGAATATACAGTGACCCTAGAGTAAAAGGATGGGTAGAACACAAGTGATGCATTGATCCTCTAATGGAGAATATACAGTGACCCTGGGTAGAACGCAAGTGATGTGATGCTTGAGTGGAACAGGAAGTGAACATCGACCCCTGAAATGGGGGTGGACATAGAGGAAGTACACATCAACATCAGAAGAAACCGGTGAGTACAGAAGATGTTAACACTGACCTCAGAGTAAGTCGAGACACAACGAGGAAGTGAGAACGGGCTGCAGAGGAAGACAAATATAGAGGAAATAAAGACTGTCTAGATAGGAAGAGGAGAAAGGAAGTGAAGACTGACCACAGAGGAAGAGGAGAAGAAGTGAAGACAGATCACTGAAGAAGAGTAGAGAGGAAGAGCAGACTGACCAAAGAAGAATAGTAATGGGGACGTGACAATGGCCCCAGAGGAAGAAGACAAATAAAGAGGAAGTGAGAACGGGCTGCAGAGGAAGAAAAATAGAGAGGAAATAAAGACTGTCTAGGTAGGAACAGGAGAGATGAAGTGAAGACTTACCACAGATACAGATTAGAGAAGAATTGAAGATTGGGCACAGAGGAAGACTAGAGAGGAAGAGCAGACTGGCCAAAGAGGAATAGTAATGGGGGCGTGACACTGACCCCAGAGGAAGAGGACAAATAAATACATAGTGAGAACTCACTGCAGAGGAAGACAAACCAAGAGTAAGTGAAGATTGATCACAGAGGAAGAGGAGAGAAGAAGAGATGACAGACCACAGAGGAAGAGTAGAGAGGAAGAGCAGAAGGACAAAAGCAGAATAGTAATGGGGACGTGACACTGACCCCAGAGGAAGAGGACAAATAAAGACATAGTGAGAACTCACTGCAGAGGAAGACAAAACGAGAGTAAGTGAAGAATGATCACAGAGGGAGAGGAGAGAAGAAGTGATGACAGACCACAGAGGAAGAGTAGAGAGGAAGAGCAGAAGGACCACAGAGGAATAGTAATGGGGACGTGGCACTGGCTGTGGAGGAAGAATACAAATAAAGAGCAAGGAAAACTGACTGCAGAGGAAGAAAAATAGAGAGAAAGTGAAGACTGACCACAGATGAGGAGGAGACAAGAATTGATGACAGACCACAGAGGAAGAGTAGAGAGGGAGAGCAGAAGGACCACAGAGGAATGGTAATGGGGACGTGACACTGCCCCCAGAGGAAGAGTACAAATAAAGAGGAAGGAGAACTGACTGAAGAGGAAGAAAAACAGAGAAGTAGTGAAGACTAATCACAGAGAAAGAGAAGAGAAGAAGTAAAGACAGACCACCAAGGAAGAGTAAAGAGGAAGAGCAGACTGACTAAAGAGGAAGAGTAACAGGGAAGTGATGCTAGCCCCAGAAGAAGATGAATACAGAGGAAGTAAGAATTGGCTGCAGAGGAAGAGAAATCGAGAGGAAGTGAAGACTGACCACAGAGGAAGAGTAGAGATGAAGTGCAGACTGACGAACAATAATGGGGAAGTGACAATGGCCACAGAGAAAGAGCTACAAATAAATATGAAGTAATAACTGGATGCAGAGTGAAAAAAAGAGAGAGGAAGTGAAGAATTAATCCAGAGGAAGAATAGTAGAGAGAAACTGAACCCTTGCCCCAGAGGCAGAATAGATCGGAAGTGAAGACTTTGTCAGAGGAAGGATAGTTCAGAGAAAGTAAAGACTTTCTCCAGAGAGGAAATTAAGTGGCACCCCAGAGGAAGAATAGTATAGAGAAAGTGACAATTTACCACAGGGGAAGAAGAATGGAGAGGAAGTGAAGACTTACCCCAGAGACAGAATAGAGAGGAAGTGAAGAGGTACCCCATAGGAAGAATAGCAGAGAGAAAGTGAAGGCCTACCCTAGAGGTAGAACAGAGAGGAAGTGAATACTTACTCCAGAGAACCTATAGTATAGAGGTAGTGAAGACTTAATTGTTAGAAAGGGTCATCCAGTTTGCGCCAATCTGCTTTTTTTATCTGCTTCTCACTGAGAGTGAGGTCCTGTTTCCACCCTCCTGGCCATCTGTTGCTCTCCTGCACATGTGGAGTTTGTGCCTGGCTGCTGACCATTCCATTAGGTAGGTGCACTTTCTGTGCATTACTGCACCTCCAGGGGAATTACTGATCCTGAAAAATCGAAATTGGAAAAAAAGAGACGAAAAAGAAATAAAAAATGAAATTTGCATTAAATTGTTGGAAAGGACTGTTTTATTTGGCATTTTCATCGTGCTGCCATTTTTTGAGCTTTTTAATACCTGGAGCTGCCTTGCTATTTTTAAAGCACAAGTTTTTTCCCACGATTGCCTGCTTATTTGACTGTTTTTGGCCCTTCCAAGATGGCCACTGTGGTTTTCTTTGTTGTGTAGGCAGGCCGTGCTGAACCACCTCTCCCTGTGCTGCACTCCCATTGGTTGCTGAGTGTTTTTTTCCATCCAATCAGGGACCGGAAAGCTTCAGCCAACCCTTTCAGCAAAGGCCCACTTCTAAGGCCCCTGTCTGCTCCCTGTCCACTTCCAGAAGGCTAATTGGGGTCCTTCCTGCACCTTAACCACAATGATGCTGCCACCTCACTCCTCTAAGAAATCTGGACTGCCTTGACTTTACCTCCTCCAGGACTATGGGTTAGTTTACTCCTTATGGACTCACTCCTACCGCCTTTGACAATTACTGTTCTTTCTGCTTGTTACTCCCATGTTGTCATCCTGATGCGCAGTGCTTCCTAAAACCCTTTGCTAACATCCGATTCTAAGATTGAAAAGTAAAATCTTGCTGTTTTTGCTTTGTGCTAAAAAGTCAAATCTTGCTGTTTTTGCTTTGTGCTCAAAAGTCAAATCTTGCTGTTTTTGCTTTGTGCTAAAAAGTCAAATCTTGCTGCCCATTGCAAAATTCTCTGTATTTTGCTTGTATACTGTTTCTTCTCTGTAACTTGCCAGCCCAGTGACCTCACCACTCACCTTTGTCCCACACCTACCTGCCTTAGCCCCCCCAGTATCTCCATCCTCTCCTCGCTTCCACCCCAATGGCAATTTCTGTTTCTCCTATCTTTTCCAACTGCTTCTCCATTGACTATCCTTCCCTTCTCACTAAGTCTGGTAGGAGGAAGTTCCATAAGGATATCTTGGCCTCTAATCCTGGTCTTCCTATCGCCGACACCTACTCCAATGCTTCCGCCAGACAGACCCTCACCGGCATCCTCTTTGGCGTTCCTTCGCCAGATCTATGGATTCTTCATATGATCTCTGTGCTCAGCCCTATCTCCTCCTCTCCCATTAATGGTGGCACTCACTGGGAAGTTCTCATGGCTTCCTTCGACTCCTCTAAAGTCATCATTAATGTCTACCTAAATAGCACTGTCATGGTCCAAGGCCCTCAGGACAATCTCCTCCTCTTTGATAGGCGCTTCCCTCGCCTCATCAATTTCCTCTCATCTCCCGCTGTCCCCTCCTCTCCCCCCTTCGCTACCTTGCCCTCTCTCTCCTCCTCCTCCTCTGCCCCTTCTAGGGCTCTTTCTCATCCTCAGGGTGTACCACTGATCTGTACCCCTCCCCAGAAGGTCTTTAAGGCTGGCAACCTTCTTCATATTGAGCAAAACGGATACAGAACTTAATCTGAACCTAGGTGTGCTACCCCTTGCTGTTCAGATTAAGTTCTGTATCCTTTTTGCTCATTGTTTACTTATACCCTGTGCCAGGGTTTTAAGATGTGCCCTAAATATCGAATTGACATTATCTCAATCCAAGAAGTTACTTTGAATACTCAGCAGTGCCAACCCTCTCCAATTCAATTAAACCTTCTTCATATTGCCACTCTCAACTCTCGCTCTGCTGTCAAACACTCCTCTGACATCTGCCACCTCCTTGAAGAACTAGACCTTTATGTCCTTGGTCTTACTGAGACATGGTTCACAGCCAGCTCTGTCACAAGCTATGACACTCTCCTCCCTGATGGCTACAAGATCCTCTCAGCACGCAGATCCTCCTGGTCCGGTGGGGTGGGGGGTAGCCCTGATCTTTCCTGAGTGGATTCCTTCCTCTATCATTCCCACTCAGACCTACTCCTCTTTTGAATGCCTTTTCTGTAGGCTTTCTCTCTAGCCTACCCATTCTCTTACTGTGGTTACCATCTACCGGCCTCCTGGTCAAATCACCTCATTTCTCTCTGAGTGGGCAGACCTCTCCTCCTCTCTCCTGGCCTCTACTACTCAATTCCTCCTCCTCTGTGACCTCAGTATACATTTAGACTCTCCTTGCTCCTCCTCTGTACTCTTCCGTGACCTCTGCGACCCCCTCTCCCTGTCCATCCTCCCCTCTGTCCCGACTCACTCTGCAGGGCACACACTCGATGTCTTGATCTCCTCTGACCTCCCCCTCTCCATCCATCTGACCACTCCTCTCTCCTGGAGCGATCATTCCCTCCTCTCCACTCATCTCTCCCTCTCTTCCCCCCAAGCCAAGCCTACCCCAACACTGCCACCTACCTTCTCGGATATCCAGCCCATGAAGCGTGTGTCAATTAAGGCTTTTGCCACCACTTCCCCCCACCCCCCTCCACCTTTGGCTGTCTCACATCCTGACAGAGCCCTGTCTCTGCTCTACTCTTCAATTTCTGTTACGCTTGATGCTCTTGCCCCTGCCATGAGGATCCGTTTGAAGTCCAAAGCCAAGTACAATACCTGGTATGACTCTGACCTAGCTACACTTAAACGTAAGTGTAGGGCGGCTGAGAGGAAATGGAGGACTTCCTGTTCATCCTCTGACAAACTGGCCTGTCGCCTGCTACGAAGGCAATACCGACTCTCTGTCCTCACCAAGAAGAGAGTCCACATTCAAGCTCGTGTCTCTGCGGCATCTAACAACTCGGCCAAACTCTTTAAAATCTGCAAGTGGCTGGCCAACCCTGCTGCAGTCTCTACCCCTCCTGTTGCCTCCCAGGCTCTTTGCAATGCCTTTGCCTCTCACTTCATAAAAAAAAAAACGGACATCCTGTACACCCTTTCCGCCCACACCCCTCCTCTCCCCTCCCCATCAGTGCTTGCTGACCCTCCTTTAGCCACCCCCCACCATCCTTCTCATCCTTTCCTCTTTTCTCCCCTGACGAGGTCGCTAGACAAGTCCGATCTATGAAAGCCTCATCAACACAGGTTCATCCCTGTTCCTCTAAAACCACCAAGGACCACATTGACACCCTCGTTCTGGCCCTTGTTGATTTTTGCAACCACTCCTTTGCCTCGGGATCCTTCCCCTCCCTTCTGAAGCACTCCTCTTCTCAAGAAACCCACAGCTGATCCTTCTTGTCCAGCTATCGCCCAATTTCCATTGCTCCCTTTCTTGGCAAACTCCTGGAAAAGTTGGCCATCTCTCAGCTTAACCTTCATTCCAATTCTGTTGGCTGTCTCCATGACCACCAGTCTGGCTTCAGAGCTGCCAGAAGCATGGAAACTGCTCTCCTGACCTTGACTCTAACATTCCCTCTGTCCTCATCCTCCTCAATCTCTCTTCTGCCTTCGACACGGTCAAACATACCATCCCGCTCAACCGTCTCCATGAAAACCTGGGTATCACTGATCAGGCTCTGGCCTGGCTGACCTCTTTCCTCGCAGATCGACCCTCCCAGGTCCAACTTGGGTCCTTCCTCTGATCTATCTTCCTCTCTACCTGTGGTGTTCCCCAGGGGTCTAACCTCTCGCCCTGGCTTTTCAACCATTACCTGGCAACTCTCGCCCACTGCATTGCCACTTTCTGCTCAAATTTCCAATGCTACGCTGACGACACTCAACTCATTTTCGGTCTGCCCTCTGCCACCTCCTCTCCCTCTCTCATCTCTGATTGCCTAACTGCCATTCAAGATTGGTGTGCCGCCAATGATCTTTGTCTGAATGCCAGCAAGATGGAGATCCTCCTCATTGGCACACCTTCACTATCTTTTCCCCTCACTCTTTGGCCGGCATCCCTTGGCCCTCCTCCTACCCCCACCTGCAAGGCTAAGAACCTTGGGGTCATCTTTGACTCCACCCTTTCCTTCTCTGCCCACATCTCTGATGTCTCTAAAAAGTCAAATTTCCGACTGCACCTCCTCAGAGGTACTATGCCTTTCCTCTCCTTCCCCCAGAAGCTCATGGTATCCCAAGCTCTGGTTCTCTTTAGCTTGGACTATTGTAACAGCCTCTTTCGAAGGGATTGTGTCCTCCGACGTATTCCTTATCTTAGATAGAAATCCTTCAGCTTTGCTGGCCTCGGAAAATTTTTTCGCCAGAGGGCGCTGCGCGTCGATGATCGCCGAGTCGATGACCCTCGACGGCCTCCGTGCCGACGTCGACGTCATCCTGCCTATAAAGGCCGCGCGCAGCGTCCGTTGCTCAGTTCCGTTTTTCCGCGCTTCGTTGTGCCTCGGAACACCGTTGCTCAGTTCTCGATATAATATACTAACCTCGATATCGATGGCATCCTCCTCCGACCCGACGACCCCTCGGTCCGGTTTCAAAAAGTGCCGAGACTGCGGGAAGAAAATGTCGTTGACGGACCCTCACAGGGTCTGTTTGTGGTGTCTGGGAATCACGCACCAGAGTTCGGAGTGTGAGGAATGCCTTTCCATGACGGCGAAAGCCTTGAAGGAGCGTAGGGGGAAGCTCGAGAGAGGTAGGTCAACTTTAACTTCCTCGATAGCTTCTTCGGTAGAGTCGAGACGTTCGTCTCCTCACCATAAAAAACACTCTCGTTCTAGATCACGAAGTGGCTCCCACCACTCGTCGACATCGAGACACTCGAAGAAGAGACGTAGGAGATCCCCTTCGTCATCTTCGTCGAGTTCTCCTGAGAGAGTTCATTGCCCCACAAAACGCAGCTCGCAAGCTGAGTGGGAGGAATTCAGGAAAAAGATGCTAAGCGTCTTCGAGAAAGCGGCCTCGTCCCCCTCGAAGACAGCTGAGGGTGATACCCCGGGTAAAAAACCCAAAAAATCTAAACGCCGCGAGTCGCAGTACCCGGCGGAAAAGTCAACCCGAAAGCGCCTCGAGCCATCGGGAGATAAAGCATCATCGACGCCATCGTCGAAAACTCCTTCGAAACAGAGGTCGGCGCCATCGACGCCGTTGTCGAAGGATTCATCGGCGCATCAGTCGATCGAGTCGACGCCGACGTCGACGCCGATATCGACGCCGGTGAAGGAAAGAACCACGGCTACTCCACAGCCAACGGTTAGACAAAAGACCTCCGACTCGACGCCGAGAACGTCGACGTCGTTCTCGAGCAGGACTCCGATCCTTTCGAGTTCCTCGAGGCCTAGTACACATTTCTCGACGCTTTTCACGGCGCCTTCGAGTACTTTCACGTCGGTGTCGACGACATCGACGTTTTCAAGGCCTGTGATGATGGCTCCTTCTGCATTGGAAATGGGGTTTATACCATTCCAAAAACCAAAGTATCCCCCTTTAACCTCGATTTTTGAGGAAAGGGAGGATTCAGACCAAGATATTGATTTACAGAGGACCACATCACCAGAGCCAGAGACTTTCGCCTCTGAGGAAAGAGGATTAAAAAATCTTCAGGATGCACTTCAGGAAGCTAGTGGCTTGGACACTTCTCCTGAAGCAGAATTTATCAAACCAGACCCAGGAGAACATGCGGAGACTCCATATAGAGCTCTGATGTCTAGAATCATAGAATTTATGGGTTGGTCTGCACCTTCTCCTGCCTTTCAGCAGGATGACCTCACTGACATACTGGACAAGGGCCCACAGGAGGATCCTGTGGTTCCATTTCACTCTGCTCTACAGAGAAGGATTTTGACAAACTGGGAAACGCCGGAAATTATCCCGGCAGTAAATAAAAAACTGTCAACAAAATACAGGGTGGCTAGTTCTGACCCTGAATATTTGTCAAAACACCCTACTCCTGAGAGCTTAGTTGTACAGGCTGCAACCTCATCAGGCAGCACATCTGCATACCCCACTGCTCCGCAGGATAGGGATGACAAAAAGTATGATGCCATGGCTAAGAAGGTTTTTTCTGCCTGTAGCATGGCGTTAAAGTCTATTAACGCGACCTGTACGCTCGCTAGGTTCAGCCACACCCTTTGGGAGTGCGCTTCATCAGCGGCTGACTGCCTCCAAGAAGGAGAGGAAAGGGACGCATTTTTAAACATCATCAGGGATGGTAAAGATGCGATGTGCGAGACCCTACAAACTGGCCTAGATTCTGCTGACAGTATCAGCAGGGCCATGGCGGCAAGTACCACAATCCGCAGGCATGCGTGGTTGAGGAAGTCTGGTTTTGCCTCTGACGTGCAGACCAGGCTTTTGAATATGCCCTTTGACGGTTCTACCCTCTTTGGAAAGAAGGCGGATGACAGTTTGGAGAAACTGCAAACGTCCAAGGCAGCAGCCAAGTCATTGGGAGCTGCTATCCGTCAGAATACCTTTCGTCCTTCGGGATCATCGTGGAGAGGACGGTCCTTTCGTTACTATTCCTCATATGGAAAGGGCAGAGGACGACCGGCTCAAAGAGGCCAAGGAAGATTTACCCGTGGTGGACGGGGTAGGGGAAAGAAAGCCGCACCCGCAGGAGCAGGAGCCACTTTACCTTCGGCAACTGCATCAGCCGCTTCAAAACCACTCTGAGGTCTCCCCTCACAGAACACCAGTAGGGGGCAGGTTAACTCACCATCTGACGGAATGGCAGGCTATTACGTCAGATGCTTGGGCTCTGGAGACAGTGGCCCAAGGTTACTGCCTGCCCTTCCTACATATCCCTCAGAGTCATCCACCGGGGAACAACCCTTTGAAGCTTCCAGATCCGCTCCTCTTGCAGGAGGTTTTAGACCTGCTAGAGAAAGGTGCCATAGAACTGGTACCTGTAGCGGAAAGGAACAAGGGTTGGTACTCCCCCTACTTCATAATACCGAAGAAGGACGGAGGACTGAGACCCATCTTAGACTTACGGGAATTGAACAAATTCCTCCGAAAGGACAAGTTCAAGATGGTGACTCTCTCTCAGATCCTTCAGGCCCTCCAGCTTCAGGACTGGTTGGTATCTCTAGACCTCCAGGACGCTTATTTCCATGTGCCGATCCATCCCAGGCACAGGAGATACCTGAGGTTCGCAATTGGCAGCTCTCATTATCAATTTCGAGTTCTGCCATTTGGGCTAACCTCCGCCCCGAGGGTCTTTACCAAGCTAATGTCGGTTGTGGCTGCAAGTCTAAGGAGGGAAGGGATTCATGTCTACCCTTACCTAGACGATTGGTTGATCAGAGCTGTATCTTCGGAACAGGTTCAGAGACAACTAGATTATGTTTGCCACTTCCTTCACAAGCTGGGCTTCTCCCTCAATTTAAAGAAGTCACAGATGATACCATCACAGAGACTCCAATTCATTGGAGCAGTCCTGGACACTTCCCTGGGAAGAGCCTTGCCACCAGAGGTGAGGGCTCGAGATATTCTGCAGATGGTCATCAGATTTCAGAATGCCCAATATCTCCCAGCCTACGACTTTCTGAGGTTGCTAGGCCTCATGGCATCCTGCATATTCCTCGTGCCGGAGGCTCGCCTGAGAATGAGATCCCTCCAGTGGGCACTGAGAACTCAGTGGTCACAGTTCTCAGGAAGGATGACAGATCTCCTTCGGATCCCGGTCAAAGTAGCCCGAGACCTTCAGTGGTGGGCCTGTCGGGAGAACATCCTGAAAGGAGAAATGTTTTGGCAACCATGGCCGGAGATAACAGTAGTCACGGATGCCTCACTCACGGGGTGGGGAGCTCACGCCAACGACTTGACCATCAGCGGTCGTTGGTCTCCATCGGAGTCCAGACTACATATCAACCTGTTGGAGCTGAGAGCCATCAGACTAGCGCTGAAGGCTTTTCTGCCGTCTGTACGGGGAAGAAACGTCCTAATAATGACGGACAATACAGTGGCCATGCACTACCTCAACAAAAGAGGAGGCGTAGGCTCACTACCACTGTGCAGAGAGGCGATGCAGCTCTGGTTTTGGGCAATTCAGGAAGGAATCTCTCTATCGGCAATTCACCTAGCCGGAGAGAAGAACTTGACAGCGGACGCTCTGAGCAGGCAGAGCACAGTCTCTCACGAGTGGGAGATAGCTCAGGAAGTCCTTCAAGAGATCTTCGCCCTTTGGGGAACCCCTCAAGTGGATCTGTTCGCCACCAGTATCAACAGGAAGTGCGACAGATTTTGCTCAAGGGAATTTCCCCCGAGAGGAGCTCTAGGAGATGCGTTCGTAGTGGACTGGGAGTTCCCACTTCTGTACGCGTTCCCTCCGGTCCCTGTCATTCCTCAAATGATCAGGAGGTTGAGAAGGTTTCGGAAGACCATGATCCTAATTGCCCCGGATTGGGCCAGGAGAACGTGGTACCCGGACCTTCTAGACATGTCCATCTGCCCTCCAATTCGACTGCCATACAGAGAGGATCTTCTCTCGCAGAAGGAAGGTCAGGTTCTCCATCCAGCCATCAAGACCCTCAACCTTCACGCTTGGTGTCTGAAAGGTTGAGGTACAAGGATTGGGACCTTCCGGATGATGTTATGGAGGTGTTGCTTTCGGCCAGAAGGCCGGCAACTAAAACTCTATACCGCTGCCGTTGGAACAAATTTTGCAGCTGGTGCAGAGAAAAGAATATTGAACCCTTTTCTTGTGGTACACCTATGGTGTTGTCATTCTTACTTTACCTGGCTAATTCAGGCCTACAGGTTGGCACAATTAAGGGCTATCTCGCAGCGCTATCAATCTTTAAGCGCACTGCAGAGGAGCCTTCATACTTCAAAATTCCATTGGTAATACAATACCTAAAAGGATTAACTAATGTTTATCCCCCGAAACCTTTTCAAGTTCCCTTATGGGATTTAAACCTAATTTTAAACTTCCTAAAGGGTGCCCCTTTTGAACCACTACACTCTTGTTCATTGAAGCTTCTCACCCTCAAAACTGTTTTGCTAATAGCATTGACATCTGCTAGAAGGGTTAGCGAGTTGCAAGCCTTATCGTGTAAACCTCCACATACAATCTTTTACAAGGACAAAGTTGTTCTTCAGGTGAAGCCTAACTTCCTCCCGAAGGTAGTCTCGGAGTTTCACATCACTCAGAAGATTATATTACCTTCTTTCTACCCTCCTCCTCATCCGGGGAAGGAGGAAGAGAGACTGCACAGGCTGGACCCTAAGCGAGCCTTGAGCTTTTATATCAGCAGATTGGCTAAGATCAGACAAGCAGACCAACTCTTTGTAGGTTATGCAGGACATAAGTTGGGCCTTCCAATAACAAAACAAACCATCTCCAGATGGATTATTTTAGCCATTCTGGAGTGCTACAAATTGGCAGGAAAGGAGCCTCCTCAAAATCTAAGGGCTCATTCTACCAGGGGTATCGCAACATCCTCAGCCCTTCAAAGAGGGGTGCCAATTCGAGATATATGTGCGGCTGCCACATGGTCGTCCGCACATACATTTACCAAATTCTATAGCCTGGATTCCTCCTCTAGTCAAGAAACTAGATTCGGCAAGGCTGTGTTACACTCTGTCCATTCTGGAAGGGTAACATAACTTTTATTACTCCCGCCTCCAGTCACAATACCACTGCTATGGGAGTCTATCTAAGATAAGGAATACGTCGGAGGACACAATCCCTTCGAAGAACTAGTTACTCTTACCTTGTAACGTTCTTTCGATGGGATGTTCCTCCGACGTATTCCTTATCGACCCTCCCATCCATCCCCGCAGTATGACTTCCTGTGGGTTTGCAGCCTATGCTCCTTCAAGGTGATTAGTCTAATCCAAAAACATTACTGGGGACTACAAAACGGAACTGAGCAACGGACGCTGCGCGCGGCCTTTATAGGCAGGATGACGTCGACGTCGGCACGGAGGCCGTCGAGGGTCATCGACTCGGCGATCATCGACGCGCAGCGCCCTCTGGCGAAAAAATTTTCCGAGGCCAGCAAAGCTGAAGGATTTCTATCTAAGATAAGGAATACGTCGGAGGAACATCCCATCGAAAGAACGTTACAAGGTAAGAGTAACTAGTTCTTCTTAATCTACCTGCCTCTACTCTCCGCCCTCTGCAACTAATCCAGAACAGGACTGCGAGACTTGTCCTTGGCCTCAAGCTCTGGGATCGCATCTCTCCAGCTCTGAAATCTCTCCATTGGCTCCCAGTGGATGCAAATATTAAATTCAAAACCCTCTGGATTGTCCACAAGGCTTTCTGGGGCCTGGGTCCAAAATACCTTCAGCTATTCCTCCGCAAATACCTCCCCTCTCGAGCTCTTCGCTCCTCTACCTCCAACTCCCTCAGGGTCAGTCGTTTTGCAAAAAAACGAGCTGGGGGTAGATCTCTGTCTTCGGCTGGGGCCTCCCTCTCGAACAGCCTCCCTGCCACTCTAAAACTTGAGGAGACCCATCTCAGGTTCCGGAAGCACCTCAAGACCTTCCTCTTTTCTTCTGCCTTCGCTCCCCCTTACCCCTGCTGATCTGTTCTCTCTTGGCACCGAGCACCTGGCCACCCTATGTACTCTGGGCCCAGGTACCTGCTCACCCTGCCACCCTCCAGCACTGCCTCCGGGCCACCCCTTGCACTGGAGTCTGTATCTGTACCCATACAGCTCCCCCTTTTTCTTCCTGCACTTATCAGACTTACCCTGTCTGCTGCCTTAAACTTAGCACTTGCAAATTGCTGGCTGCACTAAAACTGTTTGTTGCCTTTATTATTTATTTATTGTTATTTATCTGTTTCTCCTCTGCTTTGCAGTTTCCACTTCTCCCCCTTCCATGCACCTTCCCCTCCCCCCTCCCCCCTCCCATGCACTTGCACATTCTCAATGTCACTGGGCCTAGTAAGATCGCTGTTTTGTTCTCCCCTGTTCCCCTCCCTTGCCTTGTCGCGCTCTGAAACACTTGAGTACGAGCGCGATAGAAATAAAATATCAATATCAATATAAACCCTCATACATGAATACTCACTTTGAGTCATAAGGGTGATATGGGTGCTTTAATTAAATGTTGTCATACCATAATCTTGTTCTATTTTTTGTTCTTATACTCAAAATTGTGTGTCTCATTAATCATAGCTTTAATAATAACCTTGAACGCACTCCAAATTGTGTTTCTCAATAATCATAGCTTCAATAATAATCTTGACCTCACACGTGGGTCATCAGGAGGATTTTATAAAAATCACAACTTAAACGTTTCTGAGAAATAAAAATAAAATAAATGAACATAGGTTACAAATAAAGTTTGGTCTTAATCTCTAAAGACCACTTTTACTGTCTCTTCTTATTTGATAGTTTGTTATTGTAAAGGACTGGAGGGGGGTTATCTGTACTCCTGCCCTCTATATGGCAGAGTAGAAGCAGAGCACCCCAGTCAAGATTCTCTATAGTTGGTGGCAATGGACAAGCAATCAAGGCTTAGCTCTCAGGAGATGATGCGGGTTGGTTTTTAAGTACAATGTAGTCCCCAGACCCCCCACAAAGGAATGTCCACACACTATGTTAGTGATAACACAGTTCTTTATATAAATACGGTTCAGAATATATACATGCACAATGGCACACTCTGTGCTCAGGCGATACTACTATGGTAAATATATACAATATCTGTTTGGTACCACAGTTAACTCTTGACTCCATTAAAATGCACCAACTGCTGACAGTTGCAATGACATACAAGTCTAATAGCAATGTGAACCGACACAAGGAAAACAACAAGTTGGGTGAGACAATTGGCAGAATACTAGGTCCCTACTGCAAGACACAATTCTGTGTGAGGATCCCCCCACCTGTAAAGTATATTTACAAGGCCCATCCATGTATTGTTTAGCAGAGTCTTGTTTCTTCTAAAAAAAAATCTACTCCCCCAATGTATCTGGTTTAGCAGAGTTCTTTAAGGCAGGAGCCACGGATCGTTGAGATTCCTCGAGGAAAAGGGGAACAATGTCATCAAGGCAGCAGCTTTGCTCCATGCGGTACTCGTCGACGATCGGTCATGGACGTCCTTCGAAGATGGGGTGTGCGGTGCAACTCTATGACGAGAGTTTGTTGCCACAAAGCAGATCAATGAAGAACATAGACCCAGCTGGGGCATCGGGTGGCCAGCGTTTAGTGTCGGCAATAGGGATTCGGATCTTCGTCGGCGTCTTTGTGGACTTTGGGTGCCGGGAAACCCACCGGCGGATTCTCCTCATTTCGTCAGCGACCTCAACTTTCTCCGGCAGGACAAAGCCGTCGACGGTGATGAGCAAGGGTGTCCTTGATTTCAAAGGGTCTTAGGCAATGGAGTGTTGCGGCTCCTGTCGACGAGGTTACAGCAGTCCTCCGAACCTCGGTCCACAGTGATGGTCGTCGACGGCCTCGACGTCCTGGCGCTTCACATCAGATTCCTCGGCGGTCCCTGTCTCCGGTCTGCAGCCTTTCGAGGACTGCTTTCCAGGGAGCCTTGGTGAAGGTTAGCTGGTACATGATGTTCCCTTGTAGCTCGGGAAGAGGTCTCCTAGCCAGGTCCTCTCTTATATCAGTTCTTGGAGACACTACAACTTTTGGATTGCGTCGAAGGAAAGCAGCAGCAAAGCCTTCTTGTTCCAGCTGGGCTTCAAGGATAAGCATCAAGTTTCGACTTCAGCTTCTGAACAATTCTGGTAAGTGAGAGGTCCCCAGATATACTGTTCTGTCTCTCGTTCACACTGCTGAGCCAGGCCCATGCAGACAATCATTCAGAAGGGCATTCAGCAAGCAGGCAGCCAATCAGACTCACAGTGCATTCAGGCCATTCTTCTCCATCCAGACACTCACAACAAGAATGTGGATTGGGGCAAGCACCCATCCTTTCAGCACACTACACTGCATTCATACCAGTTTCGGGCAGGGCTGTCTCATTAATTGTGTCACACACTAGAAACGAGACACCCATAACATGAAATGTGTATTGGTCACACACTCCATTCACCCCTGTCCCAGCCCAAGGGTGTACCCACAACATACAGTCACTGGGAAGTCTCCAGCCAGTCTGGCCTGGACTTCCCCACAATACAATATATGGAACTTCCACCCAAAAACCAGTCATGGGAAGGGACTGAGTCAGGGATTCCCAGGAATTTGGGAAAACAAGGTAAGAGGCAATGGAAAGTAAGAGGCCACAGGGGGCATCTTGTCTACCATCAGGAATCCACTCATTACAATGGCAGGGCATGGGTATCCCAAAATGGAGGATACTCAGAGCACCTGCCAAATTCAGCATGGAGCTGCCAGCAGCCCATAACCTGCTCTGTGGGCCACACAATTATGCCCAAAAACGTTATCAGGTAATAATATCGCCATATATATGGTCCCCGTAAATAATATCGCCGGGAAAATGTTGTGGCGATATTATTTAGGTGACCATATATATGGGGACAGGGGCAAATGAATTAATAAATAAATAATTTTAGAATAAAAATGCGGGGGTTGCGGGGTTGTCCCCCGCATGTTCCATGCAATAATGTCGCCACAAAAAACGGCCATTTTTCGGCGATATTTTTGCATGGCGAGATTTTTGTGGCAACATTATTACATGGAACCCCAACAACATACTCTACGGGGACCGGGTTGTACCCCAACCCATGAGTGCCATACGGGTATCCCAAGGGTCTGTTCACACACAACCAAAAAAGAGGAAGAGCTGCACTGCCAGGAGTCCCACATGGACTACTGTGCAGAAAATAACACAGAACACACCTGATAACAGGAGTACAGGACAAGGATATGGAGGCCCTGTCCCTCCAATGCATTTCCAGCATTACAGTTATGATGCACCCTTATTGATTTTTAGATGTAGTTAATCTTGCTACTGAGTGTTCTGCCTTTTGTTCTTCCAAATATGCTCATTATATTTTCAGAGTTGTCTTCAAGTAACATGGGTACGTTTTGTAATACATTCCCCAGTGATTCTTATTCAGTAAGTACTAAGGATACATTACAGTATATAAAATGTTTCCAAAGAGTATATCCAAAAGGGTTTTTACCTTATTCTGAGTAATTCTCTTGGATGCAGTTGTCCTCGAGATTTGGAAACGCCGGCCCGTGGAAGGGATCAGCATTTAAAAACACTTGCCTATCTGGTTACCTGCGTGATGACGTTATCGCGTTGTTGTGCACGATGATCTCATCACGCCTTATCTTGGCGCGGTCATCCTAATATGACGATGTTAGTTGTTGTATCATGACAGCATGTTTATTTCTGGTATTTAAACACATTTTTTTATATTTCATCTAGATCTGCTCAAATTGGTTTTGATTCTTATACATTTTTTTGACAAGGTAAATAAAGATGAAAAATGCTTACATACATTTGTGCAGATAAAAATGTAAAGGAAAAATTGAGGAATAGACAATTGCAAAACTTTTGACATGACACAATAATGTTTCATCTTAGAGTATTGATGATATGATTGTTTCTAGGTTGCTGTTTTATCCATATTCAGACATGTAAGTCTTGTAGCTCATTTAGTAAATTACATTCAAAGTTAATTGATCATTTAACTGTCCTGATTTAAACCTGAAATGCACGTGTCCATTAAATTGATCCACCTGGCCTCTTTCCTTTTGAGTAACAATTCTTTGTTTCTACCTCTAGGCGGTAGGTCCTCTTTTTCTATTCTGAAGAATGTCACTTCTTCTACTGTTTCAGTAGGACGTTCCATATAGAAGTGATTAGCCAATGGGCATTTTAAGCACTGTATACTGTAAACACAATATTTAGTGTTGCTATTGATTCATTGCATTATTCTCATCTTTTACACATTTGGTAGCTAGCTGTATGTTGCCTTTCCCATTTATCATTTGAGGGAACATTTTGTAACTGCCATATTTTTGGTTGCTCAGAATTGGTTTTAGATTCCACAATGTTTGCAGATCCTTTTGTTCTTGTATTGGTTTGAAATACGTTGGGCTTACTTGGTTTTTGATAGTTGGTGCCTTTCCATATGTAAATGCTGGTTTTCATCTAGATATTTATTTAGGCCTTGGTTGTTATAACTTGATGGTTGTGAAGATTATGGGGCCTCTATCCACAAGTTCCACTCAGAAAGATACAAATAACTTCCTGAGCGATCCCTGAGGCCACAGGTTTTTTGAGTGCCGAAGAACGCCAGGAACCAGGAACACCGCTGACCCCTCGACCGCAAGGGTCTGGGGACGGGAAGAGCACAGATGAGAATGGTAGTGTTCCGTGTGGCTGCAGAGTGTAGCAAGCGGCAGCGGGTAGGCGTAGATTGTTGTAAATAGGCACTGCAAGACCTGTATGGAAAGGGTACTCCAAAAGGTAACAGAAGAGGAAATCCGAAAACAGTCTGTTAAGAGTTTCAAGGTCAAAAGCCAGCCAAGTTCGTCGAAACCAGGGGTAATCCAAAGGAATCCAAAAACACAAGTTCAAAGGTCCTGAAACAGCAGAGCAAAACAGTATCCAAGGGCTTGACAGAGGAATCCAAGAAGAACAGTCCGTAGTCCAGAATCAAGATGTGGAGACAGGAAGACACCGAACAGTGCCTGATTGCGTCAGCTGTGAAGCACTGAATGAGTGTTCCCTCTCAGGTTTTAAAGGGGCCTAGGAGCGTCACATGACCCCATCACGTGACTGAAGATGTAGCTCGTTTCCTTGTCACATGACCCAAGTTTTCAAAAAACGCTGCTGGGTCTTCCTGGGGGCTTGATGAAGCAAATTAAAGGGCCGACGTCTCCGACGACTGTCTCCAAGACGCCAGGGCAGCTGCCAGCGTTGCAATAGGTGAGTATGACCATAGCGCGTTGGATGCCCTCGTGTGTTCTTGTTGTAGAGCCGCTGCTGTGGTGCTTTAGGGAGTGAGGACATGAGGTTAGAAGGTGAAGGCAGATCAAAACCTGAGATGGAGGGCTTAGTGGCTGCACGGGTAAGGTGACCAGTGGATGGTGTAACATTGGTCTAGTTTGAGAATATTTCAACGCTTGCTCAGAATATTCCGAATCTTATGTATATCCGAGCTATAGGATATAATTAGTCTTAATTTCCATGTTGATTGTTTTGTTGAGTCTTTTGCTCTATTGCAGAGTAGATCCATTATTTCCTTCATGTTAGCTTTGGTCATTACCTTATTTAGTGTTTATTCATTGTATCCTCTTTGTCATCATTTCTCCATTGTGTTCTCTGCTTGTGTCAAGAAATCCTCATTGTTAGTGCAATTTCTTTTTTATTCCAAGGAGTTCTCCATATGGGATATTTCTGATAATATGTCTAGGATGATTGCTGTTTACATGTAAAATGTTATTGCCTGCCATTTGTTTTGTGTACAAAGTAGTGTGAATGGGGTTGTTTTCCACATAGAGTTCCAAGTAAAAAAAAAAAAGCTCCTTTCTGTGCTTTCATTCATAGTGAGTTGAATATTATAGTTGTTGGTGTTCAAATGTTTAACATATTTGAGAAGGGACCCTTTGTCGCCATCCTAGTTCATGAGGATGTCATCGATATAGCATCCCCAACAGACAATATTCCTATTTTCTGTGAATGCTGTGTGTTTCCACACATATTCAATTTCCAAAAGACCCCATAAAGAGGTTGGCATAGGATGGGGCTAATTTAGAGCACATAGCCATTCCTTGTTACTGTTGGTAAATCTGATTATTGAAGCAAAAAATGTTGATGTTTAGAGTACATTTCAGCATTAATATAAGCATTTTATTTTGGGTTTGGTATGAAATTGATCTCGTTTTGAGAAAATATTCTGTTGTGCAAATTCCCATGAAGTGCTTAATGCTTGTATCAAGAGGTGTTACATCTAATGTCACCATTCTGTAATTTATTTCCCAAGAGATTAATTCTAACTACTGAATAACATGTTTTGTGTCTTTCATAAATGAGGCTAAACTTGAGGCAAGAGGATGTAGGTGTAAGTCAATTTATTGTGAGATTCTTTCAGTTAATGATCCTATTCTATTGATTACTGGTCTTCAAGGTGGGAATTTCGTACATGTTTTATGGATTTTTGGGATGAAATATATGGTTGCCATTATTGCGAATTGTATATTCATGTAATGGTGTTCATTTTATGTTTGTAAGACGTCTTCACACCAGATCCTACTCATAGTTTGCCATTCATTAGTTAAATCTGAAAATGGGGGTTTTGTCACTTTTTTGTAGCATTTGACGTCACATGTGTTCTGCTTCTCGTACATAGTTCACTCTTTCCATGATGACTGTTATTCCCCCTTATCTGCCATTGTTGCTATTATTTCTGGATTATTTCCAGCTAATTGTTCTCCTTTAGTAAGATTTAGTTCGATTTTCGTTTTTTATTAGATAGTTTTGCCTTTGATCTTTTTCAGAAAGCAGTTTATAAAGACCTATCACATTGTCGATCAGTAATATCGGGATACATCTGGAATGTAGTGAAGACTTACCTAAGAGGAAGGATATTAGAGAGGAAGTGAAGAGTCTCTCCAGAGCAGGAATAGCCAACAGGTAAGGGAAAACTTACCCTAGAGGTAGAAAAGATAGGAAGTGAAGCGTTACTCTGGGAGAAGGATCGTAGAGAGGAAGGACATACTTATCACAGAGATGGAATAGTTACTGCAGCATTAGAATGGCGAGGAAGTGAAGAGTAACCCCGGTGGTCGAAATAATAAAAGTGAGGAGTTACTGCAGAGGTAGAATAACAGAGAGGAAGCAAAGAGTTACCTCAGAAGTAGAATACAGATGAATTGAAGAGTTACCACAGTGGAAGAAGAGTAACGAGCAATTGCATAGTTATCAAAGAGATAGAATATCAGAGAGCAAGTGAAGAGTTACACAAGAGGTAGATCTGTAGAGAGGAAGTGAAGAGTTACTCCCGAGGTAGAACAATAGAGATGAAGTGAAGAGTTACTCCACATTTAGAACAGTAGAAAGGAAGTGAAAAGTTACCCCACAGGTAGAATAATGGAGAAGAAGTGAATTGCTACCCCAGAGGCAGAATCGGGAGAAAGTGATGGTTTACCAGACGTCCTCTGGGTGTAGAAAAGTTACCCCACAGGTAGAATACAGTGGAAGTAAAGAGTTACCCCGGAGTAAGAATAGTAGAGAGGAAGGGAACACTGACCCCGGAGGAATAGGTTGAGTAGAGGGAAGTAAACCAAGACCCAGAGGAAAGGATGGAATCAATAGTAAGGCAGCATGGATGCAAGGGAACGTTGCACACGGCAAGGATATGCAGGTCTTAAAAGGGACCACATGACCAGGGCATGCAACCCACGATCCACAGGAACATAAGCCTGGCAAATGACTCCTGACACTTAACGCACGTGTTCTTATTTGCACCATTAAGGACCAACAACCGCAGCACCTGTGTTTCTTGAGATGTGTGAAAGGCTTGCTAGTGCGCATGTTCTCCCTTAAATGGCACCGAAGCAAACAAAAGTGAAATGCCACAATCTGCCCCAGAACCAAAGGAACAGCTGTGAGAGATAATCCAATTTCGCAGCCCTGGCCTCTCCCGCAGCACCGCAGCGGGGGTGGGGGGAGATCTATCTACGTCGCATCTCACTTTGCTTGCTGCTCCGAGAAATTATGTATTTCTTTCTTAAACAGGGTATTCCTCCGAGGGCTTCAGCAATTAAAACAACAAGGCAATCAGGGCTGCCCTGCCTGCCAGATATTAATCCAATTATATCGGCACAGAAAGCCATTGTCTCGCTCTGCTTTGGGTCCCTCGCTGGGAAGTGCGTCTGATGGACTAGTTACCCTGTCCTGTGGCTGGAGGTGGTCGAAGGGACATCTGGAGCAAGTTACTGGTGCAGAATGGATGGCGGAGCAGCCCTAAACCCTATCCACAGGGGACTCCGAGGAAGGCCCAACCACTGCTGTGTGACTTTGAGTCGCCGGATGTACTGCCGCGTGGATAGCAGTGAGTGGCTGCAACCTTTTGCTTCAGAAGTCACTGGGGTCAAGTGGCACACAATCACCTTCAACTGGCTACATACCCTAGCCAAGAGGGCCATAAATGTGGGGAGGGCTAATGAACAGTGCTCAGCCCCCCAATCTACTAGACCAGTGGTGTACAGCCTGTCGATCTGCATCTATTTTACGCCTCAACTGCTATGACCCTTGACCTTACTGTCTAGAATTCGCCAGCGTTGTAATCCAAAACATCTGGAGAGTGAAAGTTTGCAGACCCCTGACTGCACAGTTTTAGGGTTGTTGGTCGTGCTCCTAACATCCATCTTTCCAGAAATAGAACCTTCCTGTACTTTGGGTGCCATACATTGGTAACCCACAAGATAAGGTGGCTTGGCGAAGGCCATCCTGTCTCTACCTTGAGATATAGTCCATTGAAGACATCCACAGGCTGAAGGCCTGTCTGAAAATTGATCCAGTCTTGAATATCTAGTGCTTACCTGAAACTCAACCCCACCATGACCGGAAATTCCGACTGTTGACCAACAACATCAAACAACTTTGATAGCCAGACCTGGTTCTTCACTATAAGCCTTGAGGGCCTCTTTCCCCAGCTGACCAGTTGCGCCAAGTACCTTGGGATAAACATTGACAAATACTTCTCCTTCATGGAGCACATAGCAAGGACGATAAAAAACACTTGGTACCAACTTTCCCTCCTGCAGAAAATCAAGTCTGTCATCCCAGCAAACAACTTCAGATTAGTTGTCCAAGCCTTGGTCCACTTGCACTTATATTGTGGTAATGCCCTTCTGGATGGCTTTCCAGCAACCACCCTGGCACCTTTGAGAGGTGTCCTACTGTGACGAATCAACTTCTGGGGCACCAATGGTCCATGGATGAATATCTGTTTGTAAACCCTCAGTCAGCACCATACCTCTAGTACACCAGAAGTGATCTGAACAGATTAAAAACACAAGCAAATTATTAACCTCCTTGTCCAATTTTGGTAACATGGACGGAACGCCAGGCTTATCTCCGAAAGGTCGTGGATCGCTGGTTAATTACAACACAGTGAAAATACAATTATTATCCACCGATAAAAGGGACTGTCCAGTCACGGTTGAAAGGGACTGTCCAGTCACGGTTGTATAAATATCTACAGTATTATTATCACAACAGTCAGTTCTAGCAAACTACAAAATACAACCCACCCTGTAAAGGAATGTAGAGGACAGACCGTTTCAAAGAAGTAAAATGGATGCACTCTAGATGTTGACAAGAGGGTAGTTGGTATAGTAATTAATAACAATTGTTCAAGGATACTTGGTTTCAACACAAAGGGAACAATGGTTCATAAATTGTCACTGTGGGCCTTTGGAGAAGAACCAGGGGGACCGAACCACAATGTACCATGAGCTGTATGAGTTCTTGGTGCTCGACAGGGTCGAGTCGGTTTCAGGGCGATTTGCAGCTTCTGCGACAGAGTTCATGACGGGAGACCGCTACGGGTATCAGGCGGAAGGCAGTTCGGCGAGCGAGGCTGGACAGATGGCTGCAGGCTGGTCTACATAGCGGCTCAGGGTCACGAATCATTGTCTGAGTGCTGGTCGGCAGTTCTGAAGTACTGGTCGAGGCGTCTTGGACAGCATTAGTGACTGCGGTGTAACAACAGTCAGCTGTGCAGTCAGTTGCAGCTCGAGAGGCTCAAAAAGTCCATTAAGGCAGACATCGGTAGGCGCTTGTCGATGCACTTCTCCTAGCTTCTTCCTAGGGCTTGTCATCCTTTAAGGCGGATAGCCCAAAGCTGAGGAGAGTGTTGCTGGCAGCTGCCTCGTCTTTGGTGTAGTTTCAGAGACTTTCTGGCACTTCACACCTAGGAATCGTGCTGGACCTAGGAATTGTGGGCATGCTATGTGCTGGCTGGGTACCAGTTCTGGAGCTGCTGGATGGTCCTCTAGATTAATTCTCTCCCTCTGTTCCCTCTAAGATGTTTAGGGGAGGGCCCTTGCTTCCCTCTTGGAGGTCCTGGCCTTCTTTCACTGGCTGAAGATGTAAGGCAGACTGTACCTTCAACCAGGGTCCAAAGCTGAGTTCTTCTTGTTACTCCTTCCAAAGTTTTCAGATCTGTGCTGGTCTGATAGCACAGCGAATAGAGCGCTCACTTTGACATCTATGCAGGTTCGAATCCCGGCAGGGCCAAACTCAGCCTTTCATCCTTCCGAGGTCGATAAATGAGCGCACCACACACCGTGGGTAATAATAAGCAGTGCTCAGATGCCTGAGGGTTTGTAGCGCTATATAAATGCTAAATTATAATTATTATATTATTATTATCTGCCCAAAAGAGGGGCTTGGCCCTCTTTTAAAGACAAATGGACCACATGGATTGGTACAGGCTAAGCCTACCTTAATTAACTAATCATGGGTCCCCACCAACAATCTCCTGTATGCATGAGGTCATAACCAGAGTTCTTTGCAACAGAAAAGGCAAAAGGGCAAAACATGTAATACTGAGCCTCACCCATCTTGTTGTCTGTTGTGGATCAAGGGATCTCTTTGGTCAACAGAGCTCTCTGTGGTTCCTGATTAAAGCAGCAGGTCTCCCATGAAGCTGCGGCGAGACCAGTCTTTCTAGTGCCGTCAATCCACATACTTGTACCTTCTGAATGGGTTCTCCCTGCAGGGATGACTACAGTAATACACATAGTCCCAGAGATGACATTTCACTGTCAATCGATACTAAGAGCAGGAGATGGTTTCAGGTTGACAGAGTGCACATAAAATAAAAGGGTGTTGGGGTTTCCTGTCTCTTTTGTTAGCCTCTGCAGCCAGGACCCATGTGGGCCTGTTTGAATTAGACTTTGATTAGTATGTGAATGCTGCCACCCACCTCAGAGCTAAACAAAAGGACACTATGGATCCATGGAGCCTTTGTTAGTTAATTAGGCTGGCCATGGCAGGGTGAGGGTTTGGCCCTCCCTCTTCTGAGATGACATTTTGTACTCCTGGCTGTCATATCCCTACATATTTTCACCACTAATATCAGGAGTGAAGCACCGGCCTCCTCCTGAAGCTCACCGCATGGCAAGAGGAGGCTGATGCCAAAATGGACCCCGAATCGCTTGAGCAGCAGCTCCTCTAGAAGATGGCTGCCATTGGCTGCATTTAACCATTGAGTCTGCTTCCATCTGCAGCTTCCGAGTTTCTATAACCTGAGGCCGCTTATATGGCGGCATTACAGATCCTCTGATTCGAGGAAGACTACTAATTGCCCATTCGCTTTCTAGCTGGCAGGCCCCATTCAAAGCCCCCATATAAGGCCCTTCGCCTTTGGGCACGGACGGCGCAGGGGGCCTTCCTTTTGTTACCTGCTTCCACCATATAATGATCCCGGTGTCCTCTTTGACTGAAAGGTAAGGATGTGCTTGTCACGTTACTATTGCAACATTTGCAGCAACAGCTTGTTCCATAAATTCTACTTCCTGCTGATTCACTGACATTTTTTGATTTTGGTGCCCAGCCTGGACCCGTCGGCTATGCTGCCATCACTCATCCTACCTGACTTTCGCCTTGTACCACTCCCTAACGCGCGTCCGCCTCCTGAGTTGCCGTTCTGCCATAGGCCGGCTTGTTTCTACCCTTGTTCTCTTACTGCATCCTTGCCCCCCTGTGTTGTACACAGCCATTACTTTCTCTCTGCATTGCTGGCTGCTATGAACCTGCCTTAATGCTTAATCCTTCTGACCCCATATAGTTTAGCACTGCTATGCCCACTGCCCAATGCACCTACCTGACCTTCCTCTTCATTCCTAGCCACCTGCACTATATAGGCTGGCTTTCCTATCGGTTCAATCGAACTATCTTCTACCTGATGACTTGAAGTAGCCCCCTGCACTTTGTAGGGAGGTGTTCCAATGCTGTAATTTACCTACCTGTACCTGCTGACTTGATGTAGCCCCCTGCACTAGGTATGGAGGCGCTCCAATGCTGCAATTTACCTACCTGTACCTGCTGACTTGATGTAGCCCCCTGCAGTAGGTATGGAGGTGCTCCAATGCTGAAATGTACCTACCTGTACCTGCTGACTTGATGTACCCCATTGCACTGTGTAGGTAGGCTTTCCATTGTTGCATACAAACTACATTGTACTTGCATTTGTGATGTTGCCCCTTCACCATTGGGTGAGGCTTTCCGTGCATGCCTGATGTAGCCCTTCATTCCATGAGGCAAGGCGTTTCCAGTCTGCAGGCACTCATACCTGCTTGTCATAATTGCATGCCTGGTTTTCCTTAATGCAGCTTACCTACTTGTTCCTGCACTTTTTAAACTTGTTTTGCATTTATTGTACATCTCTCCTTCTTCACTCCCCTTCCTCCTCTTCTCCCCTTTTGCATACCTCAGCACTTGCCTAGTCTCACGACCAGGTCAGAATGTTCTTGTTTGTTTTCTTCCCTTCTACTCCCTTCCTGCACTTCCTCTACTCCCCCCTCCCCTGCTCTCATGCTATAGCACATAAAAGTTCCGAATGTTTCAAGACCATTTAAGAATGTTTTTGATTTTGTTTTATACCTTGTTCCTCATCCCTATTCCCCCCTTGTCTTGATGCTCCTTGAAACACAATTGTTGCTGTATAGTCCACATTACAAATAACCAATAAATAGATAAAATAAAAATAAATATGACAGGGGGGACTGCGCCTGTAGGCTGTGTTCACCCAAAGTACACAGGTCTATGTGTATGTTGCGCAGTGAGCATAGGAAAATGTGTGCGGATTAACCCCACACATTTTCCAGAGGTTGATCTCCCATCATTCAATTTCATATAAAAAGTTTTTAAAAAAGCCCAGGCGAGCGCACACCCAACCGTGCGGAGGGTCATATTCCTCACACCTTCACCTCCCATTAGCTCACTCCCCAGTCCCTGCACACTCCCACCTCACTCATTCCATCACTCCTCTCTCTTCCTGGTCCCCCTTGCCTCCACCTCATCTTACTCCCATCTTTCCCTGTCCCCCCTTGCCTCCACCTCATCTTATTCCCACCTTTCCCTGTCCCCCCTTGCCTCCACCTCATCTTACTCCCATCTTTCCCTGCCCCCCCTTGCCTCCACCTCATCTTACTCCCATCTTTCACTGTACCCCCTTGCCTCCACCTCATCTTACTCCCATCTTTCCCTGTCCCCCCTTGCCTCCACCTCATCTTACTCCCATCTTTCCCTGTCCCCCTCACCTCCACCTCATCTTACTCCCACCTTCCCCATCCCCCCTCGCCTCCATCTCATCTTACTCCCATCTTTCTCTGTCCCCCTCGCCTCAACCTCATCTTACTCCCATCTTTCTCTGTCCCCCTCGCCTCCACCTCATCTTACTCCACCTTCCCTATCCCCCCTCGCCTCCATCTCATTTTACTCCCATCTTTCTCTGTCCCCCTCGCCTCCACCTCATTTTACTCCCATCTTCCCTATCCCCCCTCGCCTCCATCTCATCTTACTTCCATCTTTATCTGTCCCCCACGCCTCCATCTCATCTTACTCCCATCTTTATCTGTCCCCCTCGCCTCCACCTCATCTTACTCCCATCTTCCCTATCCCCCCTCGCCTCCATCTCATTTTACTTCCATCTTCATCTGTCCCCCTCGCCTCCACCTCATTTTACTCCCATCTTTCCCTATCCCCCCTCGCCTCCATCTCATTTTACTTCCATCTTTATCTGTCCCCCTCGCCTCCACCTCATCTTACTCCCATCTTTCCCTATCCCCCCTCGCCTCCATCTCATCTTACTTCCATCTTTATCTGTCCCCCACGCCTCCATCTCATCTTACTCCCATCTTTCCCTATCCCCCCTCGCCTCCATCTCATCTTACTTCCATCTTTATCTGTCCCCCACGCCTCCATCTCATCTTACTCCCATCTTTATCTGTCCCCCTCGCCTCCACCTCATCTTACTCCCATCTTCCCTATCCCCCCTCGCCTCCATCTCATTTTACTTCCATCTTCATCTGTCCCCCTCGCCTCCACCTCATTTTACTCCCATCTTTCCCTATCCCCCCTCGCCTCCATCTCATTTTACTTCCATCTTTATCTGTCCCCCTCGCCTCCACCTCATCTTACTCCCATCTTTCCCTATCCCCCCTCGCCTCCATCTCATCTTACTTCCATCTTCATCTGTCCCCCTCGCCTCATCTTACTCCCATCTTTCCCTATCCTCCCTCGCCTCCATCTCATCTTACTTCCATCTTTATCTGTCCCCCTCGCCTCCACCTCATCTTACTCCCATCTTCCCTATCCCCCCTCGCCTCCATCTCATCTTACTTCCATCTTTATCTGTCCCCCTTGCCTCCACCTCATCTTACTCCCATCTTCCCTATCCCCCCTCGCCTCCATCTCATCTTACTTCCATCTTTATCTGTCCCCCTCGCCTCCACCTCATCTTACTCCCATCTTCCCTATCCCCCCTCGCCTCCATCTCATCTTACTTCCATCTTTATCTGTCCCCCTTGCCTCCACCTCAACTTACTCCCATCTTCCCTATCCCCCCTCGCCTCCATCTCATCTTACTTCCATCTTTATCTGTCCCCCTCGCCTCCACCTCATCTTACTCCCATCTTCCCTATCCCCCCTCGCCTCCATCTCATCTTACTTCCAACTTTATCTGTCCCCCTCGCCTACACCTCATCTTACTCCCATCTTCCCTATCCCCCCTCGCCTCCATCTCATCTTACTTCCAACTTTATCTGTCCCCCTCGCCTACACCTCATCTTACTCCCATCTTCCCTATCCCCCCTCGCCTCCATCTCATCTTACTTCCATCTTTATCTGTCCCCCTCGCCTCCATCTCACCTTACTTCCATCTTTATCTGTCCCCCTCGCCTCCACCTCATCTTACTCCCATCTTCCCTATCCCCCCTCGCCTCCATCTCATTTTACTTCCATCTTTATCTGTCCCCCTCGCCTCCACCTCATCTTACTCCCATCTTTCCCTATTCACCCCTCGCTTTCATCTCATCTTACTTACATCTTTCTCTGTCCCCCTCACTTTCTATACCAGCGTCATTGGTTATCTTACCTCCAGCCTACGGTGTCTCTTTTAAGTCTGTTTCTGGCAGCGTCCCAGTCTGTCCTTCATTTGTTCACATTAGTTACTCCTGGTTACTCCCCTCCTTTTACCCTTTGCTCTGCTCCCTTCTCTGTTGCTTCAATGTCCCTCTCCACCGCCGCCACTTCTGCCCTCATTGCCGCTCCTCCATCTCTGTGAGCAATGATTTCTACACCTTTAACTCACCTGACTTAATTCGTCTACGTCCCCAAAATGCCAGATCTTTGTAGCAGATTAAATGCTCGTTTAAAGCAAGCAATATGAAAGAGTCGACTGGCCTGGTTCATTCATTTAGTTGCATTTGTATCGCGTTTTTGCTCAATCGTTTCACAGAGAATTAAACAGAACTTTATCAATACTAACCGGGAGCAACTGGTCAAGAATCGGGCGCTTGGAGAAGAGAGATAGCAGCGCTAGGGGCTTGCTCTAGAGTCTAGAGGGGGTGTTCCAAAATATAGAGGCTATGAAGGTGAAAAGGGGCAGATGCGATTGGGTGCATGGGGTGGGGGTGGGCTGGGGGCGAGGAACCGTTAGCGGATGATGGGAAGACGAGCAAAGAGAGCGAGAGGGAGAAGACATAGCGACGCGAGAGAGGACCGTAGACACATCAGACGAGCAGGGGAGAGGAGACAGAGGCGGAGAGTGTAAGAGGGGAAAGTACTGCGGGTGCATGGCAGAGTCAAAGATAACTGTAAGGGCGAGAGTGCATTTGCAGCAAGACCCAGTAAACGGCAAGAGGACATCATGGTGGAGAAAGCGTTTGGTTGCCTGAACATTGACAGAAGACATAGCGGGGAGATCCCCATTGGACACCCCCACCTCCTGTAGCCAGTATAACATACACACATGATGAAATAACCACAGACAACTTTTGTAAGGTTTTTTGGAATATAGAAGGTCACAGGTTTATTTGGAGCAAACAATACACTTGGGACGGTCCCAGCCACATATTACATACAGTCAGGTAAGGGTGAACCGTGTCACCATGTTTTGCCACTGGCACAAGCTGACGCTTCTGGTTACTCCCAGGAGAACACTGGTTACTACCAGTAGGACACTGTCCCATATATGCCACTGGCACAAGCTGACAACGCTTCTGGTTACTCCCAGGAGAACACTGGTTACTACCAGTAGGACACTGTCCCATATATGCCACTGGCACAAGCTGACAACGCTTCTGGTTACTACCAGGAGAACACCGGTTACTACCAGTAGGACACTTATGGGCACTGATAAGGAGGTTGCTGGCCTAGAGCCCTAAGGAAGTCAGTGCCCGTCGAAGGATTTGGCTCGAGCCCGGCCAATCCTGAGCCGCTGCCGCCGATGCACATCACACGGCGGGAGCTGCTGGGCTAAAGACTGACTGCCCGCAGCTCCCGCCCTTAAATGCGTCCCCAGTAAAACCCGACCGGAAGCCAGGTCCCTGGGGACGCCTCCTCCGCCTAGAAGGAGAAAGAGTAGAGGCTAGACCAATCCCCGGAAGGGGGTGGCCAGAGGGGACAGCCCGCTATGTAGGCTGTCCCTCTAGCGCCCCCTACGGGGGCCGGTCAGCCTCTGTTCTTTGCTAAGTCACTCATCTTGCCTCTTGTTGCCTGCCAGTGTGGTGTTCTTTGGTAAGTCACTCATCTGGCCCCCGGCTGTCGGCCAGTGTGGTGTTCTTTGCTCAGTCACTCATCTGCCCTCTGCTTGTCGGCCAGTGTTGTGTTCTTTGCTCAGTCACTCATCTGGCCTCTGCTTGTCGGCCAGTGTGGTGTTCTTTGCTCAGTCACTCATCTGCCCTCTGCTTGTCGGCCAGTGTTGTGTTCTTTGCTCAGTCACTTATCTGGCCTCTGCTTGTCGGCCAGTGTGGTTTTCTTTGCTCAGTCACTTTTCTGGCCTCTGCTTGTCGGCCAGTGTGGTGTTCTTTGCTCAGTCACTCATCTGGCCTCTGGTTGCTGGCCAGTGTGTTGTTCTTTGTTGAATCACTCATCTGGCCTCGGCTTGTCGGCCAGTATGGTGTTCTTTGCTCAGTCACTCATCTGGCCGTTGGTCGGCGGTCAGTGTTGAGCGTAGAGCCCTTTAGGTATCGTGCATTCCGTGGATAGGGATTCAGAATAACTCTGACACCAAATAATCAAGCCAACTCAGAAAGATGGCAAAGGTTACTGTTTTAATATCAATTGTCTAAAACAAGGAGTTACAATGGACATCAACGGACGTTCGCGCGAGCTCTCGGTACATTGCACATAAAAACACATTTATATACTAAAAACCCATCATAGGTGATGTCATACTACGTGGTAAATGAGAAAAACCTACTAGGAGTTGTGAGAGGCTCAAGGGAACATTCAAGTATACTTTCTATACTGCGTGGGATTGTGATTGGATATCTACTGTCAGGTGGACAACTTATGCCTGCCTCTAAAACGTCATCTTCAACACTATCAACTACACAGTATATCATTGGCTCTCAAACTATAAGGCCCTTCGTTATATGGTCCTCTATAATTGGTTGCCATGCTCGTGCCATGTCTGGAACTTTTGGTTCACTTAGCATGTAAGGTCAAACCCAGGTGCCAGTAAGTGGACTTGAATTTACCTCCCCACGCAATTAGCCCAAGTCTCTCATCACCCATGCCTTCTGCCATGAAGATTGTCTTTGAACTTGGCCTTGCAAAGTATTCTTGTCTCTGGGAATATAAGGGAGTGCAAGCACACACTATCATTGTTCTACGACTCCAAGCTCAACTCTATTCCCACCCTTGGCTCATGTGACAGGAGACCACTATTTGGATCATTCTGCAGCATTTAAATATCTTAAATGAATAAAACTTGGCACACATGGTATTCTTTCTTCACACCTTAATAAGGGATGATTCAGCTGTTTACGTTTACTGCCTTTGAGAATAGATAACCGGCCTTGGCAGCTTCAACTTTGATACCAGGCCAAACAGCTTAGCCATTCATATCCACGATCTCAGCTTATTCTTGCTGCGACAACGTTCTCAGCCTTTCCTCTCTATGGGTCCAGGCTTACTAAAATTTGTGACACTGGTGTCCAGATTCTATACAATGGCAGCTCCGTCTGGAGTCTAGTCACTACATATAGCCAGCTTCTAAGATTACTTAGTCTACCTGTGTTGCTGCATTTGTACAGTTATTGAACAGCTTGCATTTTCTGCAGTGTGTGACCCACTTGCAATCTTCTCTTTGCATACGAAAGTTTACTTGATTCTTAACTTTGTCATCAGTTTCTATAAGATCCATGCATTCTCTTCTGCCAGTATTCCTCCGGGCATCACGCTATTCTCTCATGACACACCAGCTCCTCTTTCACTCCTTTTTATATTCCTTCAGGGAGTTCCTCCCTCAGATTGTCATCTCTTCGGGAATACATTTTATAGGGTTTTCTCAGCGGCTATCTTCTTTCGAATATTGGCTGTTGTATGGTCACAACTTCTGATGTCAAGCATGGCACAATCTCAGGCTTCCATCATACAGGAGGTAGGGGCGGGACTTCCTGCAAAGACGTGTAACTGCTCCTCTACAGTGTGGTGTTCTTTGCTCAGTCACTCATGTGGCCGCTGGTCGTCAGTCAGTGTGGTGTTCTTTGCTCAGTCACTCATGTGGCCGCTGGTCGTCAGTCAGTGTGGTGTTCTTTGCTCAGTCACTCATCTGGCCGCTAGTGGTCAGTCAGTGTGGTGTTCTTTGCTCAGTCACTCATCTGGCCTCTGGTTTTTGGCCAGTGTGGTGTTCTTTGCTCAGTCGCTTATCTGGCCTCTGGTTGCCGGCCAGTGTGGTGTTCTTTGCTCAGTCACTCATCTGGCCTCTTGTCGTCAGTCAGTGTGGTGTTCTTTGCTCAGTCACTCATCTGGCATTGGCCATTAGTCAGTGTGGTGTTCTTTGCTCAGTCACTCATCTGACCTCTGGGCATCGGTCAGTGTGGTGTTCTTTGCTCAGTCACTCATCTGGCGTTGGTCATCAGTCAGTGTGGTGTTCTTTGCTCAGTCACTCATCTGGCCCCTGGTCGTCGGTCAGTGTGGTGTTCTTTGCTCAGTCACTCATCTGGCGTTGGTCATCAGTCAGTGTGGTGTTCTTTGCTCAGTCACTCATCTGGCCTCTGGTCGTCGGTCAGTGTGGTGTTCTTTGCTCAGTCACTCATCTGGCGTTGGTCATCAGTCAGTGTGGTGTTCTTTGCTCAGTCACTCATCTGGCCTCTGGTCGTTTGTCAGTGTGGTGTTTTTTGCTAAGTTACTCATCTGGCCTCTGGTCGTCGGTCAGTTTGGTGTTCTTTGCTCAGTCACTCATCTGGCGTTGGTCATCAGTCAGTGTGGTGTTCTTTGCTCAGTCACTCATCTGGCCTCTGGTCGTCGGTCAGTGTGGTGTTCTTTGCTCAGTCACTCATCCAGCCTCTGGTCATCGGTCAGTGTGGTGTTCTTTGCTCAGTCACTCATTTGGCATTGGTCATCAGTCAGTGTGGTGTTCTTTGCTCAGTCACTCACCTGGCCTCTGGTCGTCGGTCAGTGTGGTGTTCTTTGCTCAGTCACTCATCTAGCCTCTGGTCATCGGTCAGTGTGGTGTTCTTTGCTCAGTCACTCATTTGCATTGGTCATCAGTCAGTGTGGTGTTCTTTGCTCAGTCACTCATCTAGCCTCTGGTCATCGGTCAGTGTGGTGTTCTTTGCTCAGTCACTCATTTGGCATTGGTCATCAGTCAGTGTGGTGTTCTTTGCTCAGTCACTCATCTGGCCTTTGGTCGTCGGTCAGTGTGGTGTTCTTTGATCAGTCACTCGTCTGGCGTTGGTCATCAGTCGGTGTGGTGTTCTTTGCTCAGTCACTCATCTGGCCAATGGTCGTCGGTCAGTGTGGTGTTCTTTGCTAAATCACTCATCTGGCGTTGGTCATCAGTCAGTGTGATGTTCTTTGCTCAGTCACTCATCTGGCCTCTGGTCGTCAGTCAGTGTGGTGTTCTTTGCTCAGTGACTCATCTGGCGTTGGTCATCAGTCAGTGTGGTGTTCTTTGCTCAGTCACTCATCTGGCCTCTGGTCGTCGGTCAGTGTGGTGTTCTTTGCTCAGTCACTCATCTGGCCTCTGGTCGTCGGTCAGTTTGGTGTTCTTTGCTCAGTCACTCATCTGACCTTTGGTCGTCGATCAGTGTGGTGTTCTTTGATCAGTCACTCATCTGGCCTCTGGTCGTCAGTCGGTGTGGTGTTCGTTGCTCAGTCACTCATCTGGCCTCTGGTCGTCAGTCAGTGTGGTGTTCTTTACTCAGTCACTCGTCTGGCGTTGGTCATCAGTCGGTGTGGTGTTCTTTGCTCAGTCACTCATCTGGCCTCTGGTCGTCGGTCAGTGTGGTGTTCTTTGCTAAATCACTCATCTGGCGTTGGTCATCAGTCAGTGTGGTGTTCTTTGCTTAGTCACTCATCTGGCCTCTGGTCGTCAGTCAGGGTGGTGTTCTTTGCTCAGTCACTCATCTGGCGTTGGTCATCAGTCAGTGTGGTGTTCTTTGCTCAGTCACTCATCTGGCCTTTGGTCGTCGGTCAGTGTGGTGTTCTTTGCTCAGTCACTCATCTGGCCTTTGGTCGTCGGTCGGTGTGGTGTTCTTTGCTCAATCACTCATCTGGCGTTGGTCATCAGTCAGTGTGGTGTTCTTTGCCAAGTCACTCATCTGGCCTCTGGTCGTCGGTCAGTGTGGTGTTCTTTGCTCAGTCACTCATCTGGCGTTGGTCATCAGTCGGTGTGGTGTTCTTTGCTCAGTCACTCATCTGGCCTCTGGTCGTCGGTCAGTGTGATGTTCTTTGCTCAGTCACTCATCTGGCGTTGGTCATCAGTCAGTGTGGTGTTCTTTGCTCAGTCACTCATCTGGCCTTTGGTCCTCGGTCAGTGTGGTGTTCTTTGCTCAGTCACTCATCTGGCGTTGGTCATCAGTCAGTGTGGTGTTCTTTGCTCAGACACTCATCTGGCCTCTGGTCGTCGGTCAGTGTGGTGTTCTTTGCTCAGTCACTCATCTGGCCTTTGGTCGTCGGTCAGTGTGGTGTTCTTGGCTCAGTCTCACCTGGCCTCTGGCCGCCGGCCAGTGTTTCACTGAACTGTGCGCTCTGGCTGCCTGGGATCTTGGCGCAGCTCCCACAGGCCCTTTGTGGTTCGGAACTGCAGGCGGGGCTCCCTGGTTGCTCTCATGCATGTTCCATGCGCTTTTGTGGTTGGCAGTCCTGACCACAAACCTCTGTAGACTCATCCCCGCGCAGCCTGTGGGCGTCGTCATTCCCCCATCAGTGCTTTGTCTGGCAGGATGATGAGCAGTGAGCAGAGTGCTGGGCTGAGCCAGCACAGATGGACTCGTCTGCCTGGCTGAAGGGCACACGTGTGCCTAGCAATCTCCCCATTCTCTAGCGCACCCCGATTAATGAGATATGCATAAGAAGAATGCATACATCCAAACATTGCCATTACCATACTCAATCCCCGCCTTCACGAGTTGTGTCACTGCAAGAAATGTAGGGGCCCCTGTCTGATTTGCTTTACTCTAAGCTCCATCGGGAGCCCCCTGTCACCTGCTGGCCCTGACCGAATGTTGTCACTGTAAAACTCTGCATGAGCCCCCTCTCACCAGCTGGGCCTGTATGAATTGTGTTACTGGACGCTCTGCAGGAGCGCCCCCTCTCACCTGCTGGGCCTGTATGAATTGTGTTACTGGACGCTCTGCACGAGCCCCCTCTCACCCGATGAGACTGTATGCATCGTGTCACTGGACGCCCTGCAGGAGCCCCCTCTCACCTGATGAGACTGTATGCATTGTGTCACTAGACGCTCTGCACGAGCCCCCTCTCACCCGATGAGACTGTATGCATTGTGTCACCGGACGCTCTGCAGGAGCCCCCTCTCACCCGATGAGACTGTATGCATTGTGTCACCGGACGCTCTGCAGGAGCCCCCTCTCACCTGCTGGGCCTGTGTGAATTGTGTCACTGGGCGCTCTGCAGGAGCCCCCTCTCACCCAATGAGACTGTATGCATTGTGTCACTGGACGCTCTGCACGAGCCCCCTCTCACCCGATGAGACTGTATGCATTGTGTCACCAGACGCTCTGCACGAGCCCCCTCTCACCGGATGAGACTGTATGCATTGTGTCACCAGACGCTCTGCAGGAGCCCCCTCTCACCCGATGAGACTGTATGCATTGTGTCACTGGACGCTCTGCAGGAGCCCCTTCTCACCTGCTGGGCCTGTATGAATTGTGTCACTGGATGCTCTGCAGGAGCCCCCTCTCACCCGATGAGACTGTATGCATTGTGTCACTGGACGCTCTGCAGGAGCCCCCTCTCACCTGCTGGGCCTGTGTGAATTGTGTCACTGGACGCTCTGCAGGAGCCCCCTCTCACCTGATGAGACTGTATGCATTGTGTCACTGGACGCTCTGCAGGAGCCCCTTCTCACCTGCTGGGCCTGTATGAATTGTGTCACTGGATGCTCTGCAGGAGCCCCCTCTCACCCGATGAGACTGTATGCATTGTGTCACTGGACGCTCTGCAGGAGCCCCCTCTCACCCGGTGAGACTGTATACATTGTGTCACTGGACGCTCTGCAGGAGCCCCCTCTCACCCGGTGAGACTGTATGCATTGTGTCACTGGACGCTCTGCAGGTGCCCCCTCTCACCTGCTGGGCCTGTGTGAATTGTGTCACTGGGCGCTCTGCAGGAGCCCCCTCTCCCTGATGAGACTGTATGCATTGTGTCACTGGACGCTCTGCAGGAGCCCCCTCTCACCCGATGAGACTGTATGCATTGTGTCACTGGAAGCTCTGCAGGAGCCCCCTCTCACCCGATGAGACTGTATGCATTGTGTCACTGGACGCTCTGCAGGAGCCCCTTCTCACCTGCTGGGCCTGTATGAATTGTGTCACTGGATGCTCTGCAGGAGCCCCCTCTCACCCGATGAGACTGTATGCATTGTGTCACTGGACGCTCTGCAGGAGCCCCCTCTCACCCGATGAGACTGTATGCATTGTGTCACTGGAAGCTCTGCAGGAGCCCCCTCTCACCCGATGAGACTGTATGCATTGTGTCACTGGACGCTCTGCAGGAGCCCCTTCTCACCTGCTGGGCCTGTATGAATTGTGTCACTGGATGCTCTGCAGGAGCCCCCTCTCACCCGATGAGACTGTATGCATTGTGTCACTGGACGCTCTGCAGGAGCCCCCTCTCACCTGCTGGGCCTGTGTGAATTGTGTCACTGGGCGCTCTGCAGGAGCCCCCTCTCCCCGATGAGACTGTATGCATTGTTTCACTGGACGCTCTGCAGGTGCCCCTTCTCACCTGCTGGGCCTGTATGAATTGTGTCACTGGATGCTCTGCAGGAGCCCCCTCTCACCCGATGAGACTGTATGCATTGTGTCACTGGACGCTCTGCAGGAGCCCCCTCTCACCCGGTGAGACTGTATGCATTGTGTCACTGGACGCTCTGCAGGAGCCCCCTCTCACCTGCTGGGCCTGTGTGAATTGTGTCACTGGACGCTCTGCAGGAGCCCCCTCTCACCCGATGAGACTGTATGCATTGTGTCACTGTAAGCTCTGCTGGGAGCCCATTCCCACCTGCTGGGCCTGTTTGATATGTGTCACTGTAAGCTTTGATGGAAGCCCTTCCTCTCACCTGCCGGGTCCATTTGATATGTGTCAATGTAAGCTCTGCAGGAAGCCCCTCCTCTCCCCTGCTGGGCCTGTTTGATATGTGTCACTATACGCTCTGCAGCCCCTCCTCTCACTTGCTAGGCCTGCATGATATGTGTCACTCTAGGCTTTGCTGTGAGCCCCCTCTCACCAGTCATGCCTGTATGATTTGTGTCACTGTAAGCTCTGCAGGGAGCCCCTTTCACCAGTTGTGCCTGCAAGGTTTGTGTCTCTGTAAGCTCTGCATGGAGTCACCATCTCATATGGATTGTTAAAGGCCCCAGGTAGCAGAATGGGCTTTTGCACCAGAAATGATCTCCACACATGAGTGGTCCCCTTCAGTACACCCTGCGATCTGAAGTGACTTTTGGGATAGGAGGAGGGAGCAGTATCATTTTTGTTTGTATTTATTAAGGGAACACAGTTTTTCACCCAGATACCCTTGCCAAAGCAGACAAAGGGCATCAGGGCAATCCTGAATCCTCTACAGTACGTAGGATGGGCAGGTAGTGTGCAAGTGACCATTAGGTGGCCTACGGCGCCTCGGGAAATCAGCCTAGACATAATAAAAGGTGCTGGTACTAAAAGGTGCCAGGCTGGGCAACTTACTGGGATTCAAGGATCTGTTGGTGAAATGGGGGTCTTCCTTTAAATTCCCTGATAACACCTAATCTCAGGGATAAAGGGCCGGCTGCTTCTTGACTCACAGTCACAGGGTTATAGCACCCAGCTCGCTTCTTGACTTGATGTCTCAGGTTTATAGCACCCAGCTTGCTTCTTGACTTGCAGTCTTAGGTTTGTAGCACCCAGCTCGCTTCTTGACTTGCTGTCTCAGGTTTGTAGCACCCAGCTTGCTTCTTGACTTGCAGTCTTGGGTTTGTAGCACTCAGCTCTCTTCTTGACTTGCAGTTTTAGGTTTGTAGCACCCAGCTCGCTTCTTGACTCGATTGACTCGCTGTCTGAGGGCTATAGCACCCTTCTTGCTTCTTGGTTGCACAGTCGCAGGGTTATAGCACCCAGCTCGCTTCTTGACTTGATTGATTCGCAGTCTGAGGGCTATAGCACCCTTCTTGCTTCTTGGTTGCACAGTCTCAGGATTATAGCACCCAGCTTGCTTCTTGTCTTGCCGTCTCAGGCTTCTAGCACCCAGCTCGCTTCTTGACTTGCAGTCTCAGGTTTATAGCACCCAGCTCGCTTCTTGACTTGCAGTCTTAGGTTTGTAGCACCCAGCTCGCTTCTTGACTCGATTGACTCGCAGTCTGAGGGCTATAGCACCCTTCTTGCTTCTTGTTTGCACAGTCACAGGGTTATAGCACCCAGCTCTCTTCTTGACTTGCCGTCTCAGGTTAATAGCACCCAGCTTGCTTCTTGACTTGCCGTCTCAGGTTAATAGCACCCAGCTCACTTCTTGACTTGATTGACTCGCAGTCTGAGGGCTATAGCACCCTTCTTGCTTCTTGGTTGCACAGTCACAGGGTTATAGCACCCAGCTCGCTTCTTGACTTGCCGTCTCAGGTTAATAGCACCCAGCTCGCTTCTTGACTTGCCGTCTCAGGTTAATAGCACCCAGCTCACTTCTTGACTCGATTGACTCGCAATCTGAGGGCTATGGCACCCTTCTTGCTTCTTGGTTGCACAGTCACAGGGTTATAGCACCCAGCTCGCTTCTTGACTTGCCGTCTCAGGTTAATAGCACCCAGCTCGCTTCTTGACTTGCCGTCTCAGGTTAATAGCACCCAGCTCACTTCTTGACTCGATTGACTCGCAGTCTGAGGGCTATGGCACCCTTCTTGCTTCTTGGTTGCACAGTCACAGGGTTATAGCACCCAGCTCGCTTCTTGACTTGCCGTCTCAGGTTAATAGCACCCAGCTCACTTCTTGACTTGCCGTCTCAGGTTAATAGCACCCAGCTCGCTTCTTGACTTGCCGTCTCAGGTTAATAGCACCCAGCTCACTTCTTGACTCGATTGACTCGCAGTCTGAGGGCTATAGCACACTTCTTGATTGCAGTTTCAGGGCTGTAGCACCTGGCTCCTTTCTTGACCCCCAGTCTCAGAGATATAGCAGTCAGCACACTTCTTGGCTTCTCCTACAAGCATGTACTCCCCCGCCCTTTCTGTAGGTGTGTGTCAGTCTCAGATGTTAGTACCTTCTAGTCATATGTTGGTCTCCTTGGCAACTGATGATACCATTTCCTCTCAGAAAGTATTTTCCCCCCTTGCTTAGAGTTGTCAGTCATTTTGTAACCCGCCAGCCAGAGGTCACCATCCTCTCTTGTCTCTGCGTCTGCTCTTTCCTCAGCGTCTGAGGCGTGTGAAGGTGGGACTGGGATGACTTAGGGGGGCTGGAACTACCATCCGCTCTGTGACGCAGGCCCTAGAGGCAATATATGGTGGAGAACTGTGGCTCCCCAGTCCCTTCCTCGCATCTTCTCTCTCAGCCGCCCTGACATCCCTTTGGCAGACGCTTGAGGGAAACTTGTGCTATGACTACTGCGGTCCTTGCACCCATGGTTAGCCATCGTGCCGTAATATTCAAAATGATGGACACAGGTAAAAGAGATTAGATCACATGCTGTATCCATTGATCCAGTGACCAGCTCCCAATCAAAATTCATGCTCCCAAGTTATAGACGGAGGCAAGTCCCTGATCAATCAAGCGTCCACACCATTAAGTACCCTGGAAAGCTTGCAGCGTTGGACCATGCTCTAGCCCAGTACTCTGCTGCACACAGCATGCAGGCCTCCACAGCATTAAGTACCGCAGAAAGCCTGCAGCATTGGAGCATGCACTAACTCTGTACTCTGCCGTGCGCAGCATGCAGGCCTCCACAGCATTAAGTACCCTGGAAAGCCTGCAGCATTGGACCATGCACTAGGCCAGCACTCTGCCGCGCGCAGCATGCAGGCCTCCACAGCATTAAGTACCCTGGAAAGCCTGCAGCATTGGACCATGGGGCCCAGTACTCTGCCGTGCGCAGCATACAGGCCTCCACAGCATTAAGTACCCTGGAAAGCCTGCAGCATTGGACCATGCACTAGGCCAGCACTCTGCCACGCGCAGCATGCAGGCCTCCACAGCATTAAGTACCCTGGAAAGCCTGCAGCATTGGACCATGCACTAGGCCAGCACTCTGCCGCACGCAGCATGCAGGCCTCCACAGCATTAAGTACCCTGGAAAGCGCATTGGACCATGCACTAGCCCAGCACTCTGCCGCGCGCAGCATGCAGGCCTCCAGAGCATTAAGTACCCTGAAATGCCTGCAGCATTGGACCATGCACTAGCCCAGCACTCTGCTGCGCGCAGCATGCAGGCCTCCGCAGCATTAAGTACCCTGGAAAGCCTGCAGCATTGGACCATGCACTAGGCCAGCACTCTGCCGCGCGCAGCATGCAGGCCTCCACAGCATTAAGTACCATGGAAAGCGCATTGGACCATGCACTAGCCCAGCACTCTGCCGCGCGCAGCATGCAGGCCTCCAGAGCATTAAGTACCCTGAAATGCCTGCAGCATTGGACCATGCACTAGCCCAGCACTCTGCCGTGCGCAGCATGCAGGTCTCCGCAGCATTAAGTACCCTGGAAAGCCTGCAGCATTGGACCATGCACTAGGTCAGCACTCTGCCGCGAGCAGCATGCAGGCCTCCACAGCATTAAGTACCCTGGAAAGCCTGCAGCATTGGACCATGCACTAGCCCAGCACTCTGCCGTGCACAGCATGCAGGCCTCTGCAGCATTAAGTACCCTGGAAAGCCTGCAGCATTGGACCATGCACTAGCCCAGCACTCTGTCGCACGCAGCATGCAGGCCTCCAGAGCATTAAATACCCTGGAAAGCCTGCAGCATTGGACCATGCACTAGCCCAGCACTCTGCTGCACGCAGCATGCAGGCCTCCGCAGCATTAAGTACCCTGGAAAGCATGCAGCATTGGACCATGCACTAGGCCAGCACTCTGCCGCGCGCAGCATGCAGGCCTCCACAGCATTAAGTACCATGGAAAGCGCATTGACCATGCACTAGCTCAGCACTCTGCCGCGCGCAGCATGCAGGCCTCCAGAGCATTAAGTACCCTGAAATGCCTGCAGCATTGGACCATGCACTAGCCCAGCACTCTGCCGTGCGCAGCATGCAGGTCTCCACAGCATTAAGTACCCTGGAAAGCCTGCAGCATTGGACCATGCACTAGGCCAGCACTCTGCCGCGAGCAGCATGCAGGCCTCCACAGCATTAAGTACCCTGGAAAGCCTGCAGCATTGGACCATGCACTAGGCCAGCACTCAGCCGCACGCAGCATGCAGGCCTCCAGAGCATTAAGTACCCTGAAATGCCTGCAGCATTGGACCATGCACTAGCCCAGCACTCTGCCGCGTGCAGCATGCAGGCCTCTGCAGCATTAAGTACCCTGGAAAGCCTGCAGCTTTGGACCATGCACTAGCCCAGCACTCTGTCGCACGCAGCATGCAGGCCTCCAGAGCATTAAATACCCTGGAAAGCCTGCAGCATTGGACCATGCACTAGGCCAGCACTCTGCCGCGCGCAGCATGCAGGCCTCCAGAGCATTAAGTACCCTGAAATGCCTGCAGCATTGAACCATGCACTAGCCCAGCACTCTGACGCGCACAGCATGCAGGCCTCTGCAGCATTAAGTACCCTGGAAAGCCTGCAGCATTGGACCATGCACTAGGCCAGCACTCTGCCGCGCGCAGCATGTAGGCCTCCACAGCATTAAGTACCCTGGAAAGCCTGCAGCATTGGACCATGCACTAGCCCAGCACTCTGCCGCACGCAGCATGCAGGCCTCCAGAGCATTAAGTACCCTGGAAAGCCTGCAGCATTGGACCATGCACTAGGCCAGCACTCTGCCGCGCGCAGCATGCAGGCCTCCACAGCATTAAGTACCCTGGAAAGCCTGCAGCATTGGACCATGCACTAGGCCAGCACTCAGCCGCGCGCAGCATGCAGGCCTCCACAGCATTAAGTACCCTGGAAAGCCTGCAGCATTGGACCATGGGGCCCAGTACTCTGCCGTGCGCAGCATACAGGCCTCCACAGCATTAAGTACCCTGGAAAGCCTGCAGCATTGGACCATGCACTAGGCCAGCACTCTGCCACGCGCAGCATGCAGGCCTCCACAGCATTAAGTACCCTGGAAAGCCTGCAGCATTGGACCATGCACTAGGCCAGCACTCTGCCGCGCGCAGCATGCAGGCCTCCACAGCATTAAGTACCCTGGAAAGCGCATTGGACCATGCACTAGCCCAGCACTCTGCCGCGCGCAGCATGCAGGCCTCCAGAGCATTAAGTACCCTAGAAAGCCTGCAGCATTGGACCATGCACTAGGCCAGCACTCTGCCGCGCGCAGCATGCAGGCCTCCACAGCATTAAGTACCATGGAAAGCGCATTGGACCATGCACTAGCCCAGCACTCTGCCGCGCGCAGCATGCAGGCCTCCAGAGCATTAAGTACCCTGAAATGCCTGCAGCATTGGACCATGCACTAGCCCAGCACTCTGCCGTGCGCAGCATGCAGGTCTCCGCAGCATTAAGTACCCTGGAAAGCCTGCAGCATTGGACCATGCACTAGGCCAGCATTCTGCCGCGAGCAGCATGCAGGCCTCCACAGCATTAAGTACCCTGGAAAGCCTGCAGCATTGGACCATGCCCTAGGCCAGCACTCAGCCGCGCGCAGCATGCAGGCCTCCAGAGCATTAAGTACCCTGAAATGCCTGCAGCATTGGACCATGCACTAGCCCAGCACTCTGCCGCGCACAGCATGCAGGCCTCTGCAGCATTAAGTACCCTGGAAAGCCTGCAGCATTGGACCATGCACTAGCCCAGCACTCTGTCGCACGCAGCATGCAGGCCTCCAGAGCATTAAATACCCTGGAAAGCCTGCAGCATTGGACCATGCACTAGCCCAGCACTCTGCTGCGCGCAGCATACAGGCCTCCGCAGCATTAAGTACCCTGGAAAGCCTGCAGCATTGGACCATGCACTAGGCCAGCACTCTGCCGCGCGCAGCATGCAGGCCTCCACAGCATTAAGTACCATGGAAAGCGCATTGGACCATGCACTAGCTCAGCACTCTGCCGCGCGCAGCATGCAGGCCTCCAGAGCATTAAGTACCCTGAAATGCCTGCAGCATTGGACTATGCACTAGCCCAGCACTCTGCCGTGCGCAGCATGCAGGTCTCCGCAGCATTAAGTACCCTCGAAACCCTGCAGCATTGGACCATGCACTAGGCCAGCACTCTGCCGCGAGCAGCATGCAGGCCTCCACAGCATTAAGTACCCTGGAAAGCCTGCAGCATTGGACCATGCACTAGGCCAGCACTCAGCCGCGCGCAGCATGCAGGCCTCCAGAGCATTAAGTACCCTGAAATGCCTGCAGCATTGGACCATGCACTAGTCCAGCACTCTGCCGCGTGCAGCATGCAGGCCTCTGCAGCATTAAGTACCCTGGAAAGCCTGCAGCATTGGACCATGCACTAGCCCAGCACTCTGTCGCACGCAGCATGCAGGCCTCCAGAGCATTAAATACCCTGGAAAGCCTGCAGCATTGGACCATGCACTAGGCCAGCACTCTGCCGCGCGCAGCATGCAGGCCTCCAGAGCATTAAGTACCCTGAAATGCCTGCAGCATTGAACCATGCACTAGCCCAGCACTCTGACGCGCGCAGCATGCAGGCCTCTGCAGCATTAAGTACCCTGGAAAGCCTGCAGCATTGGACCATGCACTAGGCCAGCACTCTGCCGCGCGCAGCATGTAGGCCTCCACAGCATTATGTACCCTGGAAAGCCTGCAGCATTGGACCATGCACTAGCCCAGCACTCTGCCGCACGCAGCATGCAGGCCTCCAGAGCATTAAGTACCCTGGAAAGCCTGCAGCATTGGACCATGCACTAGGCCAGCACTCTGCCGCGCGCAGCATGCAGGCCTCCACAGCATTAAGTACCCTGGAAAGCCTGCAGCATTGGACCATGCACTAGGCCAGCACTCAGCTGCGCGCAGCATGCAGGCCTCCAGAGCATTAAGTACCCTGAAATGCCTGCAGCATTGGACCATGCACTAGCCCAGCAGTCTGCCGCGTGCAGCATGTAGGCCTCCACAGCATTAAGTACCTTGGAAAGCCTGCAGCATTGGACCATGCACTAGGCCAGCACTCAGCCGCGCGCAGCATGTAGGCCTCCACAGCATTAAGTTCCCTGGAAAGCCTGCAGCATTGGACCATGCACTAGCCCAGCTCTCTGCCGCACGCAGCATGCAGGCCTCCAGAGCATTAAGTACCCTGGAAAGCCTGCAGCATTGGACCATGCACTAGGCCAGCACTCTGCCGCGCGCAGCATGCAGGCCTCCAGAGCATTAAGTACCCTGAAATGCCTGCAGCATTGGACCATGCACTAGGTCAGCACTCAGCCGCGCGCAGCATGCAGGCCTCCAGAGCATTAAGTACCCTGAAATGCCTGCAGCATTGGACCATGCACTAGCCCAGCAGTCTGCCGCGCGAAGCATGCAGGCCTCTGCAGCATTAAGTACCCTGGAAAGCCTGCAGCATTGGACCATGCACTAGCCCAGCACTCTGCCGCGCGCAGCATGCAGGCCTCCAGAGCATTAAGTACCCTGGAAAGCCTGCAGCATTGGACCATGCACTAGGCCAGCACTCTGCCGCGCGCCGCATGCAGGCCTCCACAGCATTAAGTACCCTGGAAAGCCTGCAGCATTGGACCATGCACTAGGCCAGCACTCAGCCGCGCGCAGCATGTAGGCCTCCACAGCATTAAGTTCCCTGGAAAGCCTGCAGCATTGGACCATGCACTAGCCCAGCACTCTGCCGCACGCAGCATGCAGGCCTCCAGAGCATTAAGTACCCTGAAATGCCTGCAGCATTGGACCATGCACTAGGTCAGCACTCAGCCGCGCGCAGCATGCAGGCCTCCAGAGCATTAAGTACCCTGAAATGCCTGCAGCATTGGACCATGCACTAGCCCAGCAGTCTGCCGCGCGAAGCATGCAGGCCTCTGCAGCATTAAGTACCCTGGAAAGCCTGCAGCATTGGACCATGCACTAGGCCAGCACTCTGCCGCACGCAGCATGCAGGCCTCCAGAGCATTAAGTACCCTGGAAAGCCTGCAGCATTGGACCATGCACTAGGCCAGCACTCTGCCGCGCGCAGCATGCAGGCCTCCACAGCATTAAGTACCCTGGAAAGCCTGCAGCATTGGACCATGCACTAGGCTAGCACTCTGCCGCGCGCAGCATGCAGGCCTGCACAGCTTTGCCTAGTCACTATCGCTGGCAGATCTGAAATTACTCTAACAAACAGGGCCCTGCCGCCTCCGACGGCCGCCGCTTTGCTTATATTGAAAGCGTATTATTTTATGTGAAGTACATGTAATAGAGCATTAGATTTGAAAACTCTGTCCTGAATATCATTTGCGACAGCCTCTTTTGGGGTCACTAAATTCCAATAATTCAGTTCAGGATTGGAGTCGATGGCGGAGAGGAATGTAATACACTCCGCTCGCCGCCATCTCGAACATCGCTCGCGGCCTTCCAAACGCTCTGACACATTGGAATATAAAGTGCCTTTGGCATATCTATCGGTGAAGTGTTTTATACGTCGCCATCTAACGGGAATCAAGTTAGAGCGAGACTGGCTCTGCGAGGCCTTATCATAAAAGCATGCGAGGCCCCCACTCCCAGTACAGTCCCAGTAAGGGCCCAGGATAGGGGTGGGTGGCACACACAATTCTACGGTCCCGCTAAGGGACCAGGGCGCTAATAACAGGCCAGCAAGTCGCTAGTCCGTTTTTTACGCCCTCCCCATTTCCATTGAGCCCTATGGGGGCTCAAATGGGAATGGGGAGTGGGTTGTGCAATGGGGACTTACCGGTCCCACCAGGGTCGGACTAGACCGGTAAGTCCCCATTGCACGCCACCGGACACGGTCACGGTATGGGTGGCAGCCATGGAGCTTATTGCTCCATGGATACCGCCATATTCGTAATGACCCCCAATATCACCCAACCGAAGTTGGTGCTCTTTAATCGACCTCGGAAGGATAATGATATGATATGGTAATTTATTTACATCGCGCTAGTACACAAGTGTTTCAGAGCGCGACCAGGTAAAGGGAAGGGAACAGGGGAGAAAACAAAAACAACGATCTTACTAGGACCAGTGACATTAAGAACGTGCAAGTACATGGAGAAGGACAACAATGGAAAGTGCATGAACAGAGGAGAGAAAAAGAATACATAAGTGAAATAAATAAATAAATACAGCCGATGAAAATGGTGGTAGTGGCGCCAGCAAGTGGCAAGTGCATGATTAGTCAGATAGGGTAGATCTGATAAGTGCAGAAGAGAAGTGGGGGACTGTATGGGTACAGATACAGACCCCAGCGCAATGGGTGGCCCAGAGGCAGTGCAGGAGGGTGGAGGGTGAGCAGGTACCTGGGCCAGAAGGACAGAGGGTGGCCAGGTGCACGGTGACAAGAGAGAAAACAGTTCAACTGGGGAGAAAAGGGCAAAGGGCATAAGGGATTTGAACCTGCCACCTTCATATCACACAGAGATCACAGCAGCAAGCGCACAGCCTGCTGAGCTACCTTACCGGCGACAAGCGGACTGACCTTGAAAACCCAGAGCGGGCCACTTTTTTGCATGTCTTTTTTTTTAGGAACTAAATATCGCTGCTACCACTTCCCTTGCCCTTTTTCCTCCTTTGCTTATTTGTCTGGTGCCTGGGCCTCTGTGGTCTTCTTATAACACAGCAGGCACACACCCGTGACCTCCACATTTTTGGGTTACGGAATCCTTTATATGGAAACATATGTGCGGTAAAGTGCCGTGGACAATCCAGCATGCAGGCACCTCATAGGGAATGGACAGAGTTAATCATGTGTTTCAGACTGTACCCGCGTCCCCTCGGCCCTCCGCAGTTAAAAGCAATGACCATATATTGCCTGCAGCGCAGGAAAGGGGCCTGAACAAGACAGAGCAGCGCCCCATCCCCAGACCCAAGCTGTCTGCTTGTGTAAGCACAGGGTGCTTGTGCGTGTGAGAACTCGGCTTCAGAACAGGATCCTCTCTAGGAGCCGAGTTATCACATGCACAAGCAACCCCTGTTTCAACAAACAGACCCTTTCAGTAAACTGGCACGGAAACTGAATACACAAACAGCCAAAGCTTCATATACTTGTTTCAGCTGCTTTCATGTAAATCTCCAGGATTGGGTTCTATGAAGAGATACTGTATTGCATGACCTAGCCTAGGGGCCACACCCCTCGACTCTCCTCCCCACGGCCGCGCCCCTCCAAGGATGAGAGGGTATCCCCTTTCCATTTCCAGCACAGCCCTTCTCTCATAACATTAACATGCAGTTGTGTGTCGCAGCCTGTAGACATCTTTGTTGCAGTGTAACTCAAGAACCTTCCAGAAGACTAGTGGCAGAAAGCCAGCATAACACTTTTCTATTATTTCCTTACTATTCCTGTGGCGCCAGCATATGCCTGCTGTGTTCTCATTTGTGTCTGTTTTTTGTTACAAATCTACTGAAAATGTATTTGATGCTGATATATAGGAGTCTGAACTGTAGACGTCTAAGCGCTCCATCAACCAGTAAGAGTGAAACTAAATTAAAGAAAAGTGGGCGTGGCATGAAAAGCCTACCACCAGAGCACTTTTTTGATTCACCTTGATGTGAAAGTTTGGTCTTTTTAGGGACCAGTACCACTGGGCTAGCCCAGGGGCTGTTGGATGACTCTATCACTCCAAGGGAACACATCTTGGAAACGTCCTCCTTGCTGTTGTCCCTGACCTTATCGGACATCCAGTGAATCCACTCTTCACCGGCTTACTGTCTCCAGTGTCCACATCATGGGGGCACCAATCTGCACACCCGGGGTTCAGAGAAAACAGACCAGCAAATTGTCTCATTAAACAGTGACAGTCTGTCAGTTGCTGTTCTAACAGGTCTGTTGAAAGGTTGGCACCTTCAACTGACCCATCTGTGGATTCAGTGTGCAAGAGGTCATGCCAGCTACAATGGAGTTTTAGCCAATTGACATGAAAGACCCTGCACATCTGTTTAGGTCCTTTCACGTCAATGAGATCATTCACTGTGGCCTTATGATCATGCCAGTGCTTCATCAGCTCCTGTCTTAGTCACTCCCAAGTGACCCGCTAAAGGATTTTGGTGAGCCAAATCCAAAAGGAACTTTCTGTGGCATTGGGGAATCACCAACCTCCTGGTGCTCAGAATCTTTTGGCTCACTATACAAGAGTCCATCCTCCCAGTACACTTTAAACAGCCCAGGGGCCTCCCCCTTAACCTGCTCCTCCGCCTGCTTGTGCAGACCCGCCAGAGTGGGACACTCTTTCTGGACTGTGAAGAAGTCAGTCTGACCTGGGCTTCCTGCTGATGCAAACTCATCCAGCTTGGGCAGGCCCTTCAGATCTGTGCCCACCTGGTCCGCCACCTCAGATTCCTGCACTGCGCAAGGCAACTCTGAAGTGACTGAATCCCCTGCTATCAAAGTAGGGTCCTCAATGGCTAGTAGCCCCTCTCCCGCAGGAGTAGGCGACTCAGTAGTCTGTGGAACTGTACTAGGGACTACCGGCCACGCCGGTCCTTCCAACAAGCCCTCTGGAAGCACTCCAGGCCCTGAGGCTCTCAGAGTGTTCAATCTGACGCTCTCTTTGGCTCTCGATCGGGTAGCTGCTGCAACTATTTCAGGATCAGGAAGATCATTAACCAACACACATGGGACAGGGATGCAGTATTTCACAGCTACACAGCGCTGGGTCGTTTCACCTCTCCAGCTGAACTCTACTATTGCCAAGGGGAACTTACTCTTTCCGTCAAACCTACTGACACACAAATCAGGCCCCCATCAATATACGGGCCTGGCTGTACCCGCTACCGGGTAGTAATGCTAGCTGCAGTGTCTCGGACCGCAGGAGTGTTGTGTCCATTGATATACACATGTTCTAGATAGAGTTGAGTATTATTGGGAATTGGGGTCTCTTCCATGAGTCCAACATTGACTATGGCTTGCTTGGGTAAACCCTTGCAAGCAGGATCGACTTTCCTATGGCCCAGCTCCTTTCACACGAAACAACCTTTGGTTGGCGAGAACGCAGGTGTCCCAGTGTTAGGGGTGCATGCACTCTTCTTTTCGGTGTGCACAGCTGAACTAGAGTTTTGGGATTTCCCTTTGTACTTTTGGGGACCCGACTTCGAATACGATTTGGGTTAGACCTTTGCCCTTCCCATCCTTGTTTACTTATTTGTCTGCCGATTTCTCTTCCGGTTTGGGTGTGCTCGCCTGAGCCTTTTTCTGGACTTGAGTACTCACAAACCTGTCGGCAGCCTTTTCAAGCTCCCTAGGGTCCGTGCTAGTCTTGTCCACAAGATGATGGTGTAGGTCAACCTCACCATTTTTCAACACATGCTCACACGCAATTAAATTGTACATCCCTTTAAATGTGTCAACTTTGTTACCAGTCACTCACCCGCTTAGATATTTCAATGACAAGTCTGCGAACGCTTCAAATGTATGGGTTTTACAGAACTTCTTGAGGAGGGCTGCCTTCATGATCTCATGGGCCTTTCCTCAGGAGTTAACCGACGAATTGCATCAGTCCCTGATGTTGGTAAGTGACTCATCAGGGCTGCACCCCACAGTGCCTCATCCATCTCCTGTAGCTGGAAAGCCAGCTTGAGCGCTTCAAACCAGTCAAAAATATCCTTCCCCACTTCATAATCCTGTACTAAATCTTTGGGGATGTGCCGTCTGGGCTTATACCGGGTGCTCTGGTTTGAGCCACTACTGCTGCTTTTGCTAAAGGTGGATCTGTTGGCCTCCTTCTTCTCTTCAAGCGCCAACTTGCGCAGCTCTATGGTGACCTTGTCCCGCTGTTTCTGTTCCTCTAGCGCTAGTCTCCTCTCCTTGAGCAGGAGATCTCTAGCTGCTAGCTCATTAACAGCCAGAACAATTACTGGACCACTCAGAGACTGTGCTGAGGCCTGGGACCTGTGGGATGCCGCATTAGTCCCTGCCCTCACTGAAACTCTTGAGAAAAACCACACTTGCCCCCCCAGCGGACTGATTGGTGAGAAACACTGCTCATGCGGTCGTCTTTGTCATTTACCCCCTCCAAAAATTCTTGAATTCGGGTACACACGGCCTAGCCCATCCCCTGGGGTCTTCTCTCTAACCACCTGTCACGGTTTATGACACGGCACATGCCATCTAGGGAACTCCTTCCCCTACAATGAATGTGGCACACTATAAAACACAGTTTATTTTTAATATACACAGATTCTTTTGAGCAGGCCTCCAGCCCATCTCGCACCCAGCCTCCACCAACACCCTGTGTCACAATGGACTGGGAACTAGGCCGGTGTGCATCAATAAGATATTTATTAATTTATCATTTAACGGAAAAGGAAAATCAAACAATTTCACAGCCACCAATGTAGTGGCAACACTAATGCAATGATCTGTACAGAACAATTAGGTTAAGATATCCTTTTACAATTCACACAGTCCTTTAATGGCAAAACAGAAAAAAAAACAATGTTTACAAAGGGATAGCACCAACGGTTTAGCACTCCCCCTGCAACACTCACCACCAAAAATCAACTAAACTTGATTCCTTTGAATAAAAGACAGTGGCAATGAGTAGGAATAGAGATAGAAAATTGGATTTGGCGTAAAGCCCACCTCCGCAAGATGGGAAGCTAGCAAAGAAAGTGAAAACCCATTTTTTGGAGCAAAATGGAAGAATGGGGACAGAATGAAAGGTCATTCGAATTGCTTACACTTTAGGAGATAGGGAAAGTTTAGAGAATACTCATCAGTACACCAGGGCAAATATAGAAATGAAGTGGCAAAATCGGTTTTGGGAGAAAGCAAATGCAAAAGGGAAAAATACAGTGGCAAATGGAAATTTGTTTACTCTAGGTTTTAGTGATATGAAGCTCAGGGTAGGGGTTTAGCTCACAATCGGAAAATTGGTTTTCAATGACAAGGGCAAAAGCACATAAGAGGTAGACTTCTAGACAAAAGAGATTGCTCACAATGGAATAAAGGTTTGGGTTTAATAAGACAGATGCAGATAGGAATTTGTTTTGTAATGCACACAATACAGGGGCAGATTCCGTTTTCAGCTACACGGAGACTAATTATTTTCAGGCAACACTTTAATGACTAGAATAACTAAATACAACACCAGGGACAAGATGGTTGATTTCGAACTTCAAAAATCTTGAACCGTGAATTTCAATGGGGTAATTAATTGATTTACGTAAGAAAAATACTAAGGATTTACACAGACAACTGAGAGTTTTTTTTTAAAGGAGATCTGCTAACATACACAGGCTAATAATAGATTCTTCTTTGGAAAGGTGACTGAATTACACTGGCAATTTTTGGGGTTTTCAATGGAGTTTTCAATGGGAGAAGTATTGGATGCAATGCTACAAAAATGAAGGGCTTATGCAGTTTAGGGCTGTGGTATATGCTACTTACAAAGCGAGCCTTGATTTGGGATTCAGGAAAGCCAGCTTGATCTCAGGACACTCTGGAAAGTTAGGGCAAGGGGTTGTCACTGCACTCTCAAGGATGGTAAGGTTCAGCCACCTTCTCTCCATCCTCCTTCTCCTGTCTCCCCAGATTTTTGTGTGTTTGTCTCTAACCTAGTACAGTCCCCCTTATGTTGTATGAATTATATTACCAACTTTACAATCTAGCGGGAATACCCAGTAATTATCCCTGTCACTCGGATAGGACAGTTTACCATTCCCCTCTCCGCCACATGGCATGATTGGTTCAAGGGAAGACAGCACCATCTGTCGGTTTGCATTTATTACAATTCTTTGGTCTCATTACCACTTTTTGGCAAAAACTAGTGATGTCACATAACTTCATAATTATACTAGCCCCTGCCATATGAAACCGATATTCGGTTTTAGCTGGTCACAGGGAATTAGGTAAGCCGATCGCCAACTCCGTACGAGGTAGCATGTCCCTTTGGCACATTTTTGTCATTTTCATAGAATGTACAATAGTTATGACTCTGCAAATGATGAAGCATGTTCCTAATAGAATTTACCATCTTTTCAGCATTTGTCCCATTCGTCACATGTTCAGATCAGCCAGAAACAAGTCTTAACTGGCCATTTCAGTCCCCAAAGTCCTAGGTAAATGCAATTTATCTCTTTAAAACCACCTGGAAACTACATGAAAAAATAGCATAACACAGAATTAATTCTTCTCCTGATTGCTGCGAAAAATACCTAAAATGAAATTGGTCTTGTAATGTCATTTGGGAGTGTCGGTATCCCCTGTGGGAGGGCCGCTTCATCCCCCACAGCCGTTTGTCTTCCTCTGGGCTCAGCCGGTGACCAGAGATTATTATTAGTCACTTTGAACTTTGCAGTTTGCTCTTTGAGGTGGGTGCAGGAAAGGCTCACACCTCCTGGTCATGCTCCAGCCACACTTTCCTTTCTTTTTACTCCCTGGGCTCCTGCCTTCGTGTCTGGCAGAGCAGGGAATTATGATGCCCTCAGCAGCATCACATTTTATTGTGGGATGGTTCACTGGTAGGTGTGATTTCCAGCTGCAAGCAGGGCTTTTAATTGTGAAGTTTCTTTCCCCAGGCCAAACTGGTTTTTCCTGAGGTAAGTGTCTCCTCAAAGGTGATCGGAGTCTTGTGGGTTGGAACATAATATGCATTCGCTTTGGTCAACCCCCCACATCATATTTCCTTGACATTTGCTGTGTTTGTAGTGCTATCTTTTCCCACTGTGGCTTTTTAAAGCCGTCTTTCTTTTCACAGGTGTGCAGGCTTTTTTCTTCTAATGTTTAAAATCCTGTCTTGCCGGTCACAGGATTCTTTGATTTCTCCTTTTTGGGCAGGTTTCATTTGCTGTTGGTTCATTGATAATGTGAGATAGGCCCCCTTCCACATGGTTCTTTAATTTGACACAAACAAAAGAAAAAGCCAAGCCGTTTTTCGTTTGCAGTGTTTAAAGGGCTGCTGTTCAAGTGAAAGGGAAAGCAAAAGCCGTTTGTAGTGTTGAAATTCTTGACTCTCATGTGAATTAAAAGTAAATCAAGGACGTTTTTGGATGCAGTGTGTAACTTCTTGTCATTCAGGAGAAATAAAAGCAAAAAAGGGCAATTTTTGCTTGTAGTGTTCCAATGCTTGCCACTCATGTGACAGGGAAAGCAACGCAGGGACGTTTTTGATGGCAGTGTTTACATGCGCCTTTTCAGGTTAAAGGGATTTCTGTTTGGGGCCTTTAAATGCACCCCACACACCCCACTTCTGCCCAAGCTTGGAGGCTCGTCAGCAACTCAGGTTTATTGACCTTAGTGCTGTGGGTAAGTCCCCTCTCTTGACATAAGTGCGCAGGACATCCTTGGTCCCGCCTTTTACAGTCTCCATGTCAAGATCCATGACTATTACTAATACCTAGCAGTGACTAAATGTTGCCTGCAACAGTACTTTTATTGTTGGGTGACTAAGCTGTGCGCAAGGCTCCAACTGCTCCAACTGCTTGCCACCAATGTGACAAAATCAACTTCTGGGGCATCAGTGGTCCCGGCATGAATATCAGTTTCTAAACCATCAATCAACCCCACACCTCTAGTACACCAGAAAGGGTCTGAACAGATTGGAATACAAGTGAATTATAAACCTCCTTGTCCAATTTTGGTAAAGTGGAGAGAACGGCAGACTTATCTCCTCAAGGTAGTGGATCGTTGGTTAGTTGCAACACAGCGAAAATCCAATTATTACCCAATGATAAAAGGGACTGTCCAGTCAAGGTTGTATACAAATATCTACTTTATTATTAATGCAACAGACAGTTCTAGCACATTACAAAATACAACCCACCCTGTAAAGGAACACAGAGGGACAGACAGTTCCACAAAGGAAAGAGGTGCATTCTGGATACTGACATGAGGGTAGTCGGTAGAGCAATCAGTCTTAACTGTTCATGATTATTTGGTTTCAGCACCAAGGGAGCAAGTGGTCATAAATGTCACTAGGGGCCTTCGGAGAAGGACCATTGGGACAGAACCTCAATGTACCTGGTGCTTGAGATGATATTGATGCTCAACATTTTCAAGTTGTTTCAGGATGCTTTGCAGCTCCAGCGACAGTGTTCGAGATGGGAGACAGCTGCGGTTATCAGGCGGCAGGCAGTTCAGCAAGCATGGCTGGACGGACGGCTACAGGCTGGCCTACACTGTGGCACGGGGTTTAGAATCGTCTCGGTGCTGGTTGGCAGATCTGGAACGCTTGTCGAGGCGTTTCGGACGGCTTTAGTGATTGCAGCATAACAGTCAGTGGTGCAGCTGGTTGCGGTTGTCTGGTATCTCCATCTGTTCCATGGGACATGTTTAGGGGAGGGATCTTGCTTCTCTATTGGAAATCCTGGCCTTTCTTCACTGGCGGAAGCTGTAAGACAGACTGTACCTTGATCCAGGGTCCAAATGAGTCCTTCTTGTTACTCCTTTTGAAGTCTTTGGATGATCTGCTAAGTGAGGGGCTCAGCCCTCTTTTTAAGCCAAATGGGCCCCAGCAGACTAAGCCTACCTTAATGAACCAATCCTGGGTCCCCACCAACAATCTTCTGCTATGCGTGAGGTCATAACCATAGTTCTTTGCAACAGGAAAGGTAAGGGGTGACAACATGTACTGCTAAGTCCCACCCATCTTGCTGTCTGTTTTGGATCAAGGTCTATCTCTGGTTAATTGTGCCTTGTGTACCTTTTGATCGAAGTGCAGATCTCCCCTAAAGTTTGTGGCTAGAACAGACTTCTGTCTCCATCAAATCACATATGTCTTCCCTCTGAAAGGGGGTTCCCTGCAGTGAACAGTTGTCCCAGACATGCCATTCACTTCCCTTCATACAGAAGGGTGGGACCTAGCTTCAAGTTGACACATTGCATATCAAAGAGGTGTTAGTGTCCTGCACCCTGTTGTCAGTTCGGCACCCAGGCCTATCGCATGCCTGTTTCAATTAACTCTCATCAGTATGCACCGCCACCAGGCAGAACTTAGATAATAGAGAGGGCAGATTCATGGGGCCTTTGATATTTTAATTAGGCTGGCCATGGCCGGAGGATGTGTTACCTACCCCTTCCTGAGATGCTTTGATGTACCTGTGGCTGTCACATTCCAGCTAAATGTGACAGGGAAGACTGCGCCCGTAGGCTGTGTCCCTCCCCGGCGTACACTTGACTATGTGTTTGTTGTGCGGTGAGCAGAGGAAAATGTGTGGGGATTAGCCCCACACATTTTCTGAGGTTGCTCTCCCATCATTAATTTTCATTACACAACTTCAAAAAAGCCCAGGCGAGTGCACACTCGCCATGCAGATGGTCGAATTCCTCACAACACCCCCCTAGCGGTGTGGCCAACAGTCCTAGACATGACAGTTCAGTGTCATTGATATTGAGGACAGGAGTTAGGTTCAGGTTGATACAGTTACATATGAAAGGTTGTTGGGTTTCCTGTCTCCTTTGTTAACCGCTGTAGCCAAGCCCCATGTGGGCCTGTTTGAAGTACCCTCTATTGGTATGTTAATTGGTGCCACCAGCTGCACGGCCCAACAAAAGAGCAGCGTGATTTCATGGAGCCTTTGTCAGTTAATCAGGCTGACCATGGCAGGTGGAAGGTTGGTCCTCCAACTTCCTGGAGATTACATTGTATACTCTTGGCTGTCACATTCCAACTAAATATGACAGGGGTGGGCTGCACCTATAGGCTGTGTCTACCCATAGTACATACTACCCATAGTACCCATAGTACACAGGTCTATGCATTTGTCGTGGTGTGAGCATAGGAAAATGTGTGTGGATGAGCCCCAGACATTTTCCTGAGTTCCGTCTGCTATGATTGCATTTGATTAAACATTTCAAAAAAGCCCAGGTTACTGCACGCCCACCAATGTGGATGGTCAAATTCAGGATGGCAGGGCCCTTGAGGGATAGGTTTCATGGAAGGCAGCAACCCTGGTGTCATGACCCCTGAATGACAGGGCCATTTAGGGACATGTTTTATTGAAAGCAGGAGGTTGGGGGCTGAATGCATGCCACTTAAGGGTCAGAGTCCTGGAGGGAGTGGTGCCACCTGGAACCTAAGCCCCTCGAAGAAAAGGCCCTTGGAAGTTAGGCCCTCAAGACTGCAGAACCCTAGGAAGTCAGGTTCTGCTGGATGGGTCCCATGTAAGCAAGGACCCCTCGGCATTTGTATACAGCCCCCTCCTTCCATGACCCATCCTCTAGTTTAAGGACACTTTAGTGCACTGGGTTGGTTTTGCGAGGCGCAGAGAGAATCTTTTCAGACTGTTCCTGCCTAGTTCGCATCAGCGCACCCCACTCCTTCCCCACCCCCCAGGCCTTCCATCGGCTGTTTATAGACTGGAGAAATCGAATTCCAACGTGGCTTTAGTGATCGGTGCGGGCGGGCCCGCGAAGTTTGACTTTAATTAAAAGTGCTTCTTGAGGTGAGGACGGGAGCTGTGGTCAGACCCCTGCTATGCCCTGCCCGCAGCTAATGAAAATGCATTGATCTGTCTGGAAAAGGCTGTCTTTAGGGAGGAGTGGGTGCATTCTTAATAATGAGAAGCCCGAAAAGATATCGGATGCAAAGATTAAGCAGAGTGGTGTATGGGCAGCCACACAGCCACTGCCAGCACCCCAGACTGGGACAATGGAGCACATCACAGGGCTCCAGAGAACCTGTGCAGGCTCCACGGAACCTCTGCGGGTTCCACTGAACCTCTGCTTGCTCCAAATAACCTCCACTGGCTCCTCATAACCTCTGCTGGCTCCACAGAACCTCTATAGGCTCCATAGAACCTCTGCTGGCTTCACAGAACCTCTGCTGGCTCCAAATACCCTCCACTGGCTCCACAGAGCCTCTGCAGGCTCTACAGAACATCTGCTGCCTCCACAGAACCTCTGCGGGTTCCACAGCACCTCTGCAGGCTCTGCCGAACCTCTGCTGGTTCCACAGAACCTCTGCGGGTTCCACGGAACCTCTGCTGGCTCCACAGAACACCCAATGGCTCCACAGAACACCCAATGGCTCCATGAAGTATCTGCCAGTTCTACGGGGCATCTGTCGGCTCCACAGAACCTTTGCCGGCTCCACAGAACAGCTTCTGGCTCCACAGAACCTCTGTTGGCTCCACAGAATATCTGCTGGCCTCACAGAACATCTGGCTCCACGGAACATCTACTGGCTCCACTGAACCTCTGCTGGCTCCACAGAACATCTGCTGGCCCCACAGAACATCTGGCTGCACGGAACATCTACTGGCACCACATACCCTCTGCTGGCTCCACAGAACATCTGCTAGTGCCACAGGCCATCTGCCGGCCCCACAGAAGATCTGGATCCACAGAACCTCTGCTGGCTCCATGGAACATCTACTGGCTCCATGGAACCACTGCTGGCTCCACAGCACATCTGCTGCCTTCACAGAACCTCTGCTGGCACCACATACCCTCTGCTGACTCCACAGAACCTCTGCTGGCTCCACAGACCATCTGCTGGCTCCACAGACCGTCTGCCGGCTCCACAGACAATCTGCCGGCCCCACAGAACATCTGGCTCCACAGAACCTCTGCTGGCTCCACTGAACCACTGCTGGCTCCACAGCACATCTGCTGGCTTCACAGAGCATCTGATGGATCCACAGAACCTCTGCTGGCACCACACAACCTCTGCCGGCTCCACAGACCATCTGCCGGCCCCACAGAACATCTGGCTCCCCAGAACCTCTGCTGGCTCCATGGAACATCTACTGGCTCAATTGAACCACTGCTGGCTCCACAGAACATCTGCTGGCTCCACAGAACCTCTGCTAGCCCCACAGAACATCTGGCTCCACAGAACCAGTGCTGGCTCCACAGAACATCTGCTGGCTCCACAGAACCTCTGCTAGCTCCACAGAACATCTGGCTCCCCAGAACCTCTGCTGGCTCCATGGAACATTTACTGGCTCCACAGAACCTCTGCTGTCTCCACAGAACATCTGCTGGCCCCATAGAACATCTGCTGGCACCACATAACCTCTGCTGGCACCACATAACCTCTGATGGCTCCACAGAACATTTGCTGGCTCCCCAGAACCTCTGCTGGCTCCACAGACCCTCTGCTGACTCCACAGAACCTCTGCCAGCTCCTCGGGGCAGCTGCTGGCTCCACAGAGCAGCTGCTGGCTTCACAGAACCTCTGCTGGCTCTATGGAACCTCTGCTGGCTCCACAGAACATCTGATGGCTCCACAGCAGAACGTCTGCTGACTCCATCAAGAATCTGCTGGTTCCCCAGAACAGCTGCTGCCTCCCCAGAATATCTGCTGGCTCCTCAGAACATCTGCTGGCTCCACAGAACCTCTGCTGGCTCCACATGACACCTGCTGGCTCTGCAGAACATCTGCTGGCTTCTCAGAACATCTGTTGGCTCCACAGAACATATGTTGGTTCCTTAGAACATCAGCTGGCTCCACAGAATCTCTGCTGGCTCCACAGAACCTCACCTGTCTCCATAGAGCATCTGCCGGCTGCTGGCTCCTCAGAGCATCTGCTGGCTCTTCAGAACATATGCTGGCTCCACATAACATCTGCTGGTTCCACAGACCCTCTGATGGCTCCACAGAACCTCTGCTGGCTCCACAGAACATCAGCAGCACTACAGAACCACTGCTGGCTCCACATAACATTTGCTGGCTTCACAGAACCTCTGCTGTCTCCACATAACATCTTCTGGCTTCACAGAACCACTGCTGGCTCCACATAACATCTGCTGGCTCTGCAGAGACTTTTTTTTGGCTACACAGAACATGTGCTGGCTCCACAGAGCATCTGCCGGGTCCACAGAACATCTGCTGCCACCACATAACCTCTGCTGACCCCACATAACCTCTGCTGACTACACAGAACATCTGCCAGCTCTCTAGAACATCTACCGGCTCCACAGAGCATCTGCCGGCTCCACAGAGCATCTGCTGCCTCCACATAACCTCTGCCGTCTCCACATAACCTCTGCTGCCTTAACGCAGCATCTGTTGGCTTTACAGAACCTCTGCTGGCTCTACAGAACCTCTGCTGGCTCCATAGAACATCTGATGGCTCCACAGCAGAACCTCTGCTGACTCGAGAATCTGCTGGTTCCCCAGAACAGCTGCTGCCTCCCCAGAATATCTGCTGGCTCCTCAGAACATCTGCTGGCTCCACAGAACCTCTGCTGGCTCCACATGACACCTGCTGGCTTGCAGAACATCTGCTGGCTTCTCAGAACATCTGCTGGATTCACAGAACATCTGCTGGCTTCACAAAACATCTGCTGGCTCCACAGAACCTCTGCGGGCTCCACAGAACACCTGGCTCTACAGAACCACTGCTGGCTCTACAGAATCACTGCTGGCTCCACAGAACATCTGCTGGCTCCACAGAACATCTGCTGGTTCTACAGAACATCTGCTGGCTCCACAGAACATCTGCTGGCTCTACAGAACATCTGCTGGCTCCACAGAGCATCTGCTCGGTCCACAGAACATCTGCAGGCTCCAGAGAACCTCTGCTGGCTCCACAGATTGTCTGTTGGCTCCACAGAACATCTGCTGCCTCCACAGCAGAACCTCTGCTGGCTTCACAGAACATCTGTTGGCTCCACAGCAAAAACTCTGCTGGCTTCACAGAACATCTGTTGGCTCCACAGCAGAACCTCTGCTGGCTCCACAGCAGAACCTCTGCTGGCTCCACAGAACATGTGCTGGCTTATCAGAACATTTGCTGGCTTCCAAGAACATCTGCTGGCTCCCCAGAACATCTGCTGGCTGCACAGCAGAACCTCTGCTGGCTCAAGAGAACATGTCCTAGCTCATAAGAACATCTGCTGTCTCCCCAGAACATCTGCTGTCTCCCCAGAACATCTGCTGGCTCCACAGCAGAACCTCTGCTGGCTTCACAGAACATCTGCTGGCTCCACAGAACATCTGCTGGCTCCAGAGCAGAACCTCTGCTGGCTTCACAGAACATCTGCTGCCTCAAAAGAACATCTGCTGGCTCCAGGGAATCTCTGCTGGCGCTACAGAACATCTGCTGGCTCCCCAGAACATCTGATGGCTCCACAGCAGAACCTCTGCTGGCTCCACAGAACCTCTGCTGTCTCCACATAACATTTGCTGGCTTCACAGAACCACTGCTGGCTCCACATAACATATGCTGGCTCTGCAGAGACTCTTTTTTGGCTACACAGAACATGTGCTGGCTCCACAGAGCATCTGCTGGGTCCACATAACCTCTGCTGCCACCACATAACCTCTGCTGACCCCACATAACCTCTGCTGACTACACAGAACATCTGCCAGCTCTATAGAACATCTACCAGCTCCACAGCGCATCTGCCGGCTCCACAGAGCATCTGCTGCCTCCACATAACCTCTGGTGCCTCCACATAACCTCTGCTGCCTTCACGCAGAATCTGCTGGCTCTACAGAACCACTGCTGGCTCTACAGAATCACTGCTGGCTCCACAGAACATCTGCTGGCTCCACAGAACATCTGCTGGTTCTACAGAACATCTGCTGGCTCCACAGAACATCTGCTGGCTCTACAGAACATCTGCTGGCTCCACAGAGCATCTGCTCGGTCCACAGAACATCTGCAGGCTCCAGAGAACCTCTGCTGGCTCCACAGATTGTCTGTTGGCTCCACAGAACATCTGCTGCCTCCACAGCAGAACCTCTGCTGGCTTCACAGAACATCTGTTGGCTCCACAGCAAAAACTCTGCTGGCTTCACAGAACATCTGTTGGCTCCACAGCAGAACCTCTGCTGGCTCCACAGCAGAACCTCTGCTGGCTCCACAGAACATGTGCTGGCTTATCAGAACATTTGCTGGCTTCCAAGAACATCTGCTGGCTCCCCAGAACATCTGCTGGCTGCACAGCAGAACCTCTGCTGGCTCAAGAGAACATGTCCTAGCTCATAAGAACATCTGCTGTCTCCCCAGAACATCTGCTGTCTCCCCAGAACATCTGCTGGCTCCACAGCAGAACCTCTGCTGGCTTCACAGAACATCTGCTGGCTCCACAGAACATCTGCTGGCTCCAGAGCAGAACCTCTGCTGGCTTCACAGAACATCTGCTGCCTCAAAAGAACATCTGCTGGCTCCAGGGAATCTCTGCTGGCGCTACAGAACATCTGCTGGCTCCCCAGAACATCTGATGGCTCCACAGCAGAACCTCTGCTGGCTCCACAGAACCTCTGCTGTCTCCACATAACATTTGCTGGCTTCACAGAACCACTGCTGGCTCCACATAACATATGCTGGCTCTGCAGAGACTCTTTTTTGGCTACACAGAACATGTGCTGGCTCCACAGAGCATCTGCTGGGTCCACATAACCTCTGCTGCCACCACATAACCTCTGCTGACCCCACATAACCTCTGCTGACTACACAGAACATCTGCCAGCTCTATAGAACATCTACCAGCTCCACAGCGCATCTGCCGGCTCCACAGAGCATCTGCTGCCTCCACATAACCTCTGGTGCCTCCACATAACCTCTGCTGCCTTCACGCAGAATCTGCTGGCTTTACAGAACCTCTGCTGGCTCTACAGAACCTCTTCTGGCTCCATAGAACATCTGATGGCTCCACAGCAGAACCTCTGCTGACTCGAGAATCTGCTGGTTCCCCAGAACAGCTGCTGCCTCCCCAGAATATCTGCTGGCTCCTCAGAACATCTGCTGGCTCCACAGAACCTCTGCTGGCTCCACATGACACCTGCTGGCTTGCAGAACATCTTCTGGCTTTTCAGAACATCTGCTGGATTCACAGAACATCTGCTGGCTTCACAAAACATCTGCTGGCTCCACAGCAGAACCTCTGCTGGCGGCTCCACAGCAGAACCTCTGCTGGCGGCTCCACAGCAGAACCTCTGCTGGCGGCTCCACAGCAGAACCTCTGCTGGCTCCACAGAACATGTGCTGGCTTATCAGAACATCTGCTGGCTCTACAGAACATCTGCTGGCTCCACAGAGCATCTGCTGGGTCCACAGAACATCTGCTGGGTCCACAGAACCTCTGCTGGCTCCACAGATTGTCTGTTGGCTCCACAGAACATCTGCTGCCTCCGCAGCAGAACCTCTGCTGGCTTCACACAACATCTGTTGGCTCCACAGCAGAACCTCTGCTGGCTCCACAGCAGAACCTCTGCTGGCTCCACAGAACATGTGCTGGCTTATCAGAACATTTGCTGGCTTCCTAGAACATCTGCTGGCTCCCCGGAACATCTGCTGGCTGCACAGCAGAACTTCTGCTGGCTCATCAGAACATGTCCTAGCTCATAAGAACATCTGCTGGCTCCCCAGAACATCTGCTGTCTCCCCAGAACATCTGCTGGCTCCACAGCAGAACCTCTGCTGGCTTCACAGAACATCTGCTGGCTCAACAGAACATCTGCTGGCTCCACAGCAGAACCTCTGCTGGTTTCACAGAACATCTGCTGCCTCAAAAGAACATCTGCTGGCTCCAGGGAATCTCTGCTGGCGCTACAGAACATCTGCTGGCTCCCCAGAACATCTGCTGGCTCCACAGCAGAGCCTCTGCTGGCTTCACAGAACATCTGCTGGCTCAACAGAACATCTGCTGGCTCAACAGAACATCTGCTGGCTCCAGGGAATCTCTGCTGGCGCTACAGAACATCTGCTGGCTCCGCAGAACATCGTCAGGGCCAGCACCACTTGTTTAATAGAAGGCGAGAGCTGTCCGGGGAAGGCGCAGATAGAGTTACAGCAAAAGGGTAGAAGTTGTCACTGGGGGAACTGTTTTCGCTTCCAAATATCCTCCAGGTCTGAAAGATGCACAAGCTATAATCCCCTGGTGTCCTTCTTAAACTGTATTTGGAGCTGTGTGGTTTGCCTTGTGGTGTTGGCCCATCATCGAGGGCATGTGCTGGGATAGCTACACTGTGAGCTCTAAATAGCTGTGGATGCTGTGCAGTGGGATTTTGGCCCATCTCCTAGAGCCTCGACCACTGAGTGATGTGTGACTGGTGCACTTTAAGGTGTAATAGCTGTGGATGGATGAGTAGAGGGGTTGTGGCACATCACCCAGAGCTGCGACCACTGAGTGATGTGTGACTGGTGCACTTTAAGGTGTAGTAGCTGTAGAAGCATGAGTAGAGGGGTTGTGGCCCATCACCTAGAGCTGCGACCACTGAGTGATGTGTGACTGGTGCACTTTAAGGTGTAGTATCTGTAGAAGCATGAGTAGAGGGGTTGTGGCCCATCACCTAGAGCTGCGACCACTGAGTGATGTGTGACTGGTGCACTTTAAGGTGTATAAAGATACAACGTTAAAACTGCAAATGCAACATGCACATGATTTACACATAGGGTGCACTGAAGTACTTGGAAACTGAAAGACAGAGAGGGTCTCAATGCACATGTGTAAGGGGGCTTGTCCTGGGAGAAGGAATAACATTTATAAAAACATATACCTAGAGAGATATCATACAATATAATAAAAGTCCAGATGTATGTTTGTTTGCAGTCATGCACAGTAGAGACTGCCCCCTTTGCCTGTTGTCACTGCTAGACGGAGCTGTTGCCTTAGAAATAGAACATTCTGAAAATGTCTCTCCTCACACACTTTGGCCCGTGCACAGGCTTGCACACTAGTATATATATAAAAAAGGAGGGTTTGATCAAAGAGAGAAGCATGGGGAAGAATTTTAGTAAGGAGTGTATATAAATATGCATGCAGTGGGTTTATGTGAGTTCATTCAGACTTTGCAGTTAGCAGTTACACTATGAATTTTTAAGCATCTGGGACATTCTGGTTTTCCAGGCCTGGGGAGTTGAAGGAGGAAGAATGAGTCATCCAGTAGAAGGTCATCTTGCGAACAGGACAAAGGTGTATAGTTTAACCTTGCTGATTGCACTGAAGTCGCATAGAGGGGATTGACAATTGTCTTGGGCCGGCAATAAAGATGGAGCCCGAGACCAGGTTGTCCGGTGGTCAATTGTTTTCACAGATTGAAACTAGAGGTTGTACGTGCTGGAGTTATGGTCGCACAAATTAGAATGTCTTAAGAAGAGCCAGGAATCTGGGGCAGATGAGATCGCAATCAGTAGTTCAAAGAAAAATCTGTTTGTTCAGCCCTTCCTCGTATTGCTAAAATATCGGAGCAGACCATGTGCAAATCACACTCAACGTTAAAGGCTCTATGCCAGTTGTTACTAATTAGTAAATGATGTTATATGTGAAGGTTTCATTGTACCATGATGCCACAACCTACCACAGACCAATCCCCAGCAAAGGTGGACTTCGAAAATGAACTGAAGACTGTCGTAAAGATTGTCGATGACCAATGAGAAAGAATTCATTTGTAAAAGATGCAAGTTCATTGTGAATGTTTTGTCCAATCGTGTTTGAGTAGTGGGTGGTAGTACAATATCTGGGAGAGTTTTAACTGTTGCTAAAATGTATAAAAATGTAACAGTTGATGTAGTTCATTGGGACTTGAGTTGGTTTGGTTCCACAGGACTATCCAACTGCTCCCTGGATTTTTGTACAATAAACCTTGCTTTATGTATGAAATGTGAACTCGATCCACAGGTGATGGACACGGTTTGGGCTGAGGTCATTAGTGGTCCGCTCCTACGCCCCTACACCTATCATTCAAACACTGAGTAATATCAGTATTAGTACTTTAAACGTTCATGATATTAATTTATTTGTATGTCTATCTCCCATGTGTTCAAAACACAGTGCAGCCTTTGGTATGAGCTATAGGTGGCTATTTAGATTAACGAATAATAGAAGAATGATATATTTTGTGATAAATAACTACTCCCAGTGATTCTTTCCATGCCTCAAGGTTGACGTTTATTTTCTGATTAATGGCATGTTGCCTCATGGTAAAGTTCCAGTCCTTAGCCCTTCTTTTGTTTGGTTGCTTGAGTTTCCTGGTTTTGCCAGGACTGAGTATTTCGGTATTTCATTGGTATAGAGACGTCCCTCACTGTATACAATTCCCCCAGGGGCTGACTCTTTGTTTTGTCATGCTAACCGGAGTTGAAGGTTATTCAGACAGTAAGGAGGATTCTGTTAGGATAAGTCCCTGCGCTTTGGGCTTTTCCTACCTGACTGGCCGTTACTTGCCCAAACCGCTTTATCACCCACGTTGCCCTTTAACGGTATCAGGTAATAAAATCGGGGAAAAAATGCTGTGGTTTGACCCGGTAAAGGTGTACCCCATTATACCATTTAAGGGGAGCAGGAGTTGCGGGGGTGTCCCCCACTCCTCCTAAATGGTATAATGGGTCCGGGGTTGCGGGTATGTCCCCTGCATCCTTTACATGATTGTGGCAGCAAAACCACAGCATATTTGCCACATATTTTGTATTCACAGCCATTTTTGCCGTGATTTTAAGACATGGAACCCCTGTAACGGAGCCAGTTATAATATTGGGATAGTTGCACCTCCTAAATCATCAAGGAAAATACAACCAGCAGACCCCTTGTTTTATCTCACGTGCCAGGAGCTGCAGCGGGTGCCCAGGCGCGTTTGAAGGCCGTGCCCCGGGCAGCATGATATCTGTGCATGTTGACCAGTGGCACCCATCGACGGGCTCTGCCCTGCTTTTATTTCATTTGAAGGGCAGCACAAAGCAAGGTCGACACTGGCTGGTGCGATGATTGCCAGCGGGCACAGCCCGAGACTTGGTGAGCAGTGCATGGCGCTGGCCGACTTATTGTCTCTTCACTAACCACACGTACTCTTCTTGTATTATGCTGCCACCCTGACACCCGTTCAGCCAACGTTTGTCTTTTCACATGAGCTGACCCCCCCCCAACCCTCGCGCTTTTCCCACTGATGGATGTGTGAGTAGTTGTCTGTTTTACGTGTAGGCAGTGGTGGAAATGGAAAAAATGTGGTGGGGGATCCCACAACACTAAGGCCGGGCTGGGGGTGGAGTTTTGGGAGTTTTGGGGGGGCGGTACCCGAGGCCGCGTGGTCTAGAGGGGGCGGGGCTCGTAGCTGACATCAAGCAATGCTGGAATACTTTTTTTAAAAAAAGAAAAACAAAACAAAAAAGCGCCCGCTGAAAGGAATCAGTTGTACATGTAGCGAGCATTGTGCATTACACACCAGTGCCAAAGCCGTGGTAAAAGGCAATGCTGCCTGCCGTCTCCGGCGCTTTTTTTTGTTTTTTAGTTTTTTACAGCTGACTCTGGCCGGATCCCGAGATCCTGCTCCATATCTGGTGCCGGATCTCGGATCCGCCGAGAGCCAGCCCAATGACCAGCACTGTGCGTACGAGAGAAGTAAACACAGACTGTGTGGTTTTGTATAAATCAGCCTGCTGTACCAGTTGTGGCCGTATGGTGGCCATACCTAACCTCCGGATTTTTCCCGGAGACTCAGGAATTTTAACCATTTCTCGCGTCTCTGGGAAAGATCCTGGAATCTCAGGAATTTTGGTGGGGGACAGCTTTCACTGATTGCTTTTTTTTTGTTTTGTTATGCTTGCAGGACTGGCCGCCTCGGACTCCCTGCCCGAGTGTGGCTTTGTCTCTGCAGCAAAGACTACGGCTTCCAGCTCATTGGCAAAAAGAATGCAGGTGAAGCAAAATAACGCGAGTTTCTTTTGCTATTTGGCTTCACCTTTCATTCTTTTTTGTCGACTTTCAATGCTAACAAGCGTTTCTTTTGCTTTTGTTCTTTTTGCCCAGGTTAGGGTGGACTCAGCCCCATTGGACCAGAGCCATCAGGTTTGCAGGCTGGACACCTCACCACTGCACTACATAACCTGACGAAAAACAACTAAGATGAAATGTCCAAATTCGGTACTGCAAAATTCAGGGAAAACCTTTGTATTGGTTCTTGGAGTTTACATGTGCACATTTTAACGTGTTGATTTTATGGAAGGCGAATGCCTTTTGTCCTATGCAATGTGGGTGGTTGTGAAAAGGCAATGTAATGAAATGTGCATATTTCAATTTGAACTGCAAATTGCTGACGTCACATCACAACAGTTTACCTTTTTGACATGTGGGCAGAGTCATGTGAAAATGGGCAGAGTTTTGTGTGACTGTGGGCGGGCCATAAATCTCAGGAATTTTGATTTTCAAATGTAGGCAGGTATTCCGGTGGCACAGCGGTGTTGGTGTTTCTGGGCGTCAAGAGGCCAGTGCCACCCGTGTTGGCTGTGGAGTTTGCATGCGGATGTTAGTTGCACCTGGCTCGCTCCCTTTACCTGCAGGCTTCTTGAAGTTGGCTAGCTGTGCCATGTGGCAGGCGGTCGCCTCCTGCCAGCAGGATTCCACGAGGGCAGGCAGGGCCGTCCATCGCCCGCTCCCTTCCGTCCAATGGCCGCGTAGATGCCATGGGGATGCATGTTCTCACCCTACAACTGCTCTGCAAACACCCACAGCAGTGTTTTCCCAGCACAATCTGCGTGCGTGCGTGTGTGTGTCTGCGTCCAGGCCCGAGGGGAGCAGTCACGTGCAAGGCACTGAGTGCCGACTCGAACAGTCCGGGATAGATTGGGAGTGGCTGCCAGGGGCCTGTGAGCCGCGGGGGGGGGGGGGGGGGGCTGCATCAGCGCCATTCCAGCGGTGACTTTACTGGAGTGATTTAGAGAAAACAGCAGCACAGATTATGTAAATATATATATAACGTAATTGATGTTTTAAATCTTTCAAGTACTTCAAGATATTACATTCAACATGTAATGTCATTCATTTTCGATTCAGAATAGTAAAAACTGAAAAAAAAGAGAAGACGATTGTTATAAATACAGGCACTCATTTCCACGCCCTTGCTCCCTAAAATACCTATTGTAAATCTACAGGAGGCACGGGCACCCCGAGGCGTCAACATTCCAACAGTTTGTTTCCCGTGACCTTCGGCATTACCCCTTCAAATGGGTGCTTGCATGCAGGGGTCAAGACCTAAAAAAACACGTGGGGGGCTCATTAACATAACAATAGAATGCGGGGTCACCAGAAATTACCATAGCAAGGTGCCCTCTGAAAAAAGTGGGGGGGCTCTGTTCACCTGCGTGAACCCTCGATTTGAGCCCTGCTTGCAAGGCTGTCGTAGAGCCCCAATACTGGGCCCACCTTGGACAAGGTGAACCTCAGGCATAAGTACACTCATCCTGCAGTGGGGAGTGTACCACCACGAGCTTCCGGAGCGCGTGTCATTATTCCAGGGGTCTTCTTATACCCCAGCCACTACCTCCCAGTCTAGTGTCTTGGGAGCTGCCCATGTAACAGCCCAAGTACGTCCTTCGTGAAGTGCTCCCAGTCTGCAGTGCAGCCTTACAGGCTTAGCAAGAGAGCAGCCACGGCCAGCCATTGGCTGCCATGCGGAACTTCCGAACCGCCCCGCGAATCAGAGCACCAAGACATGGGGGGTCATTACGAGTTGGGCGGTAAGGGTTTACCGGCACCGGTAAGGATGCCCGTGCCGGTAAACCCTTACAGCCCTATTCCGAGGTCCCTTAGCGGGTCCCAGCAGGAACGGCTGGTCTGACCAGCCGTTCTTAGCGAGACCCGTTAAGGGACCTTGGAGCTTATAACGGGCCTGCAATTTGCGGGCCCGTTATTAGCGTCTTCCCCATTTCCAATGAGCCCTATGGGGGCTCAAATGGGAATGGGGAGCGGTCGGTTGAAAGGGGATTTACCGGGTCTGCATAGGTCAGAATGTCCCGGTAAGTCCCCATTCAGTGAGACCGGACCCGGACCGGGGTTTGGAGGCAGCCATGGTGCTAATAGCACCATGGCTACCTTCAACCTCGTAATGACCCCCATGGGTTCAAGTACATGTGAGGGAGGGGCAATCCCGGGACACATAGCCGCATGCTTCTAATCTAGTGTGGCAGATGTGTGCGCATGAGCTTGGAGGCAAGACCACGTGCGTGTTTTATTTAATTGGATATTTGTAAGGCGCTTATAAAACAAGTGGTGTATCAAGGTGCCACAAGACAAAAAGAGAGTGTGGTGGGGACAAGGGATAAAGATACAATGAGGCTCCTACTAGGCCTTGTGACATTCAGCTCGTGCAAGTGCAGAACAAGAATTGCGACGGGGGGAATGAGGGGGGGGGCGGTCTGCGCAAAAACGAAGTGCTAAGGTGGGAAGAGAAAAGGGCAAAGGGGCGAAGTGCAAGTCCTAAGGGTAGGCCAGAGGGCAAGTGCCAGGGAATGCAGATAAGTGAAGGAAAGGGGGGTTGATTAGGTGGGTGGGGGTGGGGGGAGGGCGGGGGCCCTGTAGTACTCAAAGGGAACCATGCAGCCAGTCACTGAGTTAGAAAAAAGTGTTAGCAGGGCAGGGGGAGAGTGAAGGAGGAGGAGACAAGGAGGGTCTTTAGGAGCTTACAGAACTTAAGGAGATCAGTGTCAAGCCTGAGGGATAGGGAGACCATTCCAGAGGGAGGCTCCTGTGGAGGAGAGAGATCTACCCCTCCACTCTCTCTGTTTAGAGGAGCGTCTGATTCACAGAGAGTTGGAGCAAGCATATTGAAGGGCTCCAGCAGGGAGGTATTTAGGGAGAGAGAGTTGGATGTAATGGGGTCCCTGGCCCCATAAAACCTTGTGGTTGATGGCGAGGGTCTTGAACGCAACCATGAGCCAGTGGAGAGACATTCGGGCTGGAGAGATGTGGTCCCTGGGCTTGAGGTTTTGATTTGCATATGCCTGATAAGGAAGTCTGAATTTTCGGGGAGCTACCCAAACCTAACTCAGAGCTGCCATGACTGCTTGGCGTTCTGGTGGCAGGGGTCAGAAGATACATTGTGACACGAGCAGCTCCCTAAGCAGTTTATTAAAACTGGCCTCTTCTTCTTAGGAACTGAGTAGGGCTGAAAGACCTGCAAGATCAGCTTTGCCACGAACTCTATCGCTGAATAAAGACCTGCTGCCCCCTGCCCCAATGATATCCCTTTTCAAGAAATAGCACAAGCTCACATCCTTAGCCAAATGAGGGGCTCTCCAGTGTATCATTCAAAATGCAAAGGGTGCAGGCTGAGCCCCTCATAATCAGCTCTGGGTGGGTGGCCTCTATTGGTGGAGGCGGGCCCACTCCCGTGAGCAGCAGCAAGAGTTTGGCTCCCAGCACTTAAAGCCTCTTAATCTAACACATCCTCAAACCGCAACGCTGGGAAGTAACTCAGGGAGTCTTTTCACATGAATTGCTTGCAGTAGTTGGGCCCAAGTGTCACCCCCATATTTCAGGTTAAATCTCAGACTCTGTTAGTGGCCACAGACCTGGAAGACATCCTCTCCACATCCTTGTGCCAGTTCAGAGAGCAATTAAGTATGAGTTCCAAATATGGGTACGAATTAACGTTTTTAGGAGTGAATGGGGAAAGCTGTGGCGTGGTGGTCACCAGTCGATGGGGAAGGACGTGAGACAGGAGTGATTTTGTTATGGGGTTGTGAGTGTTACCTGTTACACGGAGTGGATCCGTGGGGGAGCTGTAAAAGGAAGACTTCTCTCACTATCTTTGCTGCTGAGACTGATTGGAACTTGAAATCCCAAATGCATACGTAACTAGTTTGTTAAATGTTCACACTGGCTTTACATTTGGTGAATCTGATGATGACTGATTTGAGGAAAGCGGGGCTGTGTCTATGAGAAGGAAGATGGGGGAGTGGGTGGTGGTGGGGTATGTCAGGAGAGGGCATGAAGAAGGTGATGGGGCAGCATCTAGCTGGTGAACCGCCATGAGCAGTTGGGAATGGCAGCTTGTCTTCCCTCAGTGTTGAGGTAGCGACCATGATGGATGAGTTATTAGCCATGAGTAGTCAGGTCGTCCGGGATGGCAGCTGAGACTGCCGGCCAGATTCTAGTGATGAGTCGGGCATTAAGATGCTGGTGCCTGTGGTTTGCCTCCTGCACGGCTGTTTCCGATTGCAATGATTTGGCGTTTCCCCCTGTTTTTTGGCACACAATGAGACACGGGCTGGGGAATGCTTTGGCGGAGTGTCTCGCTGTTGACTGATCTGGTCCAAACATGCCTGTACACGTGAAGGGGATACTCTTTTCTTCTTTCCTCCTTTTTTCTGCCATGGCCTGCAGTGGAGGCTAGCAAATGATGGAGTTACATGACTGACTGTTTCATTAGAGAGCACCCAATGGCCCCTGTAAAAGGTCTTCTATGAGCTCGCGCTTGCTGTTGGGGTCCACCATGGCTGTGGTAGCTTTTTGGTATGAGATCTCAAGTACTTGCAATCCGCTTTTTATGATCTCTTGTTAATAGATCCTGGTCAGATGATTAGGTACCTTGCATCTGACTGCCCAGTCTGAAAGCATGACGTGGTCCCTGTGAATGCTCAAGCAGATAGGGGCCAATGCAGACCTTCTTGGATTGGGTGTTTGCTGCTGTAGCCCTGGTGTTCTTCAGGAAGGCCTTTAAAAAAAAAATGTGTAGTTCTCAAAGACAATTGTCTTTAGTCTGTTGAGGAGTTCAACAGATTCCTGAGAAGTGCCTGCTTCTTAATATGCTGCTTGGTATGCCAGGTTGCTGCTCAGCATGACAAGATGCTGCTCAGTTTGGCTGGGTGCTCCCAGTTTAACAACATTCCCACAATACGCCAGGTGTATCAACATGCCAGGGTGATTCCTATTATACTAGGGTTTTTTCTCAAAATACCATGGTCTCGCAAATGTTACCGGCGGCTGTCGGTACACCAGTGAACTGCTTATTTCATGAAGGTGCTACTCAGTTGGTCAACCTGCTTTTCTCTGCAACAGGATGTGCTCAGCATGTCAGAGTTGCAGGGTCAGAACTATAATGCTAGAGAGGTTGTCAGTGTCTTTTTCAGTGGTGTAGGGTGCTCCTGCTTGTACCAAATCGCATGCCAGCAGATTGCTCAATATGCCAGCGCTCGGCCCAGTAAGCTACAGGACTACCAGTAATATCTGAGTGCTGCTTGGTATGTCACTCAGTGGTGGCCAATTAATTACACCGCGCTAAATACCAGCCAGTGATTTCGAAGCGCCGGATCGGGATTCAGACCTGTGTTGCACTGCGTTGTCTTGCTGCCCCTGAGCTATCCTTCCTCACCAATGTGCTGCACACCAGTAAACATGCCAGGGAGTTGCACAGCAGACTAAGGTGCTTTTCTGTATGCCAGGGTGATGCCTGGAGTGCCACGAAATATTCCAGAGTGCCGTTGATAATACCGCGGTATGGCTCAAGATGGGCATCTCCAGCACGATTGCCATTACCTTTTCAAGATGTTACGCTGCAACGTGGAGCCCTCAGCAGCTGGTGCAGCTCTCGTAGGACTCTGCGGTGAAGCTGCACCAACCTCAGGCTACTGGCAGTGTCGCAGGCAGCAGCAGAAGCACAGAAGGCCAGGCAGCAGTTCCACACATTAAGGCGGCTCCATGCTTGGTCGGCCATGTTGAGTGTGGCGCGAAGGAGGCTCTGCAGGGGACTGGGAGTCTTAAATGGACTCCACTCTTGGACGCTGCACACCATCAAACATGACTGCTTGACAGAGCATTAGTCAACTGGTGCTGCATGATACATGCTGTTTGAGCCAATTCTTACTGGAGCCGGCGTCTGCCTTTGCAAGTACTGTTTTGGGATGGCTTGCAGCAGTGGTCGCCAGTCTGTTCTGAGAGCTGTGAGGACAAGTTATGGGCAATTCCAGAGTCTGAGTGTTAATGTCAAAGTCTGCGTAGTAATTTATCAGGATAGCAGGCTGCTAAGGAATGGGCTGGACCCGATCGGCAACACCCGATGTGCCTCCGAGAGGGCGAGCAAGGCAGGATCCGATAGACTTGTTAATCCACAAAAAGCACAGTAGTACCCTGGCTCCACCGAGGAGGCCATTATCCAAAGGAAGCAACGTAAACTACAAGTACCAGCTGTGACTAATCAACTTCCTGGGCACCAGTGGTCCAGGGATGAATATTGGGTTCTAAACCATCAATCAGCCCCACACCTGAGTACACCAGAAGGGATCCAAACAGATTGCAAACACAAGCAAATTATAAACCTCCTTGCCCAATTTTTTGTAATTTGTACGGAACGGCAGGCTTATCTCCCCAAAGTTGTGGATCGTTGGTTAGTTGCAACACAGCGAAAATAAAATCTTTCCCCAATGATAAAAGGGACTGTCCAGTCAAAGTTGTACACAAATATCTACTTTATTATTACTGCAACAGACAGTTCTAGCACACTACGACTACAACCCACACTGTAAAGGAACACAGACGACAGACAGTTTTACGAAGGGAAGGGATGCACTATGCATACTAACAGGAGTGTAGTTGGTAAAAGAATCAGTCTTACTGTTCACGGTTATTTGGTTTCAACACCAAAGGAGCAAAGGTCATAACTGTCTCTAGGGGCCTTCAGAGACGCACCAGGGGTGCAGAAACACAATTTACCTGGTGCTGAAGAAGTTCTTGGTGTTCGACAGCGTCAAGGCGATTCCAGGGTGCTTTGCAGCCCGTGAGACAGAGTTAGTGGCGGGAGACAGCTGCGGGTAGGCAGTTTGGCAAGCAAGGCTGGATGGACGTCTGCAGGCTGTCTGACACAGCAGTTCAGGGCCAAGAATCGTTGTCTCTATGCTGGTTGGCGGATCTGGAATGCTGGTTGAGGCGTCTCGGATGGCTCTGGTGACTGTGGTGTGACAACAGTCTGCGGTGCAGCCGGATGCGGTTTGAGGACTCACTTGTCTCGAAATTGTCCTTAAAAAGATGGATGCTGGATGATGCTTGTGTGGCACTCCTCTTATCGTCTTTGCAGGGCTCGTGTCCTTTCAAGGCAAACAACCGAAAGCTCAGGAGGGTGTTAGCAGGCAACTGCCTTGTCATTTGTCCAGAGACTCTCTGGCACTTTCCACCTAGGAAGCTTGCTGTCAGAACCTAGCATGGCACGCTGTGTGCTGGCTGGGTACTGGATCTGGAGCTGCTGGATGGGTCCTCTGAGTCCGGTATCTCCCTCTGTTCCCTGGGAGATGTTTAGGGGAAGGATCTTGCTTCCCTTTTGGAGCTCTTGGCCATCCTTCACTGGTGGAAGATGTAAGGTAGACTGTACTTTTAGCTCCGGTCCAAATGAGTCCTTCTTACTCATTGCAAAGTCTTCAGATTATCTGATCAGTGAGGGGCTCAGCCCTCTTTTAAAGCCAAACGGGGCCCAGGGATTGGTGTAGGCCAGGCCTAACTTAAGTGAGCCAATCCTGGTTCTCCACCAACAATGATTCTTTAGGTCAGAACCAGGGCGCTTTGCAACAGACAGGGGAAGGATGACAACATATACTTCTGAGTCCCACCCATCTTCCTGTCTGCTGTACATCAAAGTGTCTCCCTAATGAATTGAGCCCTATGCAGCACTTCATCTTAACATGGACCTCCTTTGAAGTATGTGGTTGCAGGCACCCTGCTCTGAAAGGAGTGGTTTCAGACAGCACATTCACTGACCTTTCATACCAAGGAGGGCTGTTACTACCAAGTTGGCACATTGCATTACAAAGAGGTGTAGGCGTCTAATCTCTATTGTCACTTCCTGCACCCAGGCCTTCCCTGAGACCTGCTAATTAACATTCTTCAGTATTCGCCGCCACCAGCAAGGTTTGACAATGGAGATGTTAATCCATGGGGCCTTGAAATTCTAATCAGGCTGGCCACAGTCAAAGGCTTTTGATGCACCTACGACTGTCAGGTGTCAGATACACATGACAGGGGAGGGCGGCACTGGTAAGCTGTGTCCTCCCAGAGTACATGACTATTTTTCTGATGTTCGTGAAGGTGGAAAATATGTGCGGGAATGCCCCACATATTTTCGGAGGTTGTTCTCCCATAATTCATTCTTTTAAACAAACACTAACATCCGAGGCAAGCACACTCTTCCCGTACAGATGGTCTAATCCCTCACATGCCCCCTCCCAGCCTCAACATGTGAACCACCACCCTACTGAAGGTCTTGTTCGTCATCAAGGCGAAAGTACCAGCTGAGGCCATCTGCATTTCCATGCTGGTAGCCTGGCTTGTGCTGGATGTCCATTTCTAATCCCTGTAGGGATATGGCCCACTGCAAAAGCTTAGGGTTCTCCCCCTGCTTGGCCATTAACCACTGCAAATGCCTGTGGTCCATCTGGATCATAAAGTGAGACCCAAAGATGTAGGGTTTCAGCTTCTTTACGGCCCACATGACCGCATACACCTCTTTTTCTATGACAGCCCTGTTCCTTTCCCTTTTTGTCAACCGCCTGCTAATGTAGACGACAGGTTGCTCTTCCCCTTGAGAGTTCAGCTGCGCTAACACTGCTCCAATTCTAAAATCAAAGGTGTCTGTCTGTGTAATGAATTCCTGACCATAGTCTGGCACTTTCAGACTGGGGCCCTGCACAATCCATCCTTTAAATCCTGAAAGGAGGTTTGACAGGCGGGGGTCTTCGGCATCTTTATGGAGGTTACAGCATACTCCTATGACCTGCACCCTTTCCTCCATACTTGTGGGACATTCCGTCCTTCGAGACGGAACCAGAGCACTTTTGTAAAAAAGCATCAAAAACGTATTTTTTGTCCTTCTTTTATTTTTACGCTGGGCCACCGCACATGGCCGTAACCCCACCCTGCCGAGGTCCGCCCCGCGCATCGCCCTTCAGTCCTTTTCTCCACGTGGTCGGGCTGGATGCACTAGCATCATAGTGAATTTTTTCTTTTATTACTTTTGTCCTTCCTTACTGCTCTGGTTCCACGGTCATCTAGTCCTCCGTCTATGCCGGAACGTCTGTGATTCGTGTCCTGTTCTTCCTGCGAATGCCATTTTGCAAGGCCGGATCCCCACTGTCTTTGCCTGGAGTGTCTAGGCCTGGAACATCATTGGGAATCGTGTTTTTATTGCGACCCCCTCTCCGTCCGGGCACTCCAGTGTCGTCTTCTTCGGTGGGAGGATGTTTTTCAATGCGTTCCTCCACCACATTTGGAGCTCTTCATCTGCAAAAAAAGAAAAGCCTGTTAAGTTCTTAACTCTTTAGGGTGCCCCGGCCAGGGGTCTTCCAGGATTGGGAGGGGCTCAAGTAGCTCTTCTACCAGGGGCACCCCCGAGGTGTCCCGCAATGGGCTGAATAGGCACACCGGAGCTTCCTCCGAGGGTGCCCACAGTGGGCCTGCCAAAACCGGACATTCTTTCAAGGTTCCCAGTTTGGGGGCTAAAGTTCAGCCGAGTTCTTCTGTGGCTCTGGATACCGGGGTTCGGCCTGAGGTCTCCATTTCTGGAGCTTTCCATACCGACACTGTGGTTCCTCCTGAGGTCTCCATTTCTGGAGCTTTACACATCTAGTTGCGACTCAAGGCCCCTCTTGAGGGAGCTAAACATCCGGTGTCCATCCCAAGGTTCCCCTTCTTGGGGCTAAATCCAGTACCCGCAGAATCGAAGGATCCTCTTTGAGAGTCCTGCCAGTGAGGTATATTCCTCAACCTTCCCACACTCAGGGTCATGGTGATACCAGTGGTTCTGTTGAGGGGGCAAAAGAAGGCGGCCATGCACCACATGCCTTCGAGTACCGGCTCTGCCGAGGTTCCTCTACTGGAGGATAATTCTGGGGCAGTCCCTCATTTGTCCAGTAAACACCTTAGATCTGCCTGTACCGTCTCGGCTGAGGGTCCTTGTTTCAAGGCTAAAATGTCACATAAGACCCCTGACTCCCTTAAGGAGACTGTTGCCTCACTTTCTCCTGTGAGGCAGTTCACCTCAGGTGTCGACAAAATGGCGGCTCAACATCTATGGTCCAGAGCGGCCATTTTCACTACGGCTGGCGCTGGGGGCATTCCTTTTGGGGCTGAGCAGTTTTTTCCATGCCATGTCGATAACGAAAACCCTTTCTGCACTGCAGTTGATTGACGTGCTCAGGCACTGCTGACTCATACAGTCTTGCTCCCTCCTGGTTCCGCACCCCTGATCTATGTGTACCCAGCCGGTGGTGGACCTTCCTGGCAACCATCCTCATTGCGTTCATGGGGGTATGCCCCTTCTGAGCGGCCTCTGCCCACTCCAGCACCCTGATCCTACGAAGGTTCCGGTGGTGCCACCTCCTCCACCTCTTCCTGCTGGACCTCCTCCACCACTTCCTCCTCTATCCCCAATAGAAAAAACATTGGGTGCTCCACCAGATAACACTTTAAAACCTGAGTCACCACATGCAGCGTATCAGCCTTCTGTTCCTCGCTTCACTGGATGAGGGTCAAGTGGACCAGAATAGCGATGAACAGCCCTGCTCTATTAGAGCATTTAATTACCGTGTGCTGGACATGATGGCTTTGCTTGACATTCCAGTGCCTGAGGCCCACGCTCCACAAGAGGGGGTGCTTTGTGGAGCCTTCACTCTATCACCTCAGTAGGCGCACCGGCCTGTTCCTCCAGAAGGACGTCTTGGCTGAGGCCCGTAAGGTCTGGGAAAACCCCCATTCCGGGCAGCATCTCAAGAGGATTGACGCTTGATACAAGATTCATGCCTCGGAATATATAGCCTTATCGGTTTGTCCGCTCCCATCATCAACGGTGGTGGCAGCAGCCATCCTCCAGTCCAAGCCAGCCTCTACATCCTCCACTGCAGCGGCCCAAATCCTCTCCAAAGAGGACAAACTTCTTGATGCCATTGGCAATAAAGTCTTTTCCAATTCGGCGCTCCAACTTCGTCAGGCTAACACCGAGCTCATTCTGGCAGCGGCTGATGTTAAGCTGGGGAGGGAGCTGGCCGATTTCCAGGAATGTATTCCCGCGGATAGGCTAGAAGATTTCAAAGCCAGTTTGTTGGATGCCAGAGTGGATCTACTGCAGGCTGCGGCACACCACGTAAATACCTTTGCTCGAGGCCTTATGGTCGGGGTTGACATCTCCCGCCAAGCGCGGCTCCACATGACAAAGTTCTCAAAGGAAGTGCAGGACAAAGTGCTGGACCTTACTTTTGGTGGTAAGGAGTTGTTCCATTTCTCCACAGATGAGGAACTCACAAAGACTAAGGCGAGTACTCAAACCACCAATTCTTTATCGGTCCTGGCGAAAGCTCCAGCTAAGGCCCCTTATACACAGAGGTCAGGGTCCCAAACTCCATCCTTCTCTGGCTTCAGGGGGTTTCAGGACCGCTGTGCGCACCAATCTGAAGCTCTGGTTGGCAGGCCCCGCCGTATGCAAAAACGGCAAGGTGGACGTTTTTTCTCTCGGCCATCAGCCTCCTCTCCAGGGACAGGTAGTCTCTCTGCTGATAAATCATCCAAATAATATTTTTTGTCAGTCGCACGAGACTCCGTTGGGAGGACAGATTTCGTCTCATCTGGAGGCGTGGCAGACCAGCACCGAAGACCAATGGGTTTTTTCTATCGCTCGGGCAGTCTTCCGCTCGCCCAGCTCCCTCCCCCACCCTTCAACCCTGACTTCCAGCAGACCGGGTCGCCCTCCCTCAGAGCCGAGGTACAGAAACTTATAGACCTCAGATCGGTGTAACCTGTTCCCCTTGGGGAGCAAGGGGAGGGCTTCTACTCTCGTCTGTTCACAGTGCCCAAACCTAACCAGGCTGGCCTGCGTACTATCCTCGATCTTTCCCAGTTCAATCTATCTCTTCCCAAAGAGAAATTCAAGATGATCACGCCTTGCCAGATAAAGTCCTCTCTTAAGAAGTGAAACTGGCTCAGCGTGGTAGTGGTAGACCTCCAGGATGCATACATGCACATTCTGATTTGGAGCCTGCATCGAAAAGCTCTGCGGTTCTCCATGGGAGTGGAACACTTCCAGTTTCGCGTAGTCCCTTTTGGTCTAAGCTCAGCACCGCGTGTCTTTTTGAAGATGATGTCGGTTATCGCAGCATTCCTCAGACTGTAGGCGGTTCATGTATAGCCATACTTGGACGATTGGCTCTTGCACAGTCCTTGCCCACAGACAGCTAAGGCCAATCTCCAGTCACTCCTTTAGCTCCTGTTCCATATTGGGCTGTCAGTCAATTGGCAGAAAAAAACATCCATGATGGTCTCTCAAGACCTGATCTTTCTGGGTTTCCTTTGGGATACTGTCAGTACCAGAGTGTTCCTAACGATGGACAGGATTGCAGACCTGTCGACCACGTTTCAAATCTTCCTTCAGTCTTCTCACATGAAGGGTTGGTGGTTCCAGAGACTTCTGGGCCTCATGGCTTCTTGTGTGTTGGCTCCACCTCTTGCACGCCTGAAGATGAGGTGCCCTCAGCTAGCTCTTTGGAGCTGCTGGTCCCAGGCTTCGGATCCGGATTCCAAGATGATTCCAGTTCCATCCTACATGACGGCGGATCTATAATGATGGTCTTCCGCCAACAACCTTTCAGTGGGAACCTCCTTCCAGGAGCCCTGCCCACAAGTTACAGTCACTACAGACTCCTCCTTTCTGGGGTGGGGAGTGACGCCACACCACATTGAGGTGTTCGATTTGTGGAAGCCTCTAGAAAGGCAGTTCCATATCAATTACCGGGAACTCTTGGCCATGTTCTTGCCACTCAAGGCTTTTCAACCGACTATCAGCAACAGTGTAGTTCGTGTTCGCATTGGAGAATTCTGTTGCAATGTTTTACATCAACAAGCAGGGCAGGAACAAGTCTCTTCCCCTCGTGGATCTGATTATACATATTTGGGATAGGGTCATCCAGCACAATGTTTGGCTCCAGGTGGTGCACATCTCGGGTCACATCAATGTGACGGAAGATTCACTCAGTCGCCACTCGGCAGCCAGTTATGAGTGGGAAACAGCAAAGTCCTCGCCAACATTTTCCATCAATGGGGCACCCCAGAGGTGGACCTCTTTGCAACTTCTTCAAACAAGAAACTACCTCTTTATGCATCGAGGGATGGGCTGGGAGCATCCTCCCTGGGGGATGCTCTCGAGATTCTGTGGGAAAACATGGGATCTTATGGTTTTCCTCCATTGCCTCTGATTCACTGGTCGCTCTGTAAGCTCAGGAGTACATCAAACTGCACTCTCCTGTTCATGGCCCCCTGGTGGCCAGCCAGGTTCTGGTTTTCGGAACTTCAGGAGCCAATGGCTCCGTTTTTGCCATTGGTGTTTGGCTAAACAGCTCGATCCCAGGCATGCTTCGGTTGGAACCGTTCTCTCTTTTGTGTCTTATCTGGCAGGTTATGGCATTCATGTTCTGTCATGCAGAACTTACTTATCGGCTATTGCGGTCTACCTGTCCACGGACAGCTGTACATTTTCATTGACTAATCCAGTCATTAAAAGACATTTTGCAGGTCTTCTTCATCTCTTCCCGCCGGTGCGCACCCCTCATCTCAGGTGGGATTTGAATGTGGTCCTCACAGCATTATGCCATAAGCCATTTGAACCCATGGCCACTTCCGATCTTAAATAACTTTCTTGGAAGGTTGCCTTTCTGATCACAGTAACATCAGCAAGGCGAGCAAGTGAGCTCCAAGCTCTTTCTCTGGAACATCCGTTCCTCACTTTCCACAAGTATAGGTTGTGCTTTGCACTCATCCTTCCTTCCTACCTAAGGCGGTTACTGATTTTCATTTGAACCAATCGATCTCCTTACCTGTCTTTTTTCCTAACCCGGCATCGAATGCCGAGAGAATTTTACACAACTTGGACATCAGGCGAGCCCTGAAGTTTTACCTCGATAGAACGAGTGAACTCAGAAGCTCCTCACAACCCTTTGTCACATTCGGAGACCCTCATGTATTTCAGAAGCCTATAGCATTCAAGGACTTCAAACTCCAAAAGGCATCCATGCTCATCTTGTATGTGACGAAGCCGCTGCTGTTGCCTTCCAAACGTATGTCACTTGAGAGTCCATCGCCAAGGCGGCTTCGTGGGCTTCCCCATCAGCTTTTTGTAAGCATTACTGCTTAGACCTGGGCACCAAGCCCAATTTGGCCAGGCTGTTCTTAAGAACCTATTCCAGTAAAGGTTTTTTTTCCATCCACCCATACTATCTGTGGTGTGTGCTTGGGAATCTCCCACAAGTATGGAGGAAAGGGGACGTGTAGGAGTGTAACAAAGTTACTCACCGTAGTGACCACCCTACTCCTAGTCCATAGTTCCCTTTCCTCCATATGCCCGCCCGCCGCACCCTCTAAAAGGTATCCTCTATTATTGCTTAAATGGTCTCAGACCTGGCGATAGAAAAGGACTGAAGGGCGATGCGTGGGGCAGAGCTCAGGAGGGTGGGGCTACGGTCACGTGGAGTGACCCAGCATAAAAATAAAAGAAGGAAAAAAGCAAAATGTTTGAGGCTTTTTTGCAAAAGTTCTCCATCCCATCCCGAAGGATGGAGGAAAGGGGACTATGGACTAGGAGTACGGTAGTCACTATGGTGAGTAGAGTAACATTGTTGTTCAGGGGCATGGCAATGGTCCCATACCCTCTGATTAACGACCAGTAGTACCCGGTGAGACCTGAAAAGGTTCTCGCCTGCGTCTGTGTGGGGGGATGTCCCATTCCTTCACAGCCTGTACCTTCGCTTCAAGCGATTGTTTCTTACCACCACTGACCAGGTGGCCTAAGTAAGTCACAGTACCCTTTGCTATCTGGCAATTTGTGACCTTGATAGTCAGGCCTGCATTCTGCAGCACCTGAAGCACTTGTTTCAGGCGGGATACATGAGCCTTCCTGGTGTGGCTGAACACAGCAATGTCGTCTAAGTAAGCAACATTGACGTTTACCAGCCCAGACAAAACCTGGTTAACCATCCCCTAAAAAATGTCAGGGGCATTCTTCAATCCGAAGGGCGTCTCAGTGAACTGATAATGTCCTTCCGGGGTTGAGAATGCCAACCTCTCTTTCGCTCCATCTGTCAAGCCGACCTGCCAATACCCCGCTGTAAGGTCAAAAGTACCCATGTACTTGGCAGCGCCAAAGTTGTCAATGAGTTCATCTGCTCGAGGAATGGGGTGAGCATCTGTCTTCATGACAGAATTGAACCCCCTGTAGTCCACACAAAAACAAACTTCAGTCTTCCCACAACTGGTCTTTTTAGGGACCCGTACCACTGGGCTAGCCCAGGGGCTGCGGGATGGCTCTATCAATCCTAGAGACAACATCTTGGAAACTTCCTGCTTGATGGTGTCCCTGACCTTATCGGACATCCGGTGAATTCTACTTTTCACCAGCTTACTCTCTCCAGTGTCAACATCATGGGTGCACCAATCTGTGCAACCGGGAGTCCGCGAAAACAGACCAGTCTGTAAACAGCGACAGTCTGTCAGTTGCTGTTCTGACGGATCCGTTGCAAGGTTGACACCTTTAACTGACCTATCTGTGGCTTCCGTGTGCAGGAGATCTGGGAGGGGCTCAGTCTTCTCTTTAGTCTCTCCATCAGTCACTAACGCCATGACCAAGTCATCACATCTATAATGGGGTTTTAGCCGGTTGACGTGAAAGACCCTGCACATCTATTTAGGTCCCTTCACATCAATGAGATAATTCACCTCACTAACCTTTTCCAGCTCACAGTAAGACCCAGTCCACTTATCCTGAAGGACACTGGGTTTGACAGGCTCCATAATCCACACCCACTGGCCTGGAGAATAGACTGCCACCGTGGCCGTCTGGTTGTGCCAGTGCTTCATCAGCTCCTGACTAACCTTTAGATTTTATTGTTGACTGTTCCATGTACTTTGCCATTCTAGACCGAAGGCCGAGTACATAGTCCACCAGACCATGTGACGTGGATGAGGGTTTGCTTTTCCATCCCTCCTTCACGAGACAGAGGAGACCTCGTACAGGGTGTCCAAACAGAAGCTCAAAGGGGCTCAACCCTACTCTGTTCTGTGGCACCTTCCTATAGGTGAAAAAAAGGCATGGCAGGAGAATATCCCATTTTCTCCCTAGGTGCTCTTCCAAGCCACCTATCATGCCTTTCAGGGTCTTGTTAAACCGCTCAACAAGCCCATTGGTTTGTGGATGAAACGAGGTAGAGAAACGGTAGGTGACTCCACACTCTTCCCACCTAACCTTCATAGACGCTGATATGAAGATTGATCCCCTGTCAGAAACGACTTCCTTGGGGAATCTAACACTGGAGAATATCCCAATTGGAGCCTTTGCAACCACAGGGGCTCTGATGCTCCTGGCATGGTCCCCCACCACCAAGATATATCAGTTCCCTGAGCTGGTTTGAGGATCCAAAGGACCCACAATATCCCTGCATATTCTCTCGAAAGGCCGCCAACCTTGGGAATTGGAATTAAGGGGGCTTTTGTGGCACCACCTGACTTGCCAGAAGCTTGACAAGTCGGCAGGACCGGACAAATTCCTTACACTTTACGCCAAACTGCAGCCAGTAAAAGTGCTTAGACAACCGGTCCAATGTCTTAGTCACTCTCAAGTAACCCACTGAAGGAATTTGGTGAGCCAAATCCAAAATGAACTTTCTGTGGCATTGAGGAACCAGTAACCTTCTGGTGTCCTCACCCTCAGAATCTTTTGGCTCACTGTACAGGAGTCCATCCTCCCAGTACACTTTGAACAGTCCAGGGGCCTCGCCCTTAGCCTGCTTCTCAGCCTGCTTCCGCAGGCCCACCGGAGTGGAACACTCTTTCTGGGCTGTGTAGAAGTTAGTCTGATCTGGGCCGCCAGCTGATGCAAACTCATCCAGCTTGGGCAGACCCTTCAGATCTGCGCCCACCTCTTCCTCTGCCTCAGGTTCCTGCGCTGCGCCAGGCAACTTTGAAGTCACTGAGTCCCCTGCTACCAAAGTAGGATCCTTCGTGGCTTCTAGCCGGTCCTGCCGACTTGTCAAGCGTCTAGCCCCTCTCCAACAGGAGTAGGCGACTCAATACACTGTGGAACTGGACTAGGGGCTACTGGCCACGCTGGTCCTTCCAACAAGCCCTCTGGAACCACGCCAGACCCTAATGCTTTCAGAGCATTCAATCTGGCGTTCTATTTGGCCCTGGATCGGGTAGCAGCTGCAACTATTTCAGGATCAGGAAGATCATTACCCAACAGACATGGGACAGGGATGGAGCCTTTCACTGCTACACGGCGCTGGGTCATTACACCTCACCAGCTGAACTCTACTATCGACAAGGGGTACTTATTCTCACCATCAAATTCGCTTATGCACAAATCAGGCCCAGCATTATACTGGCCTGGCTGTAACCACTGGCGGGTGACAGAGACGACGCTAGCCGCGGTGCCTTGGGCCAAAGGAGTTTTGTGTCCGTTGATGTAGACGTGCTCTAGATATAGTTGAGTATTACTGTGAACTGGGGTCTCTTTCTGGAGATCCGGTACTGTTCCCACTCAGTGTAACCAATCCACTTTCGGCCACTCCCTGGCTTAGTCCGAAATAAATCCTCCTCTGAGAGGCCCACACTAATCATGGCCTCCTCCATGAGTCCAACATTCACTATGGCTTGCTTGGGTAAGCCCTTGCAAGTAGGATCCCCTTTCCTACGGCCCAGCTCCTTGCACACAAAACAACCTTTGGGTCGTGAGAATGCAGATGTCCCAGTGTTAGGGGTGCCTGCGCTCTTCTTTTAGGTGTGCACGGCTTAACTAAAGTTTGGGGGTTCCCTTTGTTCTTTTGGGGACCTGACTTTGAATAGGATTGGGTTGGACCTTTGTCCTTCCCATCCTTGTTTACTTATTTGTCTGCCAATTTATCTTCCGGTTTTGGTGTGCTCGCCTGAGTCTTTTTCTGGAATCAAGTACTCACAAACCTGTCGGCGGCCTTTGCAAGCTCCCTTATGTCTGTGCTAGTCTTGTCCACACGATGCAAGTGTAGGTCAACATCACCATTTTTCAATACATGCTCACACGCAATCTAATTGTACATCCATTTAAATGTATCAACTTTGTTACCAGTCACCCACCCGCTCAGATATTTCAATGACAAGTGTGTGCCTACTTTTCTTTGTGACAAATGTGAAGGAACTTTTGGGTCGATATCACTTTAGGCCTCCGCGACCTGGTTAATTGCAAAAATTTGCGCTGTCGCATTGGTGTGTCATAGAACGGAGACTTTGAGTTCCACGACTCCGTTTGTTAAACTCAAAAAACAAGCTGCTGTGACTGTACCATATTACTGCGCCAGAAGAAAATAAGGCTGAATCCAGGCAGGGTTATGTGATAGGAAGGTTTAATTAAATTGCCCTATAGATTGCACGTGTTTCTGTAAGGTGCCTTTCTCAAATCAGGGCATATCTAGATGCAATAAATCATAAGTGAAATAGTACGTATGCATTCAAAAAACACCATATTCCATGTCACATTGCAAAGATCAAAAATGGGAAAGTAAGAGAAAAGTGCAGTCAGCCATAACATAGAAAAGAAAAGTTCAGCAATTGACATATTACCCATATGCATTTACATTAGAGTTCAAAAATGACAGAGAGAAAGGAGGGTGAGGGATAGGGGAGGATGAATAATGGTAGAGAAAATCAGAGATATACAAAAAATGAAATATTTGTGAGTGGTTGTGATGAATCCATTTTGTGCTAAATGTGCAGTAAGGTAAAGGGTCCTTTCTTGTGTGAGATTGCACTTGGATCTCCCTTAGTGAGGGCACTCTTGAGGGTGCATGTGGGTGTCCTTCAGTGGAGCTACTCATTTATCACTTCATGTTTGAGCTTGCTCGTGGATGTTTCTTAGTGTAAGCACTCTTGAGTTCATTTATCAGTCCATGTGTGGATCTGCTTGTGGATGTCCCTCAGTGGAATTATTCACTTATCCGTTTGTGCGTGAGCTTGGTCTTCGGTGTCCCTTAGTGGAGACACCCTTGTGTTCATTTATCAGTTCATGTGTTAGCTTGATCTTGCATGTCCCTAAGTGGAACCACTCTTTGGTTCATTTATCTGTTAATGCATGAGATTACTCTTGAATGTCCCTTGTGGGGGGGGGGGGGGTTGTGTGAGGTTGCTCTTCGTTGTCCCTTACTGGAGCCAATCATTCATTCATTTATCAGTTTATTTGTGAGCTTGCTTGTGGATATGCCTCAGTGGAGCTGCTCATTTATCAGTTCATGTGTGAGCTTACTCTTGGTTGTCCCTCAGTGGAGGCACTTTTGAGTTCATTTATCAGTTTGTGTGTTAGCTTGCTTTTGGATGTCCCTCAGTGGAGCTGCTCATTTATAAGTTTGTGTGAGCTTGCTTTTGGATGTCCCTCAGTGGAGCTGCTCATGTATAAGTTTGTGTGTGAGCTTGTTCTTGGATGTCCCTTAGTGGAGACACTCTTGAGTTCAATTATCAGTTTATTTGGTAAGCTTGCTCTTTTTGAGGAAATCGACCATACACACGGGGAGTGTGCGCTCACCTGGGCTTTTTTGAAATTTTGTAATAAATGCAATGATGGGAGATCAACCTCAGAAAATGTGTTGGGCTAATCTGCACACATTTTCCTATGCTTGCTGCACAAGAAACACATAGTCAAATGTACTCCGGGGGGACACAGCCTACAGGCGCAGTCCTCGCTGTCACATTTACCTGGAATGTGACAGCCACGGGTACATCAAAGCATCTCTGAAGGGGAAAGGCAACACCTTCCTCCAGCCATGGCCAGTCTAATTAAAATATCAAAGGCTCCATGGATCCGCCCTTTCTAGTGTCAAAATTCTGTGTGGTGGCAGCACATACTGATGAGAATTAAATGAAAAAAGGCCTGGTCACATTAACTATTACAAGGGACAGGAAACACCAACACCTCTTTGATATGCAATGTGTCAGCTTGGAGCTAGCTCACACCCCTCTGTATGAAGGGCAGTGAATGTCATTTCTGGGCCAACTGTTTACAGTAGGTAACCCCTGAAGGGAACCCCTTTTCAGAGAGAAGAAGTATGTGATTTGATGGAGACCTGCACTTTGATCAGGAGTCACGCAGAGCTCAATTAACCAGAGACACACTTTGATCCACAACAGACAGGAAGATGGATGGGACTTAGTAGTACATGTTGTCACCCCTTACCTTTCCTGTTGCAAAGTACTCTGGTTATGACATCACACATAACAGAATATTGTTGATGGGGACCCAAGATTGGTTTATTAAGGGAGGTGTAGCCTGCACCAATCACGGTTGCCCATTTGGCTTTAAAAGAGGGCTCAGCCCCTCTCTTAGCAGATCATCTGATGACTTTGAAAGGAGTGAGAAGAAGGACTCATTTGGACCCTGGCTGAAGGTACAGTCTGCCTTACAGCTTTTGCCAGTGAAGGAAGGCCAGGATTTCCAAGAGGGAAGCAACATCCCTCCCTTGAACATCTCCCAGAGAACAGAGGGAGATACCAGACTCAGAGGACCCATCCAGGAGCTTCAGAACCGGTACTCATCCAGCACACAGAGTGCCCTGCTAGGTTCTGCCAGCAAGCTTCCTAGTTGGGAAGTGCCAGAGAGTCTATGAACAAAGGACAAGGCTGTTGCCTGCAAACACTCTCCTCAGCTTTGAGCTGTCCGCCTTAAAGGATGACACAAGCCCTGCAAAGAAGCTGGGAGGAGTGCCACGACAAGCATCAACCAGCGTCCATCTTTTAAGGACATTTTAGAGGCAGTCGACTCCTTGAACTGCGACCGACTTCAGCACTGACAGTTGTCACGCTGCAGTCAGTAAAGCCATCCAAGAGGCTTTGACCAGCGTTCCAGATCTGCCAACCAGCACAGAGACAATGATTCTTGACCATGAGCTGCCATGTAGGCTAGCCTGCAGCCATCTGTTCAGCCTCACTTGCCAAACTGCCTGCTGCCTGATACCCGTAGTGGTATCCCGTCTGGAAATCTGCCACAGGAGCTGCAAATCGTCCTGGTACCAACTCAATGCTGTTGAGCATCAAGATCATCTCAAGCACCAGGTACATTGAGGTTCTGTCCCATTGATCCTTCTCCGAAGGCTCCTAGTGACATTTACGACCCCTTGCTCCCTTGGTGCTGAAACCAAATAACCTTAAACAGTAAGACTGATTGCTTTACCGACTACCCTCTTGTCAGTATCCAGAGTGCATCCCTTTCCTTCATGAAAGTGTCTGGCCTCTACGTGCCTTTACAGGGTGTGTTGCATTTTGTAGTGTGCTAGAACTGTCTGTTGTAGTAATAATAAAGTATATATTTATATACAACCTTGACTGAACAGTCCCTTTTATCATTGGGTAATAATTGTTTTTTTGCTGTTTTGCAACTAACCAACGATCCACGACCTTGCAAAGATAAGCCTGCCGTTCCGTCCACGTTACCAAAATTGGACAAGGAGGTTTATAATTTACTTGAGTTTACTTGTGTTTCCAATCTGCTCAGATCCCTTCTGGTGTACTAGAGGTGTGGGGCTGATTGATGGTTTAGAAACAGATATTTATCCCTGGACCACTTGTGCCCCGGAAGTTGATTCGTCACACTCTTGGATGTCCCTCAGTGGAGCTGCTCATTTATCAGTATTTGTGTGATCATGCTTCTGGATATCCCTCAGTGGAGCAATTGAGCATATTTATTGGTTTTCTTTCCCTGCCGTTTTTTGGACACCGGGTCCGTTTTTCACTCTGCTCTCTGTTGAGGGAGGGGGCCAGGGTTGGGCCCCTCTCTGCGATCTTTATAACCCTGCATCGAGCTCCGAGAAAAAGGTGAATTTCTGCCGCGCTGCCTCGGCGCTCCCTGAGCTCCGGGATTTCAGAGGACCCCAGCCTGCCTTCCAGCCGCTGATCCGTGACAGCTGATGGGAAATCGATGGGCTGCGGCTGCCGCCTGAATCCCAGCTCTCACCAGCTTCGCTTTCTCTCCTATTTCCCTTCATGATGAGGACATTGGGCAGACGCTCCCGCCGCCCCACCACCACTGCCCCCTTCAGATAGTCTGCTCGATCTTGGGGGTTGGCTAGGATTTGCGGATTTGGGTTGGGGTGCACCGAGCAGTTTAAGGAACAGGCTGCAGGAATGCAATCTATTGTAAACTGTCCGTATACAGCGCCCTTGTGCCAATAATGCTGTCCTCGCTGCGCATGGCTCTGTAAGAAGGGGGGCAGGGTGTGTTAGTCGTATAGCGGGAAGGCAGATGCAGAAACCTTTGCTGTTGATTGATGCTGGACCATAGTACCCAGTTACCTGTGTGCAGTGCTTTAAATGGAAACTCAGAAGTGCAGCTACTCACTATAGCAGAGTACCTGCTTACAGTTGAGAAGTGCCGGTACTCTTCCATTAAGAGCATTGGCTTCCTGCTGAGAAGTGCTGGTACTATGCCTTGTAAATAAAAGAAGTGCAGGTACTCAGGACCGACAAGTACCTGCCCATTTAAAGCACTGCCTGTGTGCCGATATGAAAATCTCTTTGTTGCTTGTGATTGGCACCGACTGGGCAGGCTAGTCATGTGGGCAGCCCTCGGATTGTGGAATGCAAACATTAACAGCATGGTTGTTGATAGGGCCCGAATCTAGACTAGGAGGTTGTCTGTAGGAGTGTGTAATTGTGGTGCCTCCGGCGGGTGAACCGCGTTGAGTTGGATTTGCTTGAGATGGTAAGATCTGCCTCTCACGCTTGGGCAGAATGGAAGGTGGGAGGCTCAGATTGGGTGCCGAAGGCCATTAATCAAAAATACGGAGAGAGAAGCATCCTTGATTGGGAACAACTGAAAGGTCATGAATCCATACTGTGCTTTTTGCACTAAACCGGGGTCCCCACTGAAGAGTTGTCTAGGTTTAAATCTACTGTACTTTCATCTATCTAAGCCTGAATTTAGCCTGGCCCAGCCCAAGGTTTACATAAAGGTTGAAGTCACAGGAATTTAGCCTGAGGCACTCAGGAAGTATTAATACGGTATCAGGTAATATTATCCCCAGCAATAATATCGCCATATTCGCTGGGAACAGCCATGGGCAACATTATTAGTGTGGATAATTTTTGGGGTAAATGGGGGCGGGGGATGTGGGGGTGTCCCCGCTCCCTTTCAAATAATATGGGGGTTGCAGGGGTGTCCCCCGCAAGTTCAATGGGTTAATATCACCTCACAAATACGGCGCCATTCTTGCCTGGCGATATTTTTGCAGGGATATTAACGCATGGAACTATTAATACTGGGGCTTGTGACAGGATAACTGTAATATGGGTATCTGTGGCACGTCCACTGAGCCACAGCTGGCAACCATGGAGCCGTCTAAGGTTTCCACTGTTACTAGAGATGCCAGTCATAGCACCACACTCCTGACATGGAGGATTTGCCTGAAAAGGTCATTCTCCATGTGCGTCAAGATTGTAAGGCCTGACTTGCAGGCTGCTTCCAGGACGGAGGCACCCTTAGAAAAGCCAGGAGCTTCTCGCTCCCGCTGTGTCTGAGCGTTCAGACCCCAGCTACTGAAGGGTGACATATCCAGTCCTCTATTTACTCTTCTGTAGACCTCACTGTGGATAGTTCAGTTTCTGGTGCCCAAACTCTGGGTGATAGCCAAGGATAGTGCCCCGCCCTTTTTAACAATGAAGGTTAGGGTGCCTTCCTCTCAGCTGCTGAAGGAATGGCTCAGTCCTTCCTCCCCCAGGAGCAGGCTTTCTGTGCCCCACCCTTTTTAAGATGCCTTCCTCTCAGCTGCTGAAGGAATGGCTCAGCCCTTCCTCCCCCAGGAGCAGGCTTTCTGTGCCCCACCCTTTTTAACGATGAAGGTTAGGGTGCCTTCCTCACAGCTGCTGAAGGAATGGCTCAGCCCTTCCTCCCCCAGGAGCAGGCTTTCTGTGCCCCCGGCCTTTTTAACGCTGAAGGTTAGGGTGCTTTCCTCTCAGCTGCTGAAGGAATGGCTCAGCCCTTCCTCCCCCAGGAGCAGGCTTTCTGTGCCCCACCCTTTTTAACGATGAAGGTTAGGTTGCCTTCCTCTCAGCTGCTGAAGGAAGGGCTCAGTCCTTCCTCCCCAGGAGCAGGCTTTCTGCGCCCCCGGCCTTTTTAACGCTGAAGGTTAGGGTGCTTTCCTCTCAGCTGCTGAAGGAATGGCTCAGCCCTTCCTCCTCCAGGAGCAGGCTTTCTGTGCCCCACCCTTTTTAACGATGAAGGTTAGGGTGCTTTCCTCTCAGCTGCTGAAGGAATGGCTCAGTCCTTCCTCCCCCAGGAGCAGGCTTTCTGTGCCCCACCCTTTTTAAGATGCCTTCCTCTCAGCTGCTGAAGGAATGGCTCAGCCCTTCCTCCTCCAGGAGCAGGCTTTCTGTGCCCCACCCTTTTTAACGATGAAGGTTAGGGTGCCTTCCTCACAGCTGCTGAAGGAATGGCTCAGCCCTTCCTCCCCCAGGAGCAGGCTTTCTGTGCCCCCGGCCTTTTTAACGCTGAAGGTTAGGGTGCTTTCCTCTCAGCTGCTGAAGGAATGGCTCAGCCCTTCCTCCCCCAGGAGCAGGCTTTCTGTGCCCCACCCTTTTTAACGATGAAGGTTAGGGTGCCTTCCTCACAGCTGCTGAAGGAATGGCTCAGCCCTTCCTCCCCCAGGAGCAGGCTTTCTGTGCCCCCGGCCTTTTTAACGCTGAAGGTTGGGGTGCTTTCCTCTCAGCTGCTGAAGGAATGGCTCAGCCCTTCCTCCCCCAGGAGCAGGCTTTCTGTGCCCCACCCTTTTTAACGATGAAGGTTAGGGTGCTTTCCTCTCAGCTGCTGAAGGAATGGCTCAGCCCTTCCTCCCCCAGGAGCAGGCTTTCTGTGCCCCACCCTTTTTAACGATGAAGGTTAGGGTGCCTTCCTCTCAGCTGCTGAAGGAAGGGCTCAGCCCTTCCTCCCCCAGGAGCAGGCTTTCTGTGCCCCCGGCCTTTTTAACGATGAAGGATAGGATGCCTTCCTCGGAGCAGGCTTTCTGTGACCTCGAGACAGATTTAATTATGTCAATTCACCAACCTGAGGAGACCTCTATTGGATTATTTCCATGCCAGCTCCTGCGTGTCCTTTGCCTCCTAAAAACCTACACAATCCTTCGGGTTGGAGGTACTGGCACCCTCCACTTTCGCAAAGTTCATTGCTCCTATTGTCATTGGCCCTCATTACGACCCTGGCGGAAAGTGACTGACCGGACCGCCACAGCGTAACTAGCGTTTCCGCCATTGCACGAAGGAGCAAAGTGCGGCCCATTCCGACCCATCGGGCACGAGCACCACGGCATGGCGGAAGTGCAAAGTCCGCGATGGCGGAAATGACCCCAAAACGGCCCACACCGCCGCCGTACGGCGCCCTAGGTGCAATACCGCCACCCATCTCAGCGGACACCGCAGTGTGCGCCTACCGGAAAGTACGGTGACCGGAAATATACGGAAACGGAAGTTAAAACATGGGCCCGGAACGGGAAACATCCCGCCGTACACCCATAAAACCACGAAATCCACACAACCACTATAAACACTACCCTGAGACACACCCCAACCCGTCATCCACCCTAGCGAAACCAAGAAAAATGGGAAAAGTAGCGAAGAAAGCGTGCGACCGCAAGCGGCAGGTCCACTTCTCCCGTGAGGAACTCACCGTGCTAACAGAGACCCTCCAGGAGAATGCCGCCGCCGTCTTCTCCACGCAAATGACCAGGACGGCACTTGCGAACAAGAAGGCCATATGGGCTCTGGTGGCACAGCGGGTAAGTGCGGTGGGGACCGCACCCCGCACCCCACAGCAATGCCGTAAGCGATGGGACGACCTGCGGATACGCGTCCGCAGCATACTCTCTGCCAACCGCAACATTGCCACAGCCACCGGGGGAGGTCCTGAATCACCCATCAAGTTGACCCCCTGGGAAGAAATCTGTGCCTCCACCATCGGAATGGAGAGCATAGAGGGAGTCGGAGGGATGGAGAAAGGAGTGCAGACATCCGAAGATTCAGGTAGGTGGCCCTAACAAAACAATGCCAAATCCACAATGTCCAATCATGTGAAGTACCATGCGTCCACATAGTGCAACAGAAACACATGTCCAGGAGAACGTCCACACACATCGGCCTGATAGCGCACGTTAAAACCCACAATAAATACATAAATAATTAAAAACCCCTAATACACGCACTACACGTGCAGCAGGCACACCCTAACTGCAGGCTGCCACACAACTGCACCCTCACTCCACACACAAATGAAACCACCTCCAAGGCCCCGACCCAAATCACCCTCAGGTACCACCCCAATGCATGTGATACAATGCCATTCCAATTCCCACAGACCCATCAATAACCCTCGCCCTCCTTTACTCCACCACAGGGTCCGATCCAAACGACGAGCTCCAGGACACCCCTACCAGCACACCTGCAAAGAGGGCCAAGACCAACGGCCAAAGACCCTCCACCTCAGCTGCACGCATCAAGACACGGCAGCAGCACAAATCAGGTGGCAGCACACAGGAGGGAACATCAACAGGCACCCCAGCAGCCAGCATGCCCACACCACCACCACCACAGGTCCCCCCAACGGATGCCACAGAAGGCACTGGCTCCGGTGGCAGCAGCACCATAGGTGACACCCCATTGATGGCAGCATGCTCCGACACAGAAGACGGGGATGTCGAAGTCAGATCCATCCATGACCTCTCCCAATCCCCCTGTCTGTCCGATCCCGTACAACCTGAGGATACCACGCAGGGGCACCCACAAGACGACGACCGGCCATCCCCCACAAGCCCTGTGGCAAGGCAACATGAGGACAACAGCCCCTCTGTGACACCCCCGCATATGGCCATGGCCCAGCAGAGGCAACAGTCCCTCGACCAGTTAATCGTGCAACAGCAGCAACTGGCCACGCTCCTCAAGGACCATGCCGATGAATGTGGGGGCACTAAGGCAGACATAGAAACATCAACTGAGACACTTAGGGCAGAAATGGAGAGAGGTACAGAGACACTAAGGGCACAAATGTAGAGTAGCACCGAGGCAGAGGCAGAATGCCAGGTAGGAGTTTCATATTGCTGGGATGTTGAGAGGCAGAATGCCAGGTAGGAGTCTCATATTGCTGGGGTGTTGAGAGGCAGAATGCCAGGTAAGAGTCTCATATTGCTGGGGTGTTGAGAGGCAGAATGCCAGGTAGGAGTTTCATATTGCTGGGGTGTTGGGAGGCAGAATGCCAGGTAGGAGTCTCATATTGCTGGGGTGTTGAGAGGTAGAATGCTAGGTAGGAGTCTCATATTGCTGGGGTGTTGAGAGGTAGAATGCCAGGTAGGAGTCTCATATTGCTGGGGTGTTGGGAGGTAGAATGCCAGGTAGGAGTCTCATATTGCTGGGGTGTTGAAGGTAGAATGCCAGGTAGGAGTCTCATATTGCTGGGGTGTTGGGAGGAAGAATACCAGGTAGGGGTCTTTTTTGCTGGGGTGGGATAGGGAGCCAAGACACCAGGTAGGGGTCTTGTGTGGAGGGGGAAGGCAGGATGCCAGGTAAGGGACTTGTGTGGTGGGGGTCAGAGGGTGAGGAGGCAACACACCAGGTCTTGTGTGGAGGTGCACGAAGAGAAAGGCTGCCAGGTATGGCGCCTAGTCAGCCCGGCTCATGTTTGGCCCTAAGCACCCAGCCAAAACCCCTGGCTAGGTCCTACCCATGAATTATCTGCCCCCCGCCCCACCTCTATAACTATTTTAATACTGTGCTTAAGGGGTGCTGAATTCTTTTTTCTTTTTTAAAGCAGCTCCTGTTTGTTTTTAAAGTATTTGAAACACATTTTAGAAAAATACTATGGTACATATCATGTTTGCTTAATATGTGACAGCACTTGTTCTCAGTCACAAGCTTTTTCTTTCACTTTGTGAAGGAGCAGAGGAATGAAGACTCGTGTTTCAGAAATCGTGGGAGCATTGTGCTTGTTTTCCAATTACTCCATCCTCGAATGTATTTTTTGAAACGGATGATTTTGGTGAATTTGCTCGAGGAGGCGAGCGTTTCTACTGAGGACAAAATATTGATCTGTCCAGATGTCACTCATAAGTACATTACATATCCTCTTGTGCGTGCCCTCTGACTGGGGGGCTATAGCGGGCATGGGGGATTCCCCAACATCTACAGCCACTAGCTTGCTCTTGTAGTTGCCACTGGCCCAGACTGGCATTCGCCAGACCAAGGCGCAGAGAATCATTCTGTTAAGCCTTCTTTGCAAAGGAGTTGAGGAGCCCCAAGGTCCTTACCCATGGATGGCAAAGCTCAGCTGAGACCATGCAAGACTCTGGTGGAGGGGAGAGGGACACAGAATGGCTGTTTCGTGTGGTTCGTGTGCTTCAACGCTTCTTGACTCAGTACAAGGTCTTTGGCTCGATTGGAGCTGTGCTCTTCATCGAGTGTCGCCAGTTTGGGCTGGTAGACCTGCCCAACCGATCACTCACTTAGTGATCAATGCGCGCCCAAGCATATAAGGTGAGGAGGACGCTGCAAGGGGGTTGGGTGAATGCATGGCGGGGAGTATGCATGCAAGTTGAGGAGAGGGCTGGGGCTTGCAAGGTGGGGGTGCATGGGGTGGTGGAATGTATGGTAGAGGTACGCTTGTAATGTGGGGAGAGGGTGGTGCGGCAGGGCTAACTAAGGGGTGAACTGGGGGCTGGGGCAGTAAGTGAGGGTGCAGCACAGTGCTAGTGGGTAGCGGGGTCCAGGTGGAGTGATGGGAATTCTGAAGAAAAAGGGGTGGATCCCCCTGAAAGATAGAGAACAGGGTGGGTATTGGGGGACAGGTGTAGGGGCAGAAGTGTAGGTGCAGGGATTCGTTTATGGGAGAGGGGGGCGAGCAGTTGCATATTTTGACCACCTGGGGTTGAGAAATCCTCAACTGCCCCAGGGGAATTATATGGGGAGAGCAGTTAGGGGTGGGAGGGGGGTGACCTACGACAGGTTGTAGTCTATAAATAAGACACACGGCCCTTCACTTGTATGAAGTCCTTGTGTAGGGGTATCTTTCTCATTTCTGCCCTAGAAAGATTGGCCCTGGAGGAACTATCAAGGGTAAGGAAGCGGCAGACCCCTTCAGACCCACTGCAAACCATCACACCCTTAAAGACCATATGGAAAAAGAGGGCCTATGATGGAGTAACACCTTGCTCCTGATCTCGTCTCCCTTCACTGAAATTAAGTAGAGGTAGGAAGCCTGGGTGTCAACCTGCACTAGAGGCAACCCAAGTTCAAGAGCTGCAATTGGACACAGTAAAGTACCTCTGCAAAAATGTAGACTACTCAAAAATAAGAAGCACAAATAAAAGGTAAAATAACCCAACAAAAATCATAAAATCAATTCAATAAAAAGGAAAACGGTGTTGCCCAAGAGCAGAATGGCTCCGAGTAGGTGATGGGGACAGAGGAAGATTGCAAGGGTGCTTGGAGGCGCAGGGGACTTACACATTTAGAAACTGCACCATCGCAGAGGGAAAGAGGTAAGTCCAAAAGAAGGGGTAGTGGGCTGTGCTGGAAGTGTAACGAGGCTTCTCATTACACAATCAAAAAGAGTCCAAAATGCATCCTTAAAACATATAGGCCCTCATTACGACCCTGGCGGAAAGTGACTGACCGGACCGCCACAGCGTAACTAGCGTTTCCGCCATTGCACGAAGGAGCAAAGTGCGGCCCATTCCGACCCATCGGGCACGAGCACCACGGCATGGCGGAAGTGCAAAGTCCGCGATGGCGGAAATGACCCCAAAACGGCCCACACCGCCGCCGTACGGCGCCCTAGGTGCAATACCGCCACCCATCTCAGCGGACACCGCAGTGTGCGCCTACCGGAAAGTACGGTGACCGGAAATATACGGAAACGGAAGTTAAAACATGGGCCCGGAACGGGAAACATCCCGCCGTACACCCATAAAACCACGAAATCCACACAACCACTATAAACACTACCCTGAGACACACCCCAACCCGTCATCCACCCTAGCGAAACCAAGAAAAATGGGAAAAGTAGCGAAGAAAGCGTGCGACCGCAAGCGGCAGGTCCACTTCTCCCGTGAGGAACTCACCGTGCTAACAGAGACCCTCCAGGAGAATGCCGCCGCCGTCTTCTCCACGCAAATGACCAGGACGGCACTTGCGAACAAGAAGGCCATATGGGCTCTGGTGGCACAGCGGGTAAGTGCGGTGGGGACCGCACCCCGCACCCCACAGCAATGCCGTAAGCGATGGGACGACCTGCGGATACGCGTCCGCAGCATACTCTCTGCCAACCGCAACATTGCCACAGCCACCGGGGGAGGTCCTGAATCACCCATCAAGTTGACCCCCTGGGAAGAAATCTGTGCCTCCACCATCGGAATGGAGAGCATAGAGGGAGTCGGAGGGATGGAGAAAGGAGTGCAGACATCCGAAGATTCAGGTAGGTGGCCCTAACAAAACAATGCCAAATCCACAATGTCCAATCATGTGAAGTACCATGCGTCCACATAGTGCAACAGAAACACATGTCCAGGAGAACGTCCACACACATCGGCCTGATAGCGCACGTTAAAACCCACAATAAATACATAAATAATTAAAAACCCCTAATACACGCACTACACGTGCAGCAGGCACACCCTAACTGCAGGCTGCCACACAACTGCACCCTCACTCCACACACAAATGAAACCACCTCCAAGGCCCCGACCCAAATCACACTCAGGTACCACCCCAATGCATGTGATACAATGCCATTCCAATTCCCACAGACCCATCAATAACCCTCGCCCTCCTTTACTCCACCACAGGGTCCGATCCAAACGACGAGCTCCAGGACACCCCTACCAGCACACCTGCAAAGAGGGCCAAGACCAACGGCCAAAGACCCTCCACCTCAGCTGCACGCATCAAGACACGGCAGCAGCACAAATCAGGTGGCAGCACACAGGAGGGAACATCAACAGGCACCCCAGCAGCCAGCATGCCCACACCACCACCACCACAGGTCCCCCCAACGGATGCCACAGAAGGCACTGGCTCCGGTGGCAGCAGCACCATAGGTGACACCCCATTGATGGCAGCATGCTCCGACACAGAAGACGGGGATGTCGAAGTCAGATCCATCCATGACCTCTCCCAATCCCCCTGTCTGTCCGATCCCGTACAACCTGAGGATACCACGCAGGGGCACCCACAAGACGACGACCGGCCATCCCCCACAAGCCCTGTGGCAAGGCAACATGAGGACAACAGCCCCTCTGTGACACCCCCGCATATGGCCATGGCCCAGCAGAGGCAACAGTCCCTCGACCAGTTAATCGTGCAACAGCAGCAACTGGCCACGCTCCTCAAGGACCATGCCGATGAATGTGGGGGCACTAAGGCAGACATAGAAACATCAACTGAGACACTTAGGGCAGAAATGGAGAGAGGTACAGAGACACTAAGGGCACAAATGGAGAGTAGCACCGAGAGCCTGAGAGTCCAAATGGAGAGAAGCACCGAGAGCCTGAGGGGGGAACTGCATGCGACGTCCAAAGACGTATGTGCCGAACTAGCCGCAGTGCGCCATGTGCTCACTGAGCTCTCACAAACCCTTAGGGACATGCATGGACGTGAGCAGGCAGAGACATCATCCGTTGCAAGTTCCGTCCAGGGCAGCCCCCAACGTAGATCTGGGAGGAACCTGCGCTCCACAGGCAGGGGTGCCCCTGATACCCGCAGAGGGGGCTTGCAATAGCGACTGCCCACTGACAATGAGCATCTTTGGACACTGGTGTTCGGGGGGGAGGTAGGAGGGTGGAGGGGGTGTGTTGGGCTCACTTGGGTGGCGGGTCGATAGGGTGTTCAACATGATATCACATATGCCATAAACAGTGCACGATCAACCAATGAGATGTGTGGACATTGATCTTTGTGTACTAGGCCATCATAGGCGTACAGTCCATATTGTGCATGTCCCAGACACACACAGTGCCACGAGTCCCGTGTCCATGTATCAGCCACCAGGCGTGAGTGCTAGAAGCATACATCAATGAGATGCTGACGAATTTCACGGGCCTCCTGTGCCTCGCCGACTCCTTGAGGTGCTGCCACATCCCCACCCTCATCCTGACCATCTTCAGGTGCATGCAGTTCTGCGTCAGGGGGCATGGGCACATTTCTACGTACGCACATGTTGTGGAGCATGACACATGCCATGACCATCTTTGCAACCTTCTCATGGCGGTACAGGAGTGCCCCGCCAGACCTGCTGAGGCAGCGGAAACGACCCTTCAGTAGGCCGAATGCCTGTTCAATGACTACACGGGTACGTGAGTGGGCATGGTTGTAGTCCTCCTCATGCTGGTCCCGTGGGTTCCGGACTGGTGTGAGGAGCCATCTCTTTAGTGGATATCCAGCATCACCTGTATGTGGATGAGAAACGTATGATGTGGAATGCCATTGCTACGTACGCACAACCCCCCCCCCCTTCCTGCCAGGTCATTGCCGAATCACATAGCCCACATTATCATGCATGTAATGAGACTCACCGAGTAGCCAGGATCTGTTCCCTGCGTGTCGCTCCATGTAGCGTGGTATTGTAGAGTTCCTCAAGACCATAGAATCATGGGTTGATCCAGGGAATCGGGCACAACAATGTGTAATGATCCTGTTGGAGTCACACACCATTTGTACATTCAGGGAATGAAATTGTTTTCGGTTGCGGTACTGGGCCTCCATGGCATGTGGGACGACCAATTCCACATGGGTGCAGTCGATGGCACCAATGCAACCCGGTATGCCGGCAAGTGCATGGAATCCCACTTTTGTGTTCGTAATTTCCTGCTCCGAGCGTGGTAGGGAGATGTAGTCGTCTGCGTGCTGCAGGAGGGCATCGAGCACTTGCAATAGTGTCCGTGAGAACAGTGGCTGAGAAATGCCATGCAACTGTCCGACTGTGTGCTGGTAGGTGCCTGTGGCCAGGAAGTGTAGTACAGACACCACCTTCAGTAGGGGTGGGATGGCGGTTGGGCTATCTATCATGCTGACAAGGTCAGCCTGTGTCATGTCCACAATGGCGGCTATGGTGTCCCGGTCCAGACGGTAGAGGGTGTGGATCTGCTCATCAGTGAGGTTGAACGGATGTGCTCGGAGGCGTGGGATTGCGGGCTGCCTGCGTGGTGGTAGTGGCTGTGCTGGCGGCCCTTGCTGGCCCTGCCTTGGCCTCCTCCTCCTCCTGCGTCTCCACCGTGCGGCCGGTTGTAGTTGGTGTTCGTCTTCTTCTTAGAGTTGGAGTACTTGCAGTGCTATCAGGTCCCCCAGGGCCAACATCGCGAGTCCTGCCGGTAGCATTTCGGTGTGGTTGTGGGAGGAGACTGGGTGTGCAATTTATGTGTTTTCAGGCTGTATGGCCTCCACCTGTGGTGATTCATTCCACCTGTGCAAACTGCTCTCCCCTTTGGCCGAGCACGTCCCGCGCACAACGCTGCAATTCGGGGAATGGCATCTTGCTATTGCAATCATGTATTTGTACCCGATGGCCGTGTGACATTGGTTGACATGTTCATTCTGCTGTGGTCCCATTGTTTCACATACTATCTGTGCAGTCGCGAACAGACTTGTGAAGGGTCAGTGGAACGTAGTACTCGAGTAACGGTGGGCCCTCATGCATCACTGTACCGAGTTGCAACGACGGGCGGGGCGTCCCATTTGTGGGTGAAGGCAGTTGCCATTTTCACACACAGCCGCACTCGATGGAATAATTAGTGATTTCAAACGGCCACAGATGCCTCTTCGACGTGATGTTGCAAATGAGGAATTCGAAGGGCGGCGCTTTCGGTTATCAGCTAGCGGCGAGGAGATGCCCACAGGTCTGACTGCAAATATAACGTTCTATTGTTCAATGTCCTTGAGACAGGGGCCATGGCGAGGATGCAATGATTGATATGAATAGTTTGGGATGCGCAATAGCGACGTGGGCGATGAGGCCGGCCGTTCCCAAATACATGTTACTTCACAACACTGGAATTACGGGCTGGGGCACTGTGGATTTTGCAGGCTGCATAACGCACAGACTCAATGGATGTTTCTAATATTATGTGAGTAATTATTCAGGCGTTTTGATCCCGGGATGAGGGAATGATGAATGGATGCATGGGCAGGTGATTTGATACAGAGTTTGCCATGTACAGGGCTTCTTGGGATCTATCCGCCTCCCCTACGCTATGTGATGCAGGGCTGCCATAGTGGGACCATCGTCTATCTGGCCTTGTTGAGCCCTCCCTGTCTCGACGCGCCCTCAGACACTTGTGTCCATGCACGTCAACATTCCCATCTGATGGATTCTGTTTTGACAGACGCATGCACAGGTACACTCGTTTGTGATGGTGTTTGCACCTCGATATAGATGGTTATGAGTCGCTAGTGGTTTTGGGGTGGTGATGATCCTTTGGAGTGGGCTAGCATGCATATGGCTGTGGATTTAGTGTGATCATTGAAGTGAGTTGTTCGAATGTAGTTCTGATGGCCATTCTGTTCTTTTTCTTTTCTTTTGGTTGACAGGTATCTCCTCCCCTTTTGCCACTGCCATCTGTATGCCACTCCTGCAGATGGGTTTTACTCCCGACACCTGCTGCTTCGTGTTAATCAGTGGAGCAGCATTACGATCTTATGGGACGATCGCCAATGGGCCACATGCCCTTACGCAGTACTGGTGGCTCGGAGCAACATTTCGGCCTTTCAGCTGGACTAGTGCCTCCCCATTGGGACGGCCCTGCGGTTCTGTGCGCTTCCATGTTGCCTTTTCGTACGTGAATGTGGCTCTGTGTACCATGAGGGAACAGGGCGTCACACAAGTAGTGGCTGGTCATTTCTTGCGGATGCAGCCCACAATGGTGAAAAGTGTTTTGGAGTTCATGGCCTGATGGCTGTATGGGCTTGGTGATTTTGATGTGCATTAAATTTCTATTCTGATTTGGCCCGTGTAGCGTTCTTCTTTGCAAGTGATGTGGCATATGCCTATTTGGGGGGCGATGTATTGTGAGGAGATCTGCATTGGGTTCCAGCTTCGGAGTTTAGTTGCGTGGTACTGTACTGGGCGCGTTTGCCTACGAAGCCCGTGAGGTCAGGGATGGGGGCTGCCAATATGACAGTTTGAATGTTGTCATGCTCAGGGGCGGGGGATTGGGTTTTGTGTAACAGATGCCGGTCAGCCAGGTGGACTGGTGGAATGATGTGATTCTCGGAATATTGCTGGTCACAGGTGCCTGTGTTTGCGTGCGTTTCTTGGTGGGGGACTGTGGTCATGTCCATTGGGATGGCTTCTGTATTCGTGCCATCTGTGCCCTGCAGCTCCCATTGGCCCCTCTTGTGTTTCTTTTGTTCGTTGCCATGCATGGGTGACTTGTACATTTCAATGGTTGCATTGTGACTTCATTGCACCTACGGGGAGTTGTACTTTGTGGGCAGGGAGCGGTGTACAGGCACTCAGTGGGGCCGTTTACGGTTGGTTCGCGATGCCGTATTTCTCACCATGGCGGTATGGTACATTCCGCCATGCTTGATGGCGTTAGGTACATGTCCGCTAGGGTCGGAATTGGCGTACCCTTGCACCATGGTGGTTTTTGCGGTTTGCCATGGCGCGCGCGCGCGTACTTGGTGCAGTTAGCGTTGGCGTTCACTACGGTGTCGCTAATGGCTTCGTACTTTGCGGTGACGGGTCATAATCGCACCGAGCGCTATTCGATGGCGGTCTTGCATTTCCGCCATCGTTTTTCGATTTCCGCCAGGGTCGTAATGAGGGCCATTGAAGACTATTTCACGTCCCTCTTCCAGTATGTCCACGCTGCGCCGCAACTATAGTTCTACGGTATAATATTTCAGGACAAATCTCCCTGATGCAGAATGAAGCAGCTAAAAAGACTATTTTTACATTGAAAATAGTTTTAAAATGAAGACAACTTAAATGAAAAAAGTAAAAAATAACTTGCTGTATTATTTTACTTATTTCGTTTGATATAAAAAGGAATATTCGGAGGCTATGGCCCTCATTACGACCCTGGCGGAAATCGAAAAACGATGGCGGAAATGCAAGACCGCCATCGAATAGCGCTCGGTGCGATTATGACCCGTCACCGCAAAGTACGAAGCCATTAGCGACACCGTAGTGAACGCCAACGCTAACTGCACCAAGTACGCGCGCGCGCGCCATGGCAAACCGCAAAAACCACCATGGTGCAAGGGTACGCCAATTCCGACCCTAGCGGACATGTACCTAACGCCATCAAGCATGGCGGAATGTACCATACCGCCATGGTGAGAAGTACGGCATCGCGAACCAACCGTAAACGGCCCCACTGAGTGCCTGTACACCGCTCCCTGCCCACAAAGTACAACTCCCCGTAGGTGCAATGAAGTCACAATGCAACCATTGAAATGTACAAGTCACCCATGCATGGCAACGAACAAAAGAAACACAAGAGGGGCCAATGGGAGCTGCAGGGCACAGATGGCACGAATACAGAAGCCATCCCAATGGACATGACCACAGTCCCCCACCAAGAAACGCACGCAAACACAGGCACCTGTGACCAGCAATATTCCGAGAATCACATCATTCCACCAGTCCACCTGGCTGACCGGCATCTGTTACACAAAACCCAATCCCCCGCCCCTGAGCATGACAACATTCAAACTGTCATATTGGCAGCCCCCATCCCTGACCTCACGGGCTTCGTAGGCAAACGCGCCCAGTACAGTACCACGCAACTAAACTCCGAAGCTGGAACCCAATGCAGATCTCCTCACAATACATCGCCCCCCAAATAGGCATATGCCACATCACTTGCAAAGAAGAACGCTACACGGGCCAAATCAGAATAGAAATTTAATGCACATCAAAATCACCAAGCCCATACAGCCATCAGGCCATGAACTCCAAAACACTTTTCACCATTGTGGGCTGCATCCGCAAGAAATGACCAGCCACTACTTGTGTGACGCCCTGTTCCCTCATGGTACACAGAGCCACATTCACGTACGAAAAGACAACATGGAAGCGCACAGAACCGCAGGTCCGTCCCAATGGGGAGGCACTAGTCCAGCTGAAAGGCCGAAATGTTGCTCCGAGCCACCAGTACTGCGTAAGGGCATGTGGCCCATTGGCGATCGTCCCATAAGATCGTAATGCTGCTCCACTGATTAACACGAAGCAGCAGGTGTCGGGAGTAAAACCCATCTGCAGGAGTGGCATACAGATGGCAGTGGCAAAAGGGGAGGAGATACCTGTCAACCAAAAGAAAAGAAAAAGAACAGAATGGCCATCAGAACTACATTCGAACAACTCACTTCAATGATCACACTAAATCCACAGCCATATGCATGCTAGCCCACTCCAAAGGATCATCACCACCCCAAAACCACTAGCGACTCATAACCATCTATATCGAGGTGCAAACACCATCACAAACGAGTGTACCTGTGCATGCGTCTGTCAAAACAGAATCCATCAGATGGGAATGTTGACGTGCATGGACACAAGTGTCTGAGGGCGCGTCGAGACAGGGAGGGCTCAACAAGGCCAGATAGACGATGGTCCCACTATGGCAGCCCTGCATCACATAGCGTAGGGGAGGCGGATAGATCCCAAGAAGCCCTGTACATGGCAAACTCTGTATCAAATCACCTGCCCATGCATCCATTCATCATTCCCTCATCCCGGGATCAAAACGCCTGAATAATTACTCACATAACATTAGAAACATCCATTGAGTCTGTGCGTTATGCAGCCTGCAAAATCCACAGTGCCCCAGCCCGTAATTCCAGTGTTGTGAAGTAACATGTATTTGGGAACGGCCGGCCTCATCGCCCACGTCGCTATTGCGCATCCCAAACTATTCATATCAATCATTGCATCCTCGCCATGGCCCCTGTCTCAAGGACATTGAACAATAGAACGTTATATTTGCAGTCAGACCTGTGGGCATCTCCTCGCCGCTAGCTGATAACCGAAAGCGCCGCCCTTCGAATTCCTCATTTGCAACATCACGTCGAAGAGGCATCTGTGGCCGTTTGAAATCACTAATTATTCCATCGAGTGCGGCTGTGTGTGAAAATGGCAACTGCCTTCACCCACAAATGGGACGCCCCGCCCGTCGTTGCAACTCGGTACAGTGATGCATGAGGGCCCACCGTTACTCGAGTACTACGTTCCACTGACCCTTCACAAGTCTGTTCGCGACTGCACAGATAGTATGTGAAACAATGGGACCACAGCAGAATGAACATGTCAACCAATGTCACACGGCCATCGGGTACAAATACATGATTGCAATAGCAAGATGCCATTCCCCGAATTGCAGCGTTGTGCGCGGGACGTGCTCGGCCAAAGGGGAGAGCAGTTTGCACAGGTGGAATGAATCACCACAGGTGGAGGCCATACAGCCTGAAAACACATAAATTGCACACCCAGTCTCCTCCCACAACCACACCGAAATGCTACCGGCAGGACTCGCGATGTTGGCCCTGGGGGACCTGATAGCACTGCAAGTACTCCAAATCCAAGAAGAAGACGAACACCAACTACAACCGGCCGCACGGTGGAGACGCAGGAGGAGGAGGAGGCCAAGGCAGGGCCAGCAAGGGCCGCCAGCACAGCCACTACCACCACGCAGGCAGCCCGCAATCCCACGCCTCCGAGCACATCCGTTCAACCTCACTGATGAGCAGATCCACACCCTCTACCGTCTGGACCGGGACACCATAGCCGCCATTGTGGACATGACACAGGCTGACCTTGTCAGCATGATAGATAGCCCAACCGCCATCCCACCCCTACTGAAGGTGGTGTCTGTACTACACTTCCTGGCCACAGGCACCTACCAGCACACAGTCAGACAGTTGCATGGCATTTCTCAGCCACTGTTCTCACGGACACTATTGCAAGTGCTCGATGCCCTCCTGCAGCACGCAGACGACTACATCTCCCTACCACGCTCGGAGCAGGAAATTACGAACACAAAAGTGGGATTCCATGCACTTGCCGGCATACCGGGTTGCATTGGTGCCATCGACTGCACCCATGTGGAATTGGTCGTCCCACATGCCATGGAGGCCCAGTACCGCAACCGAAAACAATTTCATTCCCTGAATGTACAAATGGTGTGTGACTCCAACAGGATCATTACACATTGTTGTGCCCGATTCCCTGGATCAACCCATGATTCTATGGTCTTGAGGAACTCTACAATACCACGCTACATGGAGCGACACGCAGGGAACAGATCCTGGCTACTCGGTGAGTCTCATTACATGCATGATAATGTGGGCTATGTGATTCGGCAATGACCTGGCAGGAAGGGGGGGTGGTGTGCGTACGTAGCAATGGCATTCCACATCATACGTTTCTCATCCACATACAGGTGATGCTGGATATCCACTGAAGAGATGGCTCCTCACACCAGTCCGGAACCCACGGGACCAGCATGAGGAGGACTACAACCATGCCCACTCACGTACCCGTGTAGTCATTGAACAGGCATTCGGCCTACTGAAGGGTCGTTTCCGCTGCCTCAGCAGGTCTGGCGGGGCACTCCTGTACCGCCATGAGAAGGTTGCAAAGATGGTCATGGCATGTGTCATGCTCCACAACATGTGCGTACGTAGAAATGTGCCCATGCCCCCTGACGCAGAACTGCATGCACCTGAAGATGGTCAGGATGAGGGTGGGGATGTGGCAGCACCTCAAGGAGTCGGCGAGGCACAGGAGGCCCGTGAAATTCGTCAGCATCTCATTGATGTATGCGTCTATCACTCACGCCTGGTGGCTGATACATGGACACGGGACTCGTGGCACTGTGTGTGTCTGGGACATGCACAATATGGACTGTACGCCTATGATGGCCTAGTACACAAAGATCAATGTTCACACATCTCATTGGTTGATCGTGCACTGTTTATGGCATATGTGATATCATGTTGAACACCCTATCGACCCGCCACCCAAGTGAGCCCAACACACCCCCTCCACCCTCCTACCTCCCCCCCGAACACCAGTGTCCAAAGATGCTCATTGTCAGTGGGCAGTCGCTATTGCAAGCCCCCTCTGCGGGTATCAGGGGCACCCCTGCCTGTGGAGCGCAGGTTCCTCCCAGATCTACGTTGGGGGCTGCCCTGGACGGAACTTGCAACGGATGATGTCTCTGCCTGCTCACGTCCATGCATGTCCCTAAGGGTTTGTGAGAGCTCAGTGAGCACACGGCGCACTGCGGCTAGTTCGGCACATACGTCTTTGGACGTCGCATGCAGTTCCCCGAACAGGCTCTCGGTGCTTCTCTCCATTTGGACTCTCAGCAATATGAGACTCCTACCTGGCATTCTACCTCCCAACACCCCAGCAATATGGGACTCTTACCTGGCATTCTGCCTCCCAACACCCCAGCAATATGAGACTCCTACCTGGCATTCTACCTCCCAACACCCCAGCAATATGAGACTCTTACCTGGCATTCTACCTCCCAACACCCCAGCAATATGAGACTCCTACCTGGCATTCTACCTCTCAACACCCCAGCAATATGAGACTCTTACCTGGCATTCTACCTCCCAACACTCCAGCAATATGAGACTCCTACCTGGCATTCTACCTCTCAACACCCCAGCAATGTGAGACCCTTACCTGGCATTCTGCCTCTCAACACCCCAGCAATATGAGACTCCTACCTGGCATTCTCCCTCCCTGCCACACAAAACCCCAACCTTGTGTTCTGCCTTCCTATAACACCCAGCCCACCTAAACACAAGGCACCTATATGCAGTCCTGATCCGCTACTCTTCCTCCACCACACAGGACCCCATCTGGCATCCTGCCTCTCTAGCCCACTTCCTCAAAGCACAAGACCGCTACTTGTTGTCTGCAGAAACATTGAACAAAATACATCTTACCCGGATGCATGTCTGCATTGCTACCTGGATGCATGTCTGCATTGTTACCTGGATGCATGTATGCATTGTTACCTGGATGCATGTCAGCATTGTGAGCCTCTTGCTGTTGTTGTGTGCACGCATATGTTTCATTACTCTATATAAGGACATTTGGGCATCTGTCCTACTTTCCACTTTGTAGCCTACTGCCAATGTTGTGCTGTGGCTTAAATATTGGATACTAGCCACATTTCCTTAGAAAGAGCCCCAAAACATGCAAAACACTGACAATATCACAAGTTTCACGATGGAGACACTGCGGCCAGATAAAATGTATTTATTTTTAATTTACATTTTTATTCTAATATTTCAATATACAAACATCATTAATAACCATAGAAATACAAGTCTAAATGACCTTGGCAAACAATTAACAGTGTATACAATAACTACTTCTGCTAATGAAAGAAATCGAGAAGAAAGTAAAACAGAAAGGGAGGAGAAAGAAAGTCAGAAACCGAGAAAGGACAGAGACCCAGAAAGCATTTGGTCAGCCAATTTAATCATCAATCCAAAATCAAAGAATGACGATTATAAAATTTAAAGAAATAATTAATACAGCAAGAGCATTTTCCAGTTTAAGAGACACCACATTTTTAACAAAAAATTTGAATTCAACCGTAGACCTCCAGGAACCTGTTCCAAATGTCCCAGAATTTCTCAATATCATCCGCAGTCTTGTAAATTTCTTTCTCATAGGTTGAAACAGTCAAAAGCTCATCCACCCATTCATCAATGCTAAAGGAGCTTTTCGACTTCCATGATCTCAATATCATCCTCTTAGCAACCATACTGCCATGGATTAACCAAGTCGCCTGCCCAAAAGAGATGTCATCAATCACTGATATGTCCCCTAGAATCAGTAAGGTAGCTGAGACAGGAATCGTACAACTCAAAACCAGTCCTAACCTCTCACATATGCACTCCCAGAATTTCTTCGTTTTAGGACAAAACCATATCAGATGACTGAGGGATCCTCTAGCACCACTGCACTTCCAACAGAGTTCATTGTCCATGAGTTGTCTCTTAAATAACCTAACCGGTGTCCAGTAGGACCTAAAGATCAGTTTCGTTTGTGATGCTCTAAGTCCTCAATCCAGACTCAACAACCGGGTATTCTCACAGCAGCGCTGCCAACAGATACAATCAATTTCTTTTCCTAACTCATCCGCCCAGATTACTGGCAGCCTCAAATCTTCTTTCCTGAATGATTTTAGATATCGGTGCATCGTAGCAGCCGGATTAGTAGCACTTCCACACAACTGTAACATAGACCAGGCAATATTTGGATCCAGCAAATCAGGCCCACCAAGGCAAGCAGTGACAACGGATAAAATGTATTTTTAAAGATTCTCTTGACAGCAAGGCAGGAAGGCAGGCCTTGGCTCGTCTTTTTGCCAGCCCATTGTTCGCAATTCAAGTTGAGCTTGAGCCAGACCATTGGCCCGTGCCACCTCAAGCCTTATCTGGCACGCTCCCCTCCAGTTATCAATGCACATGAACAAATATAGTAAATACTTTGGTATATGCTGTGCAAGACAGTGACTGAAATCACCATTCCATGATGGCAGCCACTGTTTGGCCGTTGTTTTCATTCAGTGTTTGGCAGAGCATCCTCAGCGGTAACAACGTGGTGTATTGCGAGCGATATGCGGATCGTTTTTGCAGAAAAGCACACCGGCTGGGCATTACAACCTCTACTAAATGGGCCAGGGGTAGGCGAGCCAGACTAAGCCCCTACTTTCTTACGGAAAGACTGCCGTCTTTCCGCAATGCATAGCAGCTGAGGAAATGGATGCCGGAAGTCTTTCTGTTTTCAGTTTGGGCTATTGTGTGATTGAATAGCCCAGAAATGGCATGGAGGGCAAGTGGTGACTGCACTTGGAGAGCCTCCCGGGTTCTTCCAGAGGCTCCAAGGCTTCTCTGACTGAGAGAAGGGCCAGACTACTCTTAGAGTGGTGGTGAGAAGGTGAAGCAGGGGGAGGCTTCCAAAGGCTTCTCCTCCAAGTCTCAGCACATCCATGGAAGTTGAAAGGACTGCCCTACAGCCACCATGTAGCGCCTTACCCTGGCGAGGGTAAGGGTAGCCAGCGGAGCTATGCTTTCGCTCCCCGCCCCAATCTTCCTAGCGCCCCACAGCACCAGCACTCCCCTCTCTCCAGCTCCCCCTGTCTTTCCTCTGCCCATTGCACAGTCCTCCTTAAAAGGGCTCCCTTTCTCTACCCTCCTCCTCCCCAGCCTAGGGTCCCCCATTGACCTAGCTCTTCTGTGCCCCCGCCTCACTTCCCACCTACTGCAGGCCATATATCTCTTTTACCGCATCTTGTCCTTTGCCCCTTTCACTTTCTCAACTCTCCATATGACACCTCCTTCTTTACCCGATACCTGCCGTGTACTCCTCAGCTTTCCCAGTTCTCCTCTTCCCCCAAATCCCTCTCCTCCCTTCCCCAAAGCTCCCCCTTTTATCTTTCCTTCCTTTAATCTCTATCCTGCTCTCTCTTTTTTGCCCGTTTCTCCATCGCCATATTCTCCATTATCAAGCATTTCTCAGCCACCTTCCCTAGTGCCACCTTGCCCTCTCCCCTTATCCAGGGCCCCTCACCTTCCTCCAGCACTCCCCTGCCGTCTGCCCCCCTCCCCTATCTATATCCACCATCTCCCTCCTTCCCAGGACCACAGTTACCTCGTTTCCGAGATACTGAACACACTCACATCTCCCTGTGAAGAATAAATCTTCCGGGGCACCAGTGGTCCAGGGATGAATATCAGTTTCTAAACCATCTTTCAACCCCATACCTCTAGTACACTAGAAGGGATCCAAACAGATTGGAATACAAGTGAATTATAAGACCTCTGTATCCAATTTTTGGTAACGTGGACGCAATAGTAGGCTTATCTCTGACAGAGTTAGTGGTGGGAGACAGCTGCGGGTACCAGGCAGCAGGCAGATCAGCACGCAAGGCTGGACAGATGCCTGCAGGCTGTCCGGCGCGGGGGCTCGGGGACCAGAATCGTTGTCTCTGTGCTGGTTGGCAGATTTGGAATGCTGGTTGAGGCGTCTCGGACTGCTCTGGTGACTGCGGCGTGACAACAGTCAGCGGTGCAGCCGGATACGGTTCGAGGACTTGACTGTCTCGAAATTGTCCTTAAAAAGATGGACGCTGGATGATGCTTGTGTGACACTTCCCTTAGATTCTTTGCAGGGCTCAAGCCCTTTCAAGGCGGACGGCCCAAAGCTCAGGAGGGTGTTAACAGGCAACAGGCTTTTCCTTTGCCCGGAGACTCTCCAGCACTTCCGACCTAGGAAGCTTGTTAGAACCTAGCAGGGCACGCTGTGTTCTGGCTGAGTACCGGTTCTGGAGCTGCTGGATGGGTCATCTGAGTCTGGTATCTCCTTCTGTTCCCTGGGAGATCCTTCCCAGGGGAGGGATCTTGCTTCGCTCATGAAACTCCTTGCCTTCCTTCACTGGCAGACGATGTAAGGTACACTGTACCTTCAGCTCCGATCCAAATGAGTCCTTCCTCTTATCCTTGCAAAGTCTTCAGATGATTTGCTTAATGAGGGGTTTAGCCCTCTTTTAAAGCCCACAGTGATGGGTGTAGGCTAGGCCTACCTTAATGAACCAATCCTGGGTCCCCATCAACAATCTTCTGTTATGCATGAGGTCAGGACCAGAGTGCTCTGCAACAGGACAGACAAGGGGTGACAACATATACCTAAGTCCCACCCATCTTCCTGTCTGTTGTAGATCAAATCGTCTCTCTGGTTAACAGAGCCCTCTGTGACTCTTGATTAAAGTGCAGGTTTGACCTTGAAGTTTGTGCTGGGAGCCAGACTTCCTGTCTCCCCAAACCACATACTTTTCCCCTCTCAAAGAGGTCAGCTCTGCAGGGGTTTGCCTACGGTAAATAGTGGACCCAGACATGCATCGCCTCATGCATCGCCTTTCATACAGAGGGGTGGGAACTAGCTTCAAGCTGACACATTGCACACCTAAGGGGTGTTAGTCCCCCCTTCCTGTTGTCTCTCTGGCAACCAAGCCCACTGTGCAGGCTTGCCTCATTTATCTCTCAATAATATGCACTGCCACCAGCCCGAGAAAAAAGGACTGCAGATCCATGGAGCGTTTGATATTTTAAACCATCAATCAGCCCCACACCTCTAATACACCAGAAGGGATCCAAACAGATAGGAAACTCAAGTAAATTATAAACCTCCTTGTCCAATTTTGGTAACATGGACGGAATGGCAGGCTTATCTCTGCAAGGTCGTGGATCGTTGGTTAGTTGCAACACAGCGAAAATACAGTTATTACTCAATGATAAAAGGGACTGTCCAGTCAAGGTTGTATACACATATCTACTTTATTATTATTACAACAGACAGTTCTAGTACACTGCAAAATACAACCCACCCTATAAAGGAAGGCAGAGGACAGACAGTTTCAAGAAGGAAAGGGGATGCTCTCTGGATACTGACAGGAGGGTAGTCACTATGGTAATTAATCACAATAGTTCAAGGATACTTTTTTTCAACACAGAGGGAGCACTGGGTCATAAAATGTCACTAGGGGACTTTAGAGGACCAGATGGTCAGAATCTCAATGGCCCTTCTGCTGTCAATGTACTTGGTGCTCGACAGGGTCGAGTCGAATTCAGGGTGCTTTGCAGCTTCTGCAACAGAGTTCAAGATTGGAGACAGCCGCGGGTATCAGGCGGCAGGCAGTTTGGCGACCAAGCTGGATGGACGGCTGTAGGCTGGCCTACACGTGAGCTCGGGCTCAGGAATTGTTGTCTCAGTGCTTGTCAGCGGTTCTGAAGCACTGGTCGAGGCGTTACGGACTGCTTTAGCGACTGCGGCATAACAACAGTCAGCGGTGCAGTCAATTGCAGCTCGAGGGGCTCGACTGGCTCGAGCCCCTTTAAGGGGGACATCTGTAGATGCTTGTCGATGCACTCCTCATATCTTCTTCACTGGGCTTGTGCCGTCCTTTAAGGCGGATGACCCAAAGACGATGAAAGTGTTGCAGGCAGCTGCCTTGTCCTTGGTTTGTTTCAGAGACTCTGTGGCACTTCCCACCTAGGAAGCTTGCTGCAGAGCCTAGCGGGGCATGCTTTGTGCTGGCTGAGTACTGGTTATGGAGCTGCTCGAGGGTCCTCTGGATTTTAGTATCTCCCTCTGTTCCCTCTTGGAAATTCTGGCCTTCCTTCACTGGTGAAAGCTGTAATACAGACTGTATCTTCAGGCAAGGTCCAAATTAAATCTTCTTGTTACTTCTTGCAAAGTCTTCAGATGATCTGCCCAAAAGAGGGGCTCAGCCCTCTTTTAAAGCCAAATGGGCCACAGTGATTGGTGTAGGCTAAGCCCTCCTTAATGAACCAATCCCTGGGCCCCACCAACAATCTCCTGTATGCATGAGGTCATAACCAGAGTGCTTTGCAACAAAAAAGGTAAAGTGGATCAATGGTTCTCTCTAGTTAATGGAGCTCTCTGTGGTTCCTGATTAAAACAGGTCTCCCTTGAAGCTGCAGAGAGAACAGACTTTGTGTCTCTGTCAATCTACATACTCGTACCTTCTAAATGGGGTCCCTCTTCGGGATGACTACTGTAAACATGCAGTCCCAGACATGACCTTTCACTGTCCATTGATAATAAGGGTGGGAGCTGGCTTCAGGTTGACACAGTGCATATCAAATGTTGTTGAGGTTTCCTGTCTCCTTTGGTAACCTCTGCAGCCAGGCCCCATGTGGGCCTGTTTGAAGTGTACACTATTAGTATGCTAATTATGTAAATCACTGCCACCATTCTGCAGGGCTCAACAAAAGGACATGCCACATCCATGGAGCCTTTGTTTGTTAGTTAATTAGGCTGTCAATGGTAGGAGGAAGATTTTGCCCTCCCCCTTCTGAGATGACATGATGTACTCTTGGCTGTCATATCCCAACTAAATATGACAGGGGGTCTACGTCTATAGGCTGTGTCCACCCAGAGTACACAGGTCTATGTGTATGTTGTGCGGTGAGCGCAGGAAAATGTGTGCGGATTATCCCCACACATTTTCTGGCGGTTGATCTACTATCATTCAAATTCATATAAAATTTCCAAAAAGCCCAGGTGAGCGCACAACCACCGTGCAGATGGTCAAAATCCTCAAACCCTCTAATGCAGCATTTTGTGTATGGGGTACATGGCGGGATTGAGGTTAAGACGAATCTAAGGAGCAAGGTGACTGACCAAGAACAATGCCTCAGACAGTTGATACACTTGAGGTAGAGATGGACCTGGGATACTGGAGGTCTGAGATACAGGTGAATCAGAGTTTTAGCTGTGTATGAGGTTTAGGCGAGTCACAGTTATATAGGTGTACATGACATAGAGGTGTCGATGGGGTAGAGATATGCCTCAGGTAAAGGTCGGTTAAATGAGGTACGAGGTGAGAATAAGGAGAATAGACTGATTCACACAGTGCTATTGAGGTAGGGGTGGAATGCATGAGCTTCACAGGGATAGGTGAGGCAGATGTATTAGTAAACCTACAGTATGAATTGGACTCGTGGCACTATGCATAATGAGGTATAAGGTGGGCCTGAGGTAGATTTGAGTTTCAGGAGGTGCTTGGCTTGAGGCCATGGTAAGCTTGAGATAGATGGGTGCCTAGTGCACGCATTCAGTGGGCTCAATGTAGAGGAGAGCCTGAATTCCAAGTGGGCCATAAGTAGAGTTGGACCTGAGGTAGACGTGGGCCTGAGGTAGACATGGGCCTGAGGTAGCGGTATGTCAGAAGTACACAGTGGGTCTGCCTGAGGAACGTTTGTTGTGGGCGTCAGATAGAGAATGAACCTGTAATGTAGGGGTTCCTGAGGTAGAGGTGGGTCTAAGCAGTGGCCAGTCTGAGGCACGCTTGCCATGGACATCAGATAGTTTGAGGCTGCAATGTAGGTGTTCCTAAGGTATAGCTAGGTGTAAGCAGGCCAGGCCTGAGGCACACTTGCCATGGACATCAGATAGAGAATGAGCCTGCAATGTAGGCGTTCCTGGGGTATAGCTAGGTGTAAGCAGGCCAGGCCTGAGGCACACTTGCCATGGACATCAGATAGAGAATGAGCCTGCAATTTAGGTGTTCCTCAGGTATAGCTAGGTGTAAGCAGGCCAGGCCTGAGGCACACTTGCCGTGGACATCAGATAGAGAATGAGCCTGCAATGTAGGTGTCCCTGAGGTACAGGTGGGTCTAAGCAGTGGCCAGGCTGAGGCACGCTTGCCATGGACATCAGATAGAGAATGAACCTGCAATGTAGGTGTTCCTGAGGTATAGCTAGGTGTAAGCAGGCCAGGCCTGAGGCACACTTGCCATGGGCATCAGATAGAGAATGAGCCTGTAATGTAGGGGTTCCTGAGGTAGAGGTGGGTCTAAGCAGTGGCCAGGCCTGAGGCACACTTGCCATGGGCATCAGATAGAGAATTAGCCTGTAATTTAGGGGTTCCTGAGGTAGGTCTAAGCAGGTGTCAAGCCTGAGCCACACTTATGGCGGGCTTGATGTAGAGAATGAGCCTGAAATGCAGGTGTCCAGAGGAAAGGTGGGCTTGAGGTAGACGTGGACCTGACGTAGGGGTGGGCTGGCGTACAGGTGGTGCTGATGACTAGGTGAACGCAAGTTATTGTAGGGCTTAAAGCAGAGGTGATACTGAGATATTTGGGGGGGGGCTAAGGTCGAGTTTGCCTTGAGATGCTTGTGGCGCTGAGGTAGAAGTGGGTATAAGGTACAAGGTGGATATAAGCAGGGACATGGCTCTGGGCACGCTTGCGGTGGGCTTCAGGTAGAGAATGTGCTTGAAATGCAGGGGTATTAGCATAATTGTTCATTTTTATTTGGTTGAATGCTACATTTTACCGAATTTGGCCTGTACCATTTGACCGAATAAAAACAAACAATTAGGGTAATACATACCGAACATGTGTAGCGTGGGTTGCAGGGGTGTCCCCCCGCTCCACATGAGCAGTATGTATTAGCCTTGGGGGTGTTTGCTTGGGTGTCCCCCGCTTCCTCAACATGGGAGGCGGGGGACTGGAAAAGGAAAAAAAAGAAAACGGGACTCTGCGGCATTGGATCCGACCCATGTTAGAGGGACGCATCTATCGCTGCAGGGGTGAAGGGGACCATGCGGCGTCCAAACAGGTAAGTAGGGGAGTGAGATGGGTTGGTGTGTGCGCATTTGGCTTGTGCTTTGTTCCTCTGACAATTCATTGCATGTGGGCAGTTCTTTTTCAGTCTGTTTCCCCGATCAATTGCCAGACTAACAAACGACACCAAACCAAATGTAGGTGGTCTTGAGGTAGACGTTAACCTGAGTTAGGGGGTGGGCCTGGAGTACAGGTGTTCCTGATGTCAAGGTGAACGCAAGTTATTGTAGGGCTTAAAGTAGAGGTGATTCTGAGATATTTAGGGGTAACTAAGGTAGAGTTTTCCTTGAAATACTGGTGGCCCTAAGGTAGAAGTGGGTATGAGGTACAAGGTGGATCCAAGTAGGGGCCAGGCCTGATGCACGCTTGCGATGAGCTTCAGGCAGAGATGGGCCTTGAATGCATGTAGCCCTGAGGTAGCAGTGGGTCTAAGAAGTGGGCCGAATTGAGGTGTGCTTGCAGTGAGCCTCGGGTAGAGATGCTACTGGAATGTAGCTGGTCCTGAGGTAGAAGTGGGTGTAAGCAGGCTCCAGGCCCGAGGAATGCTTACAGTGAGCCTCAGGTAGAGATGCTTGAGGAATGTAGGTTGTCCTGAAGTGGTGGTGGGTCTTAGCAGGGGCCAGGCCTAAGGCATGCTTGCAATGGGCTTCAGGTATAGGATGGACCTGGAATACAGGTGGTCATGGGGTAGAGTTGGGTGTAAGCAAGGGCCAGGCCTGAGGCACACTTGCAATGGGCTTCAGGTTGAGAATGGACCTGAATACAGGTGGTCAGGAGGTAGAGGTGGGTGTAAGCAAGGGCCAGGCCTGAGGCACACTTACAATGGGCTTCAGGTAGAGAATGGACCTGGAATACAGGTGGTCATGAGGTAGAGGTGGGTGTAAGCAGAGGCCAGGCCTGAAGCGTGCTTGCAGAGATCCTCGGGTAGAGATACTCCTGGAATGTAGCTGGTCCTGAGGTAGAAGTGGGTCTAAGCAGGGTCCAGGCCTGAGGAATGTTTACGGTGAGCCTCAGGTAGAGATGCTTGAGGAATGTAGGTGGTCCTGAGGTGGAGGTGGGTCTTAGCAGGGGCCAGGCCTAAGACATGCTTACAATGGGCTTCAGGTAGAGGATGGACCTGGAATACAGGTGGTCCTGAGGTAGAGGTGGGTGTAAGCAGGGGCCAGGCCTGAGGCACACTTGCGTGGGCTGTAGGTAGAGAAAGGGTCTGGAATACAGGTGGTTATGAGGTAGAGGTGGGTGTAAGCAGAGGCCAGGCCTGAAGCACACTTACAATGGGCTTCAGGTAGAGAATGGACCTGGAATACAGGTGGTCATGAGGTAGAGGTGGGTGTAAGCAGAGGCCAGGCCTGAAGCGTCCTTGCAGAGATCCTCGGGTAGAGATACTCCTGGAATGTAGCTGGTCATGAGGTAGAGGTGGGTGTAAGCAGGGGCCAGGCCTGAGGCACGCTTGCAATGGGCTTCAGGTTGAGAATGGACCTGCAATACAGGTGGTCAGGAGGTAGAGGTGGGTGTAAGCAAGGGCCAGGCCTGAGGCGCACTTGCCATGGGCTTAAGGTAGAGAATGGACCTGGAATACAGGCGGTCATGGGGTAGAGGGCGGTGTAAGCAGGGGCCAGGCTGAAGCACACTTGCGTGGGCTGCAGGTAGAGATTGGGCCTGGAATACAGGTGGTTATGAGGTAGAGGTGGGTGTAAGCAGGGGCCAGGCCTGAGGCATGCTTGCAATGGACTTCAGGTAGAGATTGGACCTGGAATACAGGTGGTCATGAGGTAGAGGTGGGTGTAAGCAGGGGCCAGGCCTGAGGCGTGCTTGCAGTGAGCCTCTGGTAGAGATGCTCCTGGAATGTAGCTGGTCCTGAGGTGGAAGTGGGTCTAAGCAGGGTCCAGGCCTGAGGCATGCTTACAGTGAGCCTCAGGTAGAGATGCTTGAGGAATGTAGAGAATGGACCTGGAATACAGGTGGCCATGAGGTAGAGGTGGATGTAAGCAGGGGCAAGGCCTGAGGCATGCTTGCTGTGGGCATCAGGTAGAGAATGGGCCTGGAATGTAGATGCTCCTTAGGTAGAGGAGGGTCTAAGTAGTGACTAGGCTGAGGCATGCTTGCAGTGGACATCAGGTAGAGAATGGCCCTGGAATGCAGGTTGTCTTGAGGTAGAAGTGAAATTGTGGCATAGATAGAACTAAGGTGTCTACATGGACCCCAGGGATGTATGTGGGCCTGAGCTACATCAATGGATTCTAGGCATATATGGTATAGTCTGGGTGGATACCTCAAAGGATGAGTTTGTACAGCCTGGCCTGTAGCACAGTGGACTAATGCATCCACTACAGGGGCCTGTGTATGACCCCATGGTTACAGGTTTGAATCCCGGCCGATCCAGTCAAACCTTCATCCTTCTGAGGTCCATACAATGAGTACCATTATGTTGGGTGATAGTGAACATCTGTTATCTGTCAGTAGCGCCAAGATTCCCCTCTGGAAGTGAACATGCGCTCTACAAATACACGTTATGTTATGTGACAGGCTGAGTGCTCACCTCCAACATGGGGAAAGCTAATGTAATGGTACTTAATCTATCGACTCTGGGAGAGAAGTCTGAGGTATAAGTGGTTAAGGGAAGGCGAAGTGGGTGACAAGGGAGCAGTCTGCAGTACCTGTCGGGTGAATTGCTGCAGTGTTTCTTTGCTTTCCATTATTTGGAGGTGTGCGCTTGGAGGCGTGTGCTTTCGGGACTTGGAACTCTTAATCATTCTCCCCCCCGAAGCGGACCGCGAAGGGAGTGACAAGGGAGCAGCCTCAGTACCTGCTGGGTGAATTGCTGCAGTGTTTTTTTACTTGCCATTGTTTGGAGGCGTGCACTTGAAGGCGTGTGCTTTCGGGACTTGAAACTCTTAATCATTCTCCCCCGCGAAGCGGACCGCGAAGGGAGTGAACAGGGAGCAGTCTGCAGTCCGCAGGACCGAGGGTCGAGTCGAGCGACTTGGATTCTCAGGTACTGTGTTCTCTGATTTGTTTTGCCCGTGGGTTAGCCTCCCCACGTTCTGAATAATCATCTGTCGGACTCTTTTCCTCTCAACCTACTAACATTGCTTGGGTTCAGCTGTGAGATTGCGGGGCTCGCCCTTTGATCACGGCTATACCCCAGGGGCTAAGATATTCATCAAGTAAACTTACAGCTAGTGGTTATAAAGTTGAGACCCCACAGATACCCCCCCTCTGGATAGGGTGAGGTGGGGTCTCCCGCTTCACAAAAATATAACCCTAAAGGCTACTTCTTGTAAATACAAACTGACTGGGCCTGACTAACTGGGCAAACTATATGCCGTTCTACAGGCAAGGCCAACAATCGACCTATAATCTTCGGAAGCGTAACAACAATAACCCACATACCGGGGGAAAGAGCACAATGGGCAAAGTAAAACCAAAAAGGAAAGAACTTCCGATTAAAGGGGCCATCACAGACTTTTTTCCACCCAATGTACTTCCCGAAGAAAATTCCACAGTGACGGAAGGAGAGGAACCTGTGAATAACCCCGCCGTGGCACCGCATGAAGTAGATAACAATTCACTCATCGAGCTTTGCCTGTCAATGCAGCGGGCTATGACTCCAGCTCACCCGCGCCAGTCAGATAATAATTCACGGATCCCTCAACCAAGCGCATTGCCCTTTCAGAGGGAGCATGTTGAAAGACTATCTACATCCCCTAACCTAGCTCCGTTTCAAGAACCTTCTGGCCTCGGAACCAACAGTGAATCCAGCAGAGTTTCTACCTTGAATACGCCGGCCCTGGTTGAATTGCAACCTTCAATGGCCTCTCTGCAGTTTGCCCTAAAAATTCTTTTGAAATTGTGTGGGCGTATTCTAGAATCTACTCTTAACTATGCTGCAAGAGAAGGCGCCAAAGATATTCCTGGGGCAGAAGAAAACCTGGACCCCAGGCCTACGATCAGTGATTTTGTACCACCTTTTACTGAGCCTATGCCTACATCCGAACCTGCGGATGAATCAGCAGCATACCTCTCACGCAAACAGAGAAGATTGGCCAGAAGAGCAGCCATGAAAAAGAAGCCATGCGTAATAGCCTCTCCTTTACCTGTGACTGCCCCAATGGGGAAACCAACAAAAAAAGCAAAAAAGAGAGCAACAAGAGCGTTAAAATGCAAAGCAAAGGGACCAGGCACTCTCACAAGCTGGCTAATTCCCGATACTGAGACTGAGTCCATATGTACAGAAGAAAACCTGCTAGACCTTGAATCGTCTCAACTTAACAATGACGTGGAAAAGATCTCCTCTACTACTAATAAAAGCCCAATTAGGGCTCCTCGGGCAACAAGCATCCCTAACCCACCTACCAACAGTGAGCCCCCACAAACTGACTATTCTAATAATCGCATATGTATCATTAAAAATGTATACCAGCAACATGAGCGAAATTGGCTCACAAGATCGGCTCTCATGACTAGGCTCCACTCTGTACCTCAACTTCGTGTTCTCAGCTCTGCAGACTTTGAATACGTGGAGCCACTTCACGTTATCAATCTTAATGTATCTGCGGTTCACTGCAAATTTCTGGCGTCAGCTCAATTATTGCGAAGTTTTAAACAAAATCTGGTGAACGTTGACATTGAGATTGACGCTGACCCTGAAGCGGAAGACGATAGCTGCCCACGGATGGTGGTTTCTTCACCGGAACAATCTCCTTTGGTCTCAAACTTACCCAAGACGGACGAAGTACAGATTGCAGACGTCCAAAATGTTTTGAGCTGGTTGACTGAATCCCTCCCATTAATTATAAATAAACAATGAGCCTGTACCATCGCCTCTTGGAATTGTAGAGGTTTTAATCATTTATTATCTTCAGAAGGATCAGCAGATATCTTAAAAGACCACCTGAGCATCTGTTTACAGGAAACTTGGTGGGTCTCCCCAGTGATCCTCAATGGCTATACACTGCACCAGTCTCTAGCCAAGAAGGGACCCAGGGGTAGACCTTTTGGAGGACTGATTGTGGGTGTTAGGCATTCGATTTAATCCTGCCGAATTCCTACTAGCCAGCCTGATAACATCTTAGCAGTGGAAATGGCTGTCCCGTATGAAGATTTAATTGAAAGAATTTTACTTGTAACCATATACAATCCACCTGGCGCTGCTTGCAGAGAAAAACTACAGGAGGCTGTCCACAAGCTATTTAGTGATTGGACAATGGTACCAGGGAACAACTCAGTTATCTTCACAGGCGACTTCAACTACCATATAAAGGGTTCGAAGGGCACTGTTCTTAATCCTCTACTTCACCCCAAGGGACTTATGATGGTGTCCAGTCAACTGGTCGACAACAAACTGGTCGACTGCAATTTGGTCGACACCATTTGGTCGAATGCCAAATGGTCGAATTTTTTTTTTTTTTTTATATATATATGTGTTTTGTGGGTTTTCGTGTGGGGAAAAAAAAAAAAGAAAAAAAAGAGGGTTGGGGGGGGGACCCCCCCAAAAAAACCCAAAAAATGGGTAAAAAAAAAAAAATTCGACCATTTGGCATTCGACCAAATGGTGTCGACCAATTGTCCTGTCGACCAAATGTTTTCGACCATTTGACTGGTAACCACTTATGATACATAATATTGAAGATCCTGAAGGCTCAAACTGGTTATATTTCTTCTCTGACTGGGACTTGGAACTCATAAATGGAAGAACACGAAGTGACCGTCCTGGAAAACATACCTGGCGTAACGCTGCAGTAACCAGTACCTTAGATTATATATTTGTTAGCCCAAATATAGCTAGCAGTGTTAAAGATATGGAGATCACCCAGAATATTTGGAGCGACCATAGTCTCTTAACTCTGACCTTTGCAGCCGATTGGCTAATTCCGAGCCCTAGCCCCATGGGTAACATGATGACAAATCAAGCTGGCACCCTTATTCGTTGGCACACAAAAAACATCGAACACGCGGCTCGTTCAACACAAGCCGTCCTACTTTATGACATCAAAGCCTTTACCAAACTTACTGCTAACGATATTGAATCATGGATCGCGGCTTTCGCATCAACTCATGCGACTACTCATGTTAATATAGTGATTCAAGATGGAAGGAAGATTGTACCTTATGACAGAAGCATTCGAGATGCTAAACGAACTTTAAGAGCTTCTATTCGAAAAGCAAAAATAGCTTCTGTTACATTCAAATCCTTTGCAGCCCAGCGCAGAATCCTAAAGAATAAATACCGCGCCTGGATCAAGACGAGGAGAAGAGCAGAGAAGTTAAGTCGCTGGCAACAGATGGTTCAAGTAGTATGCTCTAAAAACATCAGAAATATCTGGGGTGTACTAAATGAAGTGAGGGGTACTACCCACCATACAATGGTTAACCCAATAAGTGCCCAGCAATGGCCTGAATTTTTGTCTGGACGTAATGCTTCACTCATATCGGACCAGTACGGCAACTGTGAATTAGTCCCCCTCGAGAAACCATTTGCTCTGACCAACGAACTACTCCTTGCCAAAATTAAATCTCTAAAATCATCTAGAGCGCCTGGATCTATTGGCTTAGCAGTCCTGAAAAGTAATCCTGATTTCTGGGCCAACCTAATCAAGATCCAGTTTGACAACGTATTGGAGACCGGCAACATCCCGACTTTGTGGCAAACTTCCATACTGATCCCAATATTTAAGAGAGGAAATAGGTTGGAACCAGGTAACTATAGACTACTATCTATTTTGGACTGCACAGGGAAGCTATTTGCATCAATGCTTCTTGATAAATTGGAGCTTTGGGCAGACAGAACTGGTATATTGAATCAATATCAAAATGGATTCAGGAAAGGACATACCACCAGCATGAACCTGATGATTGTTGATCTACTCAGGACCAGCGCTAAGATTAATGGGAAACCCCCTCTATATGCCCTCTTTATAGACTTCCGAGCGGCCTTTGATACAGTCCCTTTCGACAAACTCTGATTAAAATTAAAATTATTAGGCTGCTCTGAAGAACTTCTCTATTACTTGAGAGCCTTACATCGAAACACTACGGCAAAACTTAAGTTGGACTCTCAAGGCCATATGACAGCACCAGTTATACAGAATCGTGGAGTTAAACAAGGATGTGTCACTGCTCCCTTCCTATATAATGTATTTACATATGATCTTCCCATAGCGGTATCTGCTGCACGCAATTGCCCCCCACAAATTGGATCTGAGCACTGCCCAATGCTCGCCTATGCTGATGACCTGATCATTATGGACCACACATTAAGCGGCCTCTCTAGATCGGCTATCGCGCTTTGGGATTATGCCCTTAAAAATGATCTGGTCATTAACAGTGAGAAAACCCAATTAATGGTCTTCTCGGCAAAAGAATTCTCCAGACCAAAGTTAGTTGTGCAGGGGACGGAAATAAAATATACCCCCTCATACAAATATCTGGGTGTGGAGGTTGATGTTATAGGAGAATATCTCACCTGTATGCAAACAAGAATTACCAGAGCTGCACAACTAACAGCATTAATACATCGCTTTGCAATTAAAAACTGTAGTTATACTTTGTGGGGTGTGCGCCAGCTCTATGTGCAGATATTGGTACCCATGGTTACATATGGTCTGGATGCACTACTAAACATCAGACTAAGCTGGCTTCAAGTCATAGAGGGCAAATTCTGGAGGAGGATACTGGGACTCCCCCAATGTATCCTCATGGTGATTATAAGACTGGAACTGGGGCTAACTTCCCTTAAAGCTACAGTGCTTAAACGAAGAGCGAGATGTACTCGAAGATGATCAACCTACCATCGAACCCCCTCTTAAGATCTTTACATCAAGAAGTCACTAGGGAGGCGACATTTTACCATCTGAAAGCTCATATGGAAAATTTGTATAGGGAGATTGGCTGGATTCCTGCGTTGAGGAGCACTAATGACGCAATGAAGAAGGCTCTGTCCAAATGAGTAGATTTATGGGACTGGCTCGAGAACTACGATCACTTGAGCAAACTCACAAAGTATCAGTTTGTGCGGTACAGATTATATACTTACCTGAAACCTCAGCTGTACCTCAATTTGAGTCCCTCTAGTAAACTCAGACGCTTCCTTCTTTTGTTGCGTCTTGACTGTTTACCGGTATTAGCCAACAAATGGATTGATAACCATCTGCCATCGCAAGAAAGGCATTGTCGAATGTGTAAACACACTGCTACTAACAAAACTGCTTTACATCTCTTAACAGCCTGTCCTACCTTGTTTAAAACCTATGAACTGTGCTATGGGAAAATGGTGCACAATATGGAGCACATAGAGGAACCATGGTTCTGGTACCGCAGCCTAAATTCGACCTCTATAAAAACTCACATAGCTATGTATAGTATATGGCTGAATATTGAAAAACAATTGGGCATTACCATCTAGCCTTTTGTTCTATGTAAAATTTGCCTAATAGGGTTTCCTTACTCTTTAAACTTTACTGGATGGGTGAAAGGAAATCATAGACCTGGAAAAATGAAATAGAATATATACATGCAGTATGCATTGACTACAGCTATTAATTAGTTGCAAATGAGGTCTTTGTTTTCCCAAATTCTGTCTGATCTTACTTAATTTTAATTTATGGTTTTCTTATTTTTTACTTTATAAACTCTTCTTGTTTTATTTTATATATGTGTAAAGTTTATATTTAAACTGTCTCACATTATTAAATAAATAAATAAATAAATAAATAAGTGGTCATGGTCCTGTGGTATAGGTGGGCCTAACGTAGTGCATGACCCTTCGTGAGGTCTATCGCAGGTATAGGTGGGCCCAAGGTAGAGCAGGAACTGATGTGTAGATTATTGTGACATATAGGTGGGTCTGAGATAGAGAAAGACCCTCAATGAAGGTTAGTCTTAGGTATCGGTGGGCATGAGGTGGGGCAGGACCGTCAGTGAAGGTCAGGCGTAGATATAGGTGGGCTTGAGGTAGATGAGGACTTGAGGTGAAGGCCAAGCATAGTTGTAGGTGGCTGTGAGTTAAAGCAGGCACTGAGGTGACATTCAGGTGGAGGTATAGGTCGGCAAGAGATGGAGCAGGACATGCAGCGATGGCCCGGTGCAGGTACAGGTAACCATGAAGTAAAGTAGGACACGTAGTGAAGGACCGGTGCACGTTTAGGTGGGCTGGAGGAAGAGCAGGACGTACAGTGAAGGTCAGCACAGGTATAGGTGGGTCTGAGATAGAGTAGGTCCCACAGTGAAGATCAGGCGCCGGTATATGTGGTCGTGAGGTAGAGCAGGACCCATGATGAAGGTCAGGCACATGTATATGCAGTCCTGAGGCAGAGCAGGGAATGTCAGGCGCCAGTATAGGTGTGCCTGGTGAAGAAGAGGCGCCATTATAGGTGTGCCTGAAACAGAGAAGAGCCCATGGTGAAGGTCAGGTGCAGGTATAAATGATCCTGAGGTAGAGCAGGACCCACCATGAAGGTCAGGCACAGGTATATGAAGTCCTGATGCACAGCAGGAAATGTCAGGCACCAGTATAGGTATGCCTGAGACAGCAGGACCCACTGTGAAGGTCAGTCTGAGAAATAAGTAGCCTTGGGGTAGAGCCGGACCTGTAGTGAAGGTCAGTCGCAGGCATAGGGGAGCCTGCGTTAGAGAAGAACCCATGGTGAAGGTCAGGTGCAGGTATATGTGGTTCAGAGGTAGATCAGGACCCACCGTGAAGGTCAGGCGCCGCTATCGGTGGTCTTGAGGTAGAGCAGGACCCATGGTGAAAGTCAGGCACCAGTATAGGTGTGCCTGAGACAGAGAAGAACCCACCGTGAAGGTCAGGCGCAGGTATATGTGGTCTAGAGGTAGATCAGGACCCACCGTGAAGGTCAGTCTGAGAAATAAGTGGTCTTGAGGTAGAGCCTGTAGTGAAGGTCGGTGGCAGGTATAGGTGAGCCTGCGTTAGAGAAGAACCCACAGTGAAGGTCAGGCGCAGGTATATGTGGTCTAGAGGTAGATCAAGACCCACGATGAAGGTCAGTCTGAGAAATAAGTGGTCTTGAGGTAGAGCCGGGCCTGTAGTGAAGGTCGGTCACAGGTATAGGTGGTTTTGAGGTAGAGCTGGGCCTGCAGTGAAGGTCGTTCGGAGGCATAGGCGAGCCTGCGACAGAGAGGGACGCATGGTGAAGGTCGAGCGATGGTTCAGGTGGTCCTAAGGCAGATCAGGACACACGGCGACGGGCTTTCGCGGATATAGGTGTGTCAGCAGTGTGGGGTTTGACCAGCAGAAGGGGCTGTATCCGTGGCCGCCTGCCCGCGCTCAGATTGATGTCCCTTTACAGCCTTGTGTCGCTGTACTTGACTTCTCTCAACCCCCTCAATTATTCACAAGATAAATCATTGAACATTTTACTTTGTAATTGTCTGCATCGATCATCGGGGCTCCTCGCGGTGCTGCCGGGCGGGGGATGGGACAATGAGTGCCAGTGCCCAAGGGCGGGCGGCCTTTCCTGGCTGTTGCACGGGGCGATGGTCTTGAAGTGCTGGGCTACCAGTTCAGGATGAGCAGAGGCCGCAGGACTGGAAGTACTGGACTCCCAGACCTGAAAGGTCACAAGCTCCAAGCCAAGGCCAGGATGCACTCGACTCTCAGTCCAGGAGGGGCACAGCCTGGCCCCTGGGACTGGGTGTACTGGATTCCCACACTAGAAGCGCACAGGCTCCAGGAACTTCATGTACTGCACTCCCAGACCAGAAGCGCACAGGCTCCAGGAACTTCATGTACTGGACTCCCGGAACCAGAAGGCTCACAGGCTCCAGGAACTTCATGTACTGGACTCCCAGACGAGAAGAGTCACAAGCTCCAAAGATAGGGTGCATGTGACTCTCTGGCCAGAAGGGTCACAGGCTCCAGGGACTTCGTGTGCTGCACTCGAGACTAGAAGGCTCACAGGCTCCAGGGACTTCATGTACTGGACTCCCAGACCAGAAGCTCACAGGCTCTAGGAAATTCATGTACTGGACTCCCAGAGCAGAAGGCTCACAGGCTCCAAAGACAGGTTACACTTGACTCTCAGTCCAGGAGGGAGAGGCTCCGGCGACTTCATGTACTGGACACCTAGACCATAAAGGCCACCGGCTCAGGGCCAGGATATACTGGACTCTCAATCCAGGAGGGGAACAGGCTTCAGGACTGCATGTTGTGGGCTCCCAGTCCAGAAGGGGCACAGGTGCCAGGGATTCAATGTACTGGACTCACAGATCAAGAGTAGCACAGACTCCAGGGGCTGGATGGATGCAGGGTCCAGGGACTCTAGGCACCGGACTTCCAGTCAAGGAAGGGTACAGGCTCCAGGGACCTGATCTAGTGATCTTCCAGTGTATTAGTGTACAAGGTACAGGGACAGGATGCACTGCAGTCAGTCAGGGGATACAGGCTCCATTTCTGGATGTAGTGGACTTCAAGTGCAGAAGGGTACAGGCTGCAGGCACTGGATGGACTGGACTTCCAGTCCAGGATGGGCATAGGCGCCAGGAACTCGATGCACTGGAATTCCAGTGCAGAAGGACACATGCTCCAGGGACTGGATGTACTGGACTTCCAGTGCAGAAGGGTACAGGCTGCAGGCACTGGATAGACTGAACTTCCAGTCCAGGATGGGCATAGGCTCCAGGAACTCGATGTACTGGAATTCCAGTGCAGAAGGGCATTGGCCCCAGGGACTGAATGTACTGGACTCCCAGCCCAGAAAGGGTGCAGGCCTAAGAGACTAGGTGTACTCGTTTCCCAGCCATGGACTGGCACGTGTCCATGGAAGGGCTGCTCTTGACCCCAGCCAAGTAGGGGCTCGGGCATATGGATTGGCTTTAGCAGATAGCTCTCCATATAGCGCCTGTCTCGAGGAGCTACTGCTTGGACAAGGGTTCGAGTCTGCTCCGGGCTGACTCATGCCTCCTCCTTCACAGGCCATACATTGAGTCCCTCAAATGTGGATAATGGTGGTAGTTATTAACATTTGTTGCCAAGCTTTCTGAAACTGAGATTTCTGGTATGCAGTAGTCTATAAAACACTGGTTATATGTGTGCCAAATTACACAACATGATTGCATTGGACTTCTGGTCCTGTATTGCTATAGGACAGGAGTCTGGCTGCCGGACTGGCTGCACTGGACTCCCAGTCCACGAGAGACTCAGGCCACATGAAGGAATATTTTAGACTCCAGTCAAAGGTGGCAAAGGCACAGAGCCTGTCTGTATGCGACTCCTAGCTAAGAGCGCCACGAGCCAGGCATTGCGTGTACCAGACTTCATGTCGAGGACTGGCCTTCTTACCTAGGAGGAGGCACCAGTGGGATAGGGTGCACTGACCTCCCCGCCAAGTGGCAGAGAGGGAAGGTAACTGAGTACACTGGCCTGGTTTCCCAGGAAGAGGCAGGGTGTCCTCCTGGGGCCGCACCTAGAGAGGGTTTACTGTATGCCACAAGGGCAGTGACTAAGCCAGGCAACTGTGAGACTGGAAGTTGATCTGCAATCCCTTTGAAGATTTGGGGTGTTCCAGTGCAGGTCGCCTTAAGCTCCCTGGTGCCTCCACATGTGCACGTTTTCTTTATGAAGGCAATTTATTCATTTTCATGTAAGTATTAGTACATCGGGTTACAAATCCATTTTTCAACATAGCATTTCTCAAAACACTTCTCTCCCCTCTACCTTGTCCCCTCTCGCTGATCTTAAAATCCCAAGGAAACTTCTCCATCCACCTCAGCACAACACTTCTTCAACAGCTGTACGGATGGAGAGGTAGAACAAAGATTCTGGGCAGCGGTCAAACATAGGCACATTCTAATCTAACATCAAAGACGTGGTTTACAAAAACCTGTTTCAACATTTGGTCGCAATGGTGAATGCTCAGTGTGAGGGGTCAGAAATAAAAGCCGGATACAAAGTTGTCATGTTTTTGGTTAAAGACTTTTATTCACCTTAAATGGGGTGGGAAAATGCCTCTCTGACCCTATTCGAAAGAGGATCTTCCCTACCTAAAAACCAAAAAATGAAGGATCTGTCTTTGTCAGGATGTCATAAATCAAAAGCATCCTTGTGTCCAAAGTTCTATCCTGACCCTCATGCTACAAAATAATAAAGTGGCAATGGAAATGTCTTTAACCATGATACCTGCTAAAAGTGTTCTTAAATAAAAATAGAATAGCTCTAATGTAAACGTTATCCAAAAATGGAAAATACCTTAGTTACAGAGGCTGATTCCCTTCCCCTTTATTCTTCACTGGTATCACAAAAGCCTATGGGTCTAACAGTTCTTTATGCCTTCCTTGGCCCACAACAACCCTGTTAGGTGAAAACTGTTCAACCTTGTAAGTTCCTCTTTAACTCAAGTGCCTTCTTTTAACACACATTCCTTCTTTGTTTAATAAACACTGCTTGCTACTCCTTGTAGGTTTGCAATGTGCCAGGTATACTCCCCTGCCAGGACTCTTTATGCACTTGCAACTGCCTGGGATACTCTCCTGGCAGGACTTCTCTTACACTCACAATTGCCTGGTGCACTCTCCTGCCAGGACTTCTCTTCTTGCACTCACAATGCCTGGTGCACTTTCAACTGCTTGGTGTATGCTTGCCAGGACTCCTCATGTATTATAGTTCCTCTTTACATCCAAGTAGCATATACCTTTCTTGGCTTGGTATATCTACTTGTTCGCTGCTCTTTTAAGCTTTCCCCGCATTTGCATTAATTCCTTATTGGGGTTCGGTGGCACTCTGACTTTTCGAAATAATCTTTTTATTTCACTTTGTTACTTCACAATGTTCCATTTTTTTCGCCCTGGTCGCTGAAATGCCCGGCGGTCCCCACTTTGCTCTGGCAGACTCCCCGGCTCACTGTAGAATTGTCGGCCTTGCTCGCATGTACGTGGCGTACCTTCGACCCTTGCTTCCCACTCTGGGTGGCTCTGACATCTCTCCAGCTTCTCTTGCGGGTCTGCTCCTGCACGCCGGCTTCTCCTCGGCTCCCAGTAAGGACCGTGCTTCATCCTGCTGCCGGATGTCCAGAAATCTTTGCGCGCTTTCTGGCGTCTCCACGGCACGCCTTGCTCGCACCATGTTTCTTTCCTTTTCTGCTGACGAGCTCCTTTGCTCCGCAACACCGGCTCGTGCCTCCAGCCTCTGTCTCCCTTCACTGGAGATGTCACGTCTTCTCTTGAGCTCTCTAATAGTTTGGTTCACCCTTTTAAAGGTCCCGTGCACAGGTGCTTTCATCCAACAACTAGCGCGCTCATTTCGCTTGCTGCTCTGTATCGATTCATTCACCCTCCTCATCTCAGCGCTTAGGTGGTTATGGGAATTGAAGTCCACTGATATTAACTGAGGATTTTGGTAGTTATGGGAATTGAAGTCCATTGATGGTTTCTGATGCGTAATTCTTGGAGGGTTTTTCTCAATGATGCCACATGGAAGATCAGTTCTACATGAAAGAAAACTAGAACTGAAGTTTTTTTGTGGAGTTTTTACTTTTCAGGTTATGGATGGGAGTTTGTCATAACGGGTGTTGGGAAAAGGTTTCTTTACTTTCCCTATAGGGGGAACAGATTTATGGCAATAGGCCATTAGGCTATTGGGTAACAGGGAGTCTTCCACATGGGAAAATGGGGGATACCGCATCTTATCCAATGAAGCCATGGAATCTCCTTGGTGGCTATCTGGCCCTCGTATAGTCACTGCAGGGCCAGGATCAAGTAGCAGCTGCCGTCCCCTGGCAACACAGCAGGGGGCTCCCACCGGGGAATCCGTGATGACTCCATTAGATTCATCACATCAGTCTGCACCTTGTAGAAGATTGACAGGTTGGTGCAGGGCAGTGTATGATGCAGACGTGTAATTTCAATAAATAACTGCTGGTCATAGAAGGGTTCTCTAAAACAAAAGTAACTATTTATTTATACGAAATATCTCACAATATTCTTTAGCAAAACTATGAAAAAATCTAAATGCAAAAAAACACTAACAAACAAGGGCCGTGATTACAAAAAAACCAGTACATCACATTGGAATCAGCTTTAGACAGTTTTACATCTCTAACAAGTCTGTAGCAAAGTTGGAGACTGTCTATGTAATGCACTTGAAGCTAATGTGTGCCCACTTTCACAACCTTGTACCAAAACTGAGTACTGACAGTCCAGAGGCGAATAGTTTCACAACAACCGTCAGTGGAAAGGTCAGTGTTCCCTTGTGCACCCTCAGGGCATTTGAGGGACATTGTGCTGATTTTTGACTACCTCAGTCAATGAGCCAACACACTGCTCACAAATTAGCACTGGGGGCGGCGGAGTCAGCCAATCAGGTTCCTTGGATCGTGGGCTGAATCTGCTGCTACAACCCTGCGTTCCAAGGAACCTGATGACTGCTCGCCCATCATCTTCCTCCCACCCTCCCCTTCCTTCAGTAATAGTTCCCGCCCCTCGCCACCACCTTACCCCACTCACCTTATTGTTTTTGGCGGCGGGTCAACCACTGCTGCTCCAGCCTCCCGAGCCACCATGGAAATGGGAGATGGGCTCAACTTGGAGACCCGTCTTCCAGCAACATGGCAGCCATCTTGCTTAAGTATTTTTTATGAATTAACAGGACGCTGCAAGTTGTCCCGTTCATTCATACAAAAAACATTGCTGTCAGCACCCTGCAGTTCCAAATTAGAAAACCGTTGTGCTAATAGCAATAAAACCTGATCCTGCGTGCGGGATCGGGTGGTAACGGCACTGGGGCCCACCTTTAAGGGTCTCACTACCTGCTATTACTGCCCTATCCGGCCCTCTCGATCGGATGTTATTGCTAAAAAGAAATACATCACATGACTGACCGACTAGGCTGTAAGGGTCTCCATTGGATGCAAATATTTCTCAATCCATGGGTTGCAGCTCCACAGCCGAGACAACAGTGATTCATGCATTTAGCTTGTAGGTGCTATGCCGAGCAGTATCGTCACCTGTTGTACAGCACCTAGTCAACAGAACTTTCTTCAACATAGGGATATGTAATGCAAGGTAAGAGAAGAGAAGATAGATCTCCTCAGGCTCTACCAAGGGACAGCAGTACCCCAAACAACATGTCACAGGGTGCTCAGTACGGCAGACCTCCAAAGAGAGAAAGCTTCATAGACCCACCAGTCTCAAAGGGACTCTTCACAAACACTGTTTCCAGAGGATGCCACTGGATAACCTTTTCATCCATGGTTGTCCACTGGCACCCTGAGCATCATTAAGCCTCTTGTCTGCAACTTGTAATTGTTGGGGAGCGGGGACATTCATCCCAAGCCCCCAAATGTTTTTGCACAAGGCGGAGGCATAACAGTCTGATGTAGGGACTCGGGCAGCCCATATGGGGCAGGGGTGTCGACAGAAGCAGCCTTATGGGTGGCTTAGTATACTCTTTTGATGTCGTTTGTGCTGGGAGTGAAATGCCATCTTAGAAAACAAGGGACCATTTTGAAATCAAGGCATGGCACTGCATTGCAGCCAGGACAGTAGGGCCGAGCCCAGAGCGGGGAAATACATGTGTACATGCAGGGTTGGGGTGCAACGTAGGCAGCAGTGAGAAAGACCAAACCTGCTGAGGTTCATAAACCTTTCATTGTCTCATACTGTTAGTATTTGTATCACGGAAGGAATATGCCACCCGGAGATCCTCCTTCCCGATATAATTGGATTCTTTCAAAAGAAAATTCACATGGTCTTCAAAATGTTGATAACATTTCCCAATAATTGTGTCCTCTTTTTGTGCAGTAATCACATTTGCATCTGGGTTTTCCTTACTCCACTGGGCAGTTGAGAGTTCATTTTTGGCATGGGTTTGGGACCTGGTGTCAGCAGTGTTCTGGATTTCCCCCAAAAGGGATTTGGTTATTAGGATATCCCTGTGAATGGCTACGGTTTTGGCCAACTGGTCAGCCAGGTCATTTCCAGTTTTGTCTGGTCCCTCTATTTTAGAGTGACCGCTGATCTTTTTTCAATAGATGGTCATCTCATTAGAGGTTACCAGATCATCAAATTATTAATTTCCCATGCTTGAGCGGTTTGTTATTCGCACACAGCATGCCTCGATTTTTCCAATTAATCAGGTGTTCCACAAACCCATTCCGGACATGATCTGAATCAGTGATTATGACCAGTTCTTTGAGTTGGTGTTGCATGGGAGTGAGTATGGCTTGATGTACCGCCATCAACTCTGCCACCTGACTACTTCGGGGATTTATTTTGTACCCAGCAGAAGGTTCTGGGGCATCGTTCACTCAGCCATTCCCAATGCCAGCCACTAGTCTTTTTCCCCATGATTGTCAACATGGTAGGAGCATCCATCCACATAAACTGTGGGTATCCCCTGACACGTGTCTTCCTCTTAGACTTTGTGCAGGGAAGTAAGGTATGCCTCCGTATTGTCGTTGGTCCTTAAACTTTCGTCCTTGAAACAGTTTTCTTGAGCACAGGCATGTAAGTCAGCCAATCCTCGCGCTAGAGGACTTTTCTTGTTTTGGCCGTATCTGACCTCGACAGGAAAGCCTTGCATGGACAGAATCCCGGAAGTAAATCTGGAATTTTGGTCCCTTTGTAAGTATTGCAAGGGTTGGTGTGGAGTCTCCACTATGATGTGCTCCACCTGGATGAAGGGGCGATCATTCTTCAACACCCACACCGTTGCCAGGAATGCCTTTTCGCAATTGTTGCATTTTTTCTACGCAGAGGACAAAGTCTTGCTCATGTATGAGATTACTTTGTTGACCTGGTCTTGCTTTTGGTATAATACTGCTGTTAAGCAAGTTTCTGAGAACCCCATTTCCAAGAGAAACTCCTTGTTCTTCATGGGGTAATCCAGACAAGGGGCTTGGGAAAGGCTTCTCTTTAATTGTTTTACTGCCTCAGACTGTATCCGGACCCCACTCACACTTGACCCCGGCCTTTAATAGATGGACCAAGGGACGGGTGACCTCTGCGTAGTCTTCAATTAACTTTCTACTATAATTAGTGAGTCTAAGAAGGATTCTTAGTTCTTGCAGAATAGTAGGGTCTTTCAATGTTAATAGTGCTTCCACCTTTTTCGCCTGGGGACTAAGACCCTCAGGGGTGATTTCGTGCCCTAAGAAGTTCACGCGGGTCTTACAACACTGTGCCTTCTGAAAGGACTGTTTTGCTCCAGCTTTCTGCAACTGTGTCAGAACATAGCATATTTCAGCTATGGGTTCCTCCACAGTTGAGCTCTTTATTAAGACATCATCTATATAGGCCAAGTTTCCCCTTTCGCCCAAATCGGGTATGACCTTTATGTGGGAAGGTATTAAATTAATTGCCAGAGTTTATGTATCCAAAGGGGGTTTGGGTCCACGTGTATTGCTGCCCCCCGAAGGTAAAGGCAAGCTTGTACTGGTCTTCCCTACTCACTGGTACTGTCCGGTAACCGTTGGTGAGGTCAATGGCGGTATACACCTTTGACCCGTGTATCTGGGCCAGTCTTTTATCGATGTAGGGAAGGGGCCATCTTGAAATGTGGACCCGTTTATTTAACTACCGTGGGTATGCGCAAAGTCTCCATTGGCCATTGGGTTTGAGTATCCCCAGTACTGGGTTGTTAAAGGTACTGTGGATTGAATGAATTATTAAACGGGATTCTAGGTTTTTAATAATCTCTGTGAGTGATTCCATAGAGACGAGAGGTAGCCGGCATTGCTTCACAAATACTGGTACCATCTCGGGGTCCGTAGGTATGGTGGTTGAATTTATCTCTGTGCATCCACAATCATATGAATCAACTGCCAAGGTATCCTGAAAAATCCCAAAACACCTGTTTCTGCTTCTGCTCCTCTGTCACACAGGCATCAGCGAGATTGATTAGTTCTTGAACCATTTGCTTAAAGCCTGGAAAGACCTTGAGCTTCGGCAGTATCCTCCATTTGGGTGGAGAGGTCTCTTGTTATGGTGTTGGCCTGGACGTAAGGTTTCAAGGATTGGAGGTGGTCACTGTTGACTCGGAATATCACATAATACTTCCTGATGTCACTGGTTGCCTCTTCCCCACCATAAGGGCACGAAGAGTACACCAAGAAATTCCCCCTTGCCTGGTGAAAATCTTTTCCAGAGGGATACCATAGTCGATATGGAAGCAGTCATTTGGAATTGATCCAATGATCTCATTACCTAAATCGATAGAATAATGTTGAGCATCAACCGCCATTCCAATAAAGGTGTCTTCAGCCAAAGTGATACTTTGAGGGTCACTGTTATCCATCAATATTCAAATGGTGTTGTGTTCTAGGTCAACTAGGGGTGTTGGATGTAAATACAAACCTTGCTGTTGGAGGTGATAATTCAGATGTATATAGGTATCCTGGTTTTTGAGGTTCTGTCCTTGCTTAATTTTTAGGGGAATTGTAAATTGTCGCACCTGTCCTGGGATGGTAACGTCTTCTCTCACTTGCTTGCTCTGGTAACTCTGGATTTTAACACAGTGTGGGATGTTTCAGCCACCTATGTTTTGATGCACCATTCTGAGATCCTGGTAGTTAGAGCCATTCTTTCCTGTCTGTCCACTAACCCTAGACAGGCAGTACATCAGCTCCTAAGACTAGTCACCCCACAAGGGACATTTAGTGGCAGTTCGAGGGCAAGTTTAGCTAAATTGTATAGCTCCTATACATGTTCAAGTAAAGTTAAATTACCTGGACTCTCTTGTGTACTCACCCTATGGGCCTTTGGTTTAGGTCTAGCTGCTCATGTGCTCCTGAATTGGATTTTGTGAGCAGACTCTGTACAATTAAAGCTTTCATCAGTGTGATGAAAAATGGGAATGCATAGGGACATTGCACCATAGTGACAAATTAGGACTCTGATGCACATTCATTGAAGACTAACTTTAAAGATCACAACACCTCACACCAAAATGTAGGGGTCAGATATGACTTGCCTTCCGCAGACACTGCAGTAATGCCATCATCACCGTTTTCTTGTCCTTGTTTGTATGATCACAGACAAACCACAGTTATCTGTGATTTCTCTTTAGTCGACCACGGGTGACCATGATTGCTACATGATATTTGTCACAATTCCCCAATTGTCAGCAGCACATTAATGGCTTTTCCAGAGTTGGTCTGGGTTATGGCTCAGGTCTGTATCTGTCTTAAATCACTCAGCCAGCCAGTGACCTTGCAGGTGAAAATTAAGACGTGGCAGTGAGACTCTGAATTTCATCTCTTTGCCCCGGGGAAGGTTAACTTGCTCAAATGAGAGCCTCTGTAAATACCCTGGGGCCCTAGAGAACCACAAACCTTAATCTAAGTAAAAAAGGGTGGTTTCCAAGAACACACAGTTAAACTTTTTGGTAGCGCTGCTGAACACTCAGACTTTACTCTGCCGAAGCAGTTGTGTTGACTCAGATTACATTTTAGCACAAAGACACAATCTCGATAAATAAATCGGAGTTTAGCATATTCTTTTAAAAATAAATCTTGAATACACAGAGAAATATCGCACAAGATTGCAATAGAATGTCTGTGCCCACTTGTAAAAGAACAATACCAAATGGATATGCAATAGAATGCCCTGGAGCACCTCACTGTGGAACTCTGCTCAAGAGGTAGTAGCGGAGGGTGTCTCAGAATAGCCCCTAGCCTTCAATGTGGGGGCTGGGGACCCTAGTGTCCCTCACAGGGAGCCGGCCTGGTGTGATTCCAAGGCTGAGGGAGCTGGTGGGGTAGTGGGAAGGGCCTTTATAGTCAGGCAAGCAGCGGGAAAACCAGCCATTCCCTTGCTCGGTCGGGGCTGTCCTCTGTGCCTGCGGTAGGCGCTTGCGGTACAAGTAAAATACTCAGTCATGGTTCAGAGCCATCATGCACACACCAGGCGGCATCTAGGTGGTTGAGCATTGCGCCAGTTGCTATATCGCACTGCATCCTAACCTACTGGACAGGGGGCAAGTAGTAGAACTTTAATTAATGCCACAGCCGAAGTAAGACACCCTCAAGTTGCTACTAAGAGACATCTGACAGGATGCCAAGTGGTAGCACAAGGCAATGCTCCCTACACAGGTCAGGTGCACATATGTGTCAGAGGTGGAGGGGCGTCCTAAGGCAAACATGTGGGCTGGCCGCAGTGTTTCCTGAGTCTCTCTCCTCAGGGTCACATGAAGATGAACCATTCAATGAATAGCCCTACCCCCGACTCAGCATGCCAGCACCCCAGAACTGGGAGAAGACCCTCGCTACCTCGGCCATGCACCCAATAGTCTAGCCTTGAACACACCCACAGCAACATGATGCCACATGCATGCTACCAGCACTCCTACCCAACCTGTACACCGGCCATGGTGCTATGCAGCAACAAATTGCAACAGTTAACATAACGCCCATGTGAGCAGCTAACGTTATGCACAAATGTAACATACGTAGGTAGCGGCACTTCACCCCAACTCCCCCACACCATAAAACACCCATTGGTGATGCAGGTTGGGCAGCTCTAAACCATTGCTGATCATTTGACGATTTCCCATCAAGTGGCTTCATTTATAACATGAAAGGAGGCAGACTTGAATTCAGCAAGCATCCTCTCTGGCAGGAAACAGTTCATACATCCGACGAATCCTGGGGGGGAGGGGGTGGGGGGGCACTCGCCCTGAACTGTCGTCTGCGGCCGCCCACGGGAGCTGTAAAATGAAGGGCACAGTAAGAGGCGTGAAATTCTCCTATCATCCTCGATGGAATTTTTTTCTAGAACCTTCCCTGAGAACTTTTATTTGGACGTTGTGCTCAGCAAGGCTGCAGGGAAGCAAGGGTCACTGAGAGGCGTGGAATTCTCAGCCGCAGCCGGCGGAGCTGCCATTGAAATGCTTCTCACTACAGGGACCTCCTTGACAGCACACCTCTGGGGGTGTCGCATGGATGGGCCTTGTGCTTCATGCATGCCCTTTCACACGCGCCCGTCACGGCAGTCCTGTAGTCACTCTTTTTAGCATCAGGCCTCAGCAGGCAAATTACTTCCCCTCATTCTTAAATACCTCCCAGTCCAGGCCACGGCAGGGTTTGGTGTCCAAGTTATTACCCCAGCACGACTAGGGATGTTTGTTCCTCTCTGAAATGCAGCAATAAACGAAGCCCCTCCCGCTGTCTTTCTGGTACCTCTCTTGAGCAGGCGAGCAATGCTTGCACTGCTTTTGCTCATGTCTTAGAAGTTCTGTTTGTGAGAGTAAATGTGGCATTTTTGCTCTTTGCGTTGCACCAGCAGTAGATGTGAGCGAAGCACACACTGATGATGTCTGTGCTTTCTGTGATCTGTTGCTGCTGCAGTGCCGACCCTGTTCTGTGTGAGGGAAGCTTGCATCACTAGTGTCCAGTTATAATAGAAGCTTGCACTGCTGCTGCAGCGGCCATCCTTTTCTGTGTGAGGGAAGCTTGCATCACTGGTGTCCAGTTATGAGGGAAGCTTGCACTGCTGCTGCAGCGCCGAACCTGTTCTGTGTGAGGGAAGCTTGCACCACTGCTGCAGCGCCGACCCTGTTCTGTGTGAGGGAAGCTTGCACTGCTGCTGCAGCGCCGACCCTGTTCTGTGTGAGGGAAGCTTGCATCACTGGTGCCCAGTTATGAGAGAAGCTTGCACTGCTGCTGCAGCGCCGAACCTGTTCTGTGTGAGGGAAGCTTGCATCACTGGTGCCCAAACTGTACTTGTCGAGTTATGAGGGAAGCTTGCACTGCTGCTACTTCCTGTGCTGAACCTTTTCTGTGTGAGGAAAGCTTGCATCACGGGTGCCCACACTGTACTTGTCCAGTTATGAGGGAAGCTTGCATCATTGGTGTCCAGTTATGAGGGACGCTTGCACTGCTGCTGCTTCCTGTGCTGAACCTTTTCTGTGTGAGGGAAGCTTGCATCACGGGTGCCCACACTGTTCTTGTCCAGTTATGAGGGAAGCTTGCACTGCTGCTGAACCTTCTCCATGCGTGAATGAAGCTTTGCCACAGTTCACTATGTGAGCGAAGCTTGAAGTACTGTTTTCATGTTGAACCTGTTCAGTGTCTACAGGCAAGAAGTTGGGCTGGAACAAGACGGAGCTGCCCTCCTTGCAGGAGCACCGTTTCGTGTAGCCCAAAAAAATCACCACTGTGGTGGTCTCAGGGCACCCAGGCATGCCCAAGGGTTGTGCCTCCGTCTGGTTTTTCATGCGTGATCGCTGGAAGAAAGAGCAGGTTTAGAGGGAGGGGGAGAAATGAGGGGTGGGAAAGGAGCTGAGTGGGGAAGAGGCGTTGGGTGGAGAGTGTGACATACAGGCACTGTAAATGTTGTAGCATGATAATTGTGATTTGTGTTAAATGTGAACAGGAAGCATGGATGCAGATAATCGCACTATTCCAGGCTGCAAATGGTGCATTGGGTGTGTGCGTGGTAGTCTAGAGAGGTTCTGGAGCAGCCCGTATGGGTAAGACAGCTCAGCTTCCCAGCATGTGTATACAGTGTCCCAAAGGGCTAAGCTCCAGAATCTTCATTCTGACACCAGAGAAGGTCTAGTCCAGTTAGCATGTGTCAAAACTAGAGCACCTGGGAGGGAGAGACGAGTGTTATTAACATTTCAAGAGTGTTCAGGCGCCGCGTGTTACGCCAGTGACACGCGACAGCGGCGCCGAATGGTTCCTGGGAGTCAGATGTATTCTATAGAGCGCAGCGCCAAAGGGAGGACGGGGCTATCATAATACATCTCGAGTTCAGGGCTCTGCTGTACATCACACTGAATAACATGCAATCACACGCGAACTACATGCACATGTGTCAGATGTGTCAAGGATACATGCAATGAATTTCCGCTTTCAGTCAGTGCCACATTTGCGAATGAGCAGATCTATATGTGCGTACAGTAGGATACATGCAAGACAAGCATGTTTTAGTGTGGCGCCTCTAAGCGCTGTGATAGTGAGTATTCAATGGACCTTTCTCGGAAGGAATTGCCGCTCGCAGTGGGAGCTGAACACATGGGCGTAGTTTTGTGGTCGTTGGGATGAATGTGTACTTTCCAGGGTTTTCACCCGAAGAAAAGGTGGAGCACAAGGCTCCCTCATAGGCCGGCGAGCCGTAGTGGAGGTCGTTACTAGTGTGTTGATGGTATTTCATGATTAAGGCGTGTTGTGTGTGCGTGATGGCCTTCAGGTGTGTCTGGGAGTTGTAGGTGCAACTACCCAGATAATCATATGGGATCATCTCGCTGGTAGCTGGGGAGGGGGCGGGAAGGGGTGGGTGTCCGATGATGCGCACTGCGCCATCTCTGGCGTGAATTTTAGAACTAATGGCAAGGGATCGTTTGGGGAAGGGCACACGCTGACCTTTGACCATGTCACGGTTGCTTTATAGACACAGTGCTAGACTACGGGGAAGCAGTGCAGTTCATGGGGGTTAGCCTTGGCTGGAGCTTCACTGCTTCCAAGGTAGACTCACCAGTGGGCATCACATGGACAGGCACCACGTGGAGCAAAACGTGTCTGTGATTGGGGATCACCAGTGAGCGATGTCTGTTTTGTACTGATAAATGTATCTTAAAAGCACAGTCGCCTTTTGTGTTGACTTCATTTCGAGCCATTAGTTGAAATGACCGAAGTTAAAGAGTGACACACACACACCATGGGCCTCATTCCGAGATTGGAGGTAGCTAGCCATGGCGCTATTTGCGCCATGGCTGCCTCCAATATCGGATCCGGCACCGGTCTGGTTGAATGGGGACTTACCGGGTCATTCAGACCATGGAGGACCCGGTAAGTCCCCATTCAACCAACCCTTCCCCATTCCCATTTGAGCCCCGTAGGGCTCAATGGGAATGGGGAAGGCTCTAATAACAGGCCCGCGAATAGCAGGCCCGTTATTAGCGCCCTGGTCCCTTAGCGGGAAGGACCTCGGAATTGGGCGTTAAGCGATCAGTATCCCTTACCACCCAACTCATAATGACCCCCATCTCTATTAGTGAAAGAAGAGGACCACCTATTACCGTGCCACTTGCCCGGCTGGGAAACGCACCCTCTCCTTTAGTGAAAAGAAGAGGACCACTTATTACCGTGCCACTTGCCCGGCTGGGAAACGCACCCTCTCCTTTAGTGAAAGAAGAGGACCACCTATTACCGTGCCACTTGCCCGGCTGGGAAACGCACCCTCTCCTTTAGTGAAAGCAGAGGACCACCTATTACCGTGCCACTTGCCCTGCTGGGAAACGCACCCTCTCCTTTTAGTGAAAGAAGAGGACCACCTATTACCGTGCCACTTGCCCGGCTGGGAAACGCACCCTCTCCTTTAGTGAAAGAAGAGGACCACCTATTACCGTGCCACTTGCCCGGCTGGGAAACGCACCCTCTCCTTTAGTGAAAGAAGAGGACCACCTATTACCGTGCCACTTGCCCGGCTGGGAAACGCACCCTCTCCTTTAGTGAAAGCAGAGGACCACCTATTACCGTGCCACTTGCCCGGCTGGGAAACTCACCCTCTCCTTTAGTGAAAGCAGAGGACCACCTATTACCGTGCCACTTGCCCGGCTGGGAAACGCACCCTCTCCTTTAGTGAAAGAAGAGGACCTCCTATTACCGTGCCACTTGCCCGGCTGGGAAACTCACCCTCTCCTTTAGTGAAAGAAGAGGACCACCTATTACCGTGCCACTTGCCCGGCTGGGAAACGCACCCTCTCCTTTAGTGAAAGAAGAGGACCACCTATTACCGTGCCACTTGCCCGGCTGGGAAACGCACCCTCTCCTTTAGTGAAAGAAGAGGACCACCTATTACCGTGCCACTTGCCCGGCTGGGAAACGCACCCTCTTGTTTAGTGAAAAGAAGAGGACCACTTATTATTGTGCTACTTGCTTAGCCTTGATTTCTGTACTATCGCCTGTTAATTCAGATTGTGCTGCAAGCTACACCCTTCGCATCATGGCCCCACTCTCCCTGTCTCGTCATCTTCTGGGGTCTTTCTCTGAAGATGAGTGTCTTTTGACATGAGTTTGTTATCTTTGTCAAAACACAAATGAAGAGACAGAGGCACTTGGAAGAGCCCACATTTTAGGCGGACTGGCCCGGGTCAGGTGTGCTTATATTGTGCCTGGTCCCAGTGTGCAAGCCACAGGTGGAGTGCCTCAGACATTAAGGGCTCACTCTCAGCAGTGGGATGCGGGGAGAACAGGGTGTTCTCGGGTCACTTTCTCAATGCCAGTGGGTTATATTTTGGGGAAAATGTGGCACGTGCACTGCTTTTGGAATTAAGAGGGTTGTATGTTGATTAAACAGGTGGTCTTTGGTTGTTCTCTGAGATCAGTAGGTTGCTTTTTGGGGCCTTCATTCCCTTATTAAATGCTCCTTGAGTTGTTTGGAAGCTGTTCTTTGAGCCTTTGCCAGGTAGTAGGAGTTGGTTCCTGCAAGGTACTTCCAAGAGGGCTTGGCGTTGGAGTATATATTGAGTTAATTTGGTATTTGAGGGATGGTTTGAGTATTTAATGTATGTGTATTTTTTTAAATGCTGTGGGTACTGGAGCATAGATTGAGTTTTAGTACAGGACTGAGATTTGCTCTCCCAGCAATCTTTCATTTTCTATTTTAAGGGGCATATTTTTTGTTGGTTTATGACTGGCAGTTTGGGTGTTGGGAGTTGAAACATTGGGCCAGGTATGCTGTTGGAGGAGGGTCATGGTGGACAGACTGGTTTGACTGTTCATGAAGATTCTAGTTTTGAATTTTAGGGCGATGTTCTGGGAGTTGGTGCTTGGCTTCATTTTTGACAAGTGTATGAGGGCTTTTGTGTTGATGTAAGTTTTGGCTCTTGGGGCTTTGGTTGGTTTCATGTATTTAAGGCAAGCAGAGAGTGTTGCAGCGAAGGGTTACATCTGTACGATACTTCTCTATGAAATTTAAATAGCGGAACTGGTGCACATCCACGCTGCTTTTTATTTGGGTTGCTTTGATCATCGTGTAATAAATTAATGATATTCTTAACCCTTATTCATTTCCTCGGACAGTGGGAAGGAAGTCAGTCCTCAACTTCCTGGCCGGGGCCGTCTTGCTTTGTTCTTTTTTCGTGATATATTATACCACATTGGTGTTTTTTTTTCCTTCAACGAATCCATAGATTGCAATGTGTGTTTGGTATCTAGGATTCGATTGTTCCAGACCTGTATGTTCAATGCTTTTCTACAGGACAGTTTCATTGATTATTTAACGATGGAGTGAGAAGGTCCTGCGAGTCTTGCCAAGTCCTTCTATTGTTTCTAAAGGGACTTGTCGAATGGATCCCCAAATGTTTGATTATTCATGCGCTGTGACGGCGTAGGCAGAATATCTCGTAAACACCACCGTGCCCGAGAACCCCATAACGTCTGGGAATTACGGTGAAGTGGAAATCCTTCTTTCATTTACATATCCAACTATGTTTCGAAAAATGATAGTACCTTCATTTTAGCAATTTTAAAAAATGATATGGAGCCAAACCTCTGGCTGTATTCTTCAAACCGATCAGAAAACTCAGTTCCCTTCTGTCTGCCATAATCACCCTTTTTCTTTTGCTCTGTGATGTGAACATTCTTATGTACTTAAACGCCAGGTTCAGTCATGAAGTTGGTAGCCATGGAGCGGCCAATCCTGTTTACGAATCTCAACCTTTTTGATCAGGGTTGTGTTCCCTCGGAGGCCTTACACAAAGATATCAATGTCTGCATTGTGTACCTGCGATCGTTTGTTTGTTAGTGCGCAGCCGCATTGTGCTATGTAATCGACATGTTTCATGACATTGACGCGCTGCACTTATCTGCAAGAGTGGCTATCTCTGCTTCTTTTTGTTGCGTTAGCGAAATTAGTATGTACTATTTTGTTCAATTTCTGAAACAACATCCTAGGGTGCATAGTTAGGATAGACAAACGGTGTGTTCCAATTCAAGACTTCTTTTTAGATGCGTTAATCTGGTATCCAGAGATTTTAATAAAAAACGAAACTGCCCCCTTTCGATCTTGCCACGCCCACCTTGTGCCCGAGATGCATAACAAAATGCCATCTGTGTAAAAGGAAGAGGTTTTGTCCAATTGTGTATATGAAGAAGTTTGTTGGTTCAGAACAGCGCCCCTGTTTCCTGCCTTTGCTGACGCGCGATTCACGTGAAGGCGTCAGATCAGGCAGGACATGTTTCATAGGAAGCTTTTCTCGTCCCCCGTTCTCTTTTGACCCACTCCCAACTTTACCCAGACTGTTCGTGGTGGACCCAGGCTCTGCTGGAGTGGCAGGGATGTGCTGGTGGGTGCTCAGTGCCGCTGGAGAAGGCATGGGTTGCCGGAGCCGGCCATCTACTGACTGGCACATGCTTCTCTGGAGTGGCAGTCGACGGGGAGTAAACCGTGGCACGAGCCAGGTACTGGGCATGGGAAGTTGAGTGCCTTTCCCTACCGGCTCTGGTGGCTCCAGACAGAGTCAGGCTAGCTGCCCAAGAGGTAATAAGAGACTTTCTCAGAAGGGCCCTGGTGGGCCTGGGGGGTGACCATACCGCTTGAAATCTCAGAGGGGAAGAAGCAGAGAGCTGGAGACACACCCTGAGGAGTCCTGCTGGCGAGTGCTGGCCAGTAAGGAACGGAGAGCAGGAACTCGAGTGATTACACATTGCTGTCCTGATACCCAGTGATGAGGCAATACCACTCTCACCAGGGGGCAGCAACGATCTATGGCATTCCTAACTTGCTCCAGGCAGTGCTTCACGTGGTGAACTCATCCTTTCTCTGCCTCGGTCTGCGTCTAGGTGCTGCGTTGCCAGGTGCGCATTTCCCAAAGCCATCCCAGCCATTGCTGGCAGCTTTCTTGAGTGTGGGAGGCTGTGCTTATTTTTCAAAAACAGCTGTTAAAACAAGGACCTTATTTAATTGTGCTGACTTTGTGAACTGGTGATTTTAAAAATCTGACAATGTTATTTTCAATGATCACTTCCAGTATACATTGTAATCTTAATAAGAGCGTTACACTTGTCTTGCTAAGCCATGCACTTTATCAAAACCTGGAATAACCATACAAATACTTTTCTGATCGAAGGATATCACTTTGAGAGGGAAAGGCTGCTACACTCCAGGCTGTACTCTTTGAAATACCCTTATGAGTATAGGAAAAGGAATAAAGAACACCATTGAGGGTTGCAGTCTGCTTTGCATAAAACCAAAGAGCATTTTGGGAGCACAAGAATGACTGCATATCTTTATATTTGATAAGCATGCCCTTGATAAAAGGTTTTTATGCTCCAATCACTAAGTATCTAATGCACACAGGGCGTGGTGCTCATGCCATGCTTCACAACACTAACCCTAATGTTAAGATGGTTGTAAGAGTGAACCATATATACCGATTCTGACAGCCCCAATCTTTGGATGTGCTGGTAAAATGATTGTGAAATCAATCACTCCCTGGGAGTCTAAGGTCTGTAAAGAGAGATAATGTTTCCTTTGCATGTGCTGAACTGATAGATCTCAGAGTAACAGTTGCTGTGCACATACTCATTTCCCAATGTGCGGACTTCCTAAGAGAAGTCTAAGCATATTGGACATCATTACCAGTGTGAAGGTAATTGCCTTGGAATTGCTGCCAGGCTCATTTGCCATTTCCAAATCTCAGTCCTGCAGATGTACCTTGGGATTACCACAGTGTCCGTTCCTGTTTTTGGAGTCCATGGGAATTTCCTCCTATTTTTTATTTTTTTTTGGCTTCCCGTCAGGGAATGGAGCCTCAGTTTCCAGAGTGACAGGCGGGGATACTGATCACTATAATAACGAGGAGAATGCCGTCATATTTAATGTGAGTGGTGATTCTGCTGCAGTGAAGCTGATGATTTTTGGTGGTAAAGTGGAGGATTCACCTCGGTCTGCTTGCTGGAGGCGAATCTTCCACTTAGCCTCAAAGCTCGTCATTTGGCGGTGCAGCCAAATGCTGCTCATTCCATTGCCTTCATTTTGATACCATCTTTTCACATATTGTCAAACTCATAATGAGTCCCATTATCGCCCCCACTCCTCATTGCAAACTCATAAATGGGGTAACGGCGGAAACGTGGGACCTACCACTGCCATTCTAAAGAGCACTGAAGGATCATGGAAAAACCGGTCACTCCTTAAAATAAAGGGTCGCAAATTAAAGTTAACTCTGGAGTAGCAATTAACTATGTACCAAAAAAAGTGATGACGGGAATGCAAGCCCTACAAACTCCTTTATGGTACTGTCTATTGGATGACAAGGGGGCAGAATAGGGCTATAGCTTTCATTCAGAGGTAATTACGACATCCCCTGGAAATAGCAAACAGAAGCAGAAAGGCGATAAGGGAACAAACAAAATGTGAGTCAAGGTAGTTCCTCAAAAGTAATCATCCAAGAGATAAGAGAAACGTTTGATCTGGTGGAGAAACGTCATGGAGAGTTGCAGGAATCTTTCACTGAGCTTCACTAGTGCCTAGAAGACCTCGCTGGGCGAAGCACATCATTTGAAATCGTGGCTCCGCTGCTGCAGGTAAAGACTGAGACAGAGGAAGAGGCTGTGCAAAGGCTGCCAATCAGAGAGGCGGTGCTTTGGGAGGGATTGCTAATGATGTAAACTTGATCAAAGAGCACGAGCATTAGACATGTGACATGTCCAGAGTCTCTGCAAGAAGCTTAAGCTTCGATTAGGGATCATTTGCGAATGCACAGCACTGGGAGAAGAGTCTAAGGGCCACCTGGAAAAGGAGATGGGACGGGCCTCTCAGAACACGTCTCACCTAAATGATAACAATAGGGATCAACCGAGGAAGGCCCTTTCCAAGGGTTTGCATCCAGAGGCCCTAAACCTCAGAAACATAGAAGCAAACACATAATTGTTTTCGTCCTATCGTTTATTGTCTGAATCATGGAATACAGACAGTGGCAAGTGGAGAACAAAAGAGTAAACCTGTTTCCAATGTTTGGGTTGTGTAATACGTATGACGTTCCCAGCCTATATGCGTAACAAGACACACGCACATGTTTGACATTAGAAGAATTTAAAAGCCAGTCTGATATGGTTCCAAGTTACTAATGTGGGGGGGGGGCGAGCAGAAGGAACGGCCCAGGAGATGCCCCCCTTCCTGTACACAACTCTACTAACAGACCAAGGGAGAAGACTGCTTAAGGGGTGCATTGCGCCGTGGGCTGGAAACTCCCACATCTTGGAATGCTCGCTAGGCGGCCAACGAGAGCCCTCTTTGGAGGGACGGGGGGCGCCTTCCGCCTGCACTCCCACACTTTTCAGGGAGACAGGCGGCGCCTGATCTCCTGACCGTGTTTTGTCGCTCACTCCTAATGAAGCGTCGAAAGCCGCCTTTATCCCGGAGCCCAGCGCCACTTTCTAATCAGATTTCGCGTCCGCTGGGTGTTTGGCTTCCAGCAGGCCACCTGTCTGAGACATTAAAGAATGCACAGGCCAGATGGGAAGGTGAGAAGCTTGTCCTTGGATGGAGAAATGTTCGTCATTGGCGGAGCAGTCAGCGGCAAGGCTGCCCATATATCAGAGGCGCGCAGGCCGGCTTCCAGCGCCACATTTCCATTTCCTGCTACCCAGCCAGAGCTTCTCATCTGTCTTTCCTTCTTTTTTCCATTTTTCCCTTTTTATGGCAGAAACGCTTTGCAAAGATAGTTTCTTGCTGTGATTTATGAATGCCCATTGGCTGGGTTCAGTTCTCGATATGCAGGCCTTATGCACATCCTGTGGTGGAGAGTGAGACTGCACACATCACACCCTGGGTACACCTGCATCTTTCACACATCTGCCACCTGGGGCAGTTGAGCGTCTATCAGTCTGCTTCGCGTGCAGCCTGCACCTGCGTCTGCACCGTGCACATCTCTCCCGCTACAGTCTGGCTTCTTGCACGCTCCCGCTGGTCTAGCTCAGGTTCTCACTTTCTGCTGCTAGATACACCAGCTCCCGGTACTGGCCGGCTGCTTTCCCGCTGCACTCCTTCTGTTTCCATGCTACTCTGCAGACATTCTCATCCCTGGCTTCTTGCACACTTCCTCCTGTCTAGTCCAGGTCCTCACTTACTGCTAGATAAACATCAGCTCTCTTGTGCACTTGCTGCTATTCTGGAGACATTTTTCCTGGCACAGTCTGGCTTCTTGCACGCTTCCTCTGGACTAGTCCGCGTCCTCACTTTCTGCTAGATAAACATCAGCTCTCTTGTGCAGTTGCTGCTAGATAAACATCAGCTCTCTTGTGCACTTGCTGCTATTCTGGAGACATTTTTCCTGGCACAGTCTGGCTTCTTGCACGCTTCCTCTGGACTAGTCCGCGTCCTCACTTTCTGCTAGATAAACATCAGCTCTCTTGTGCAGTTGCTGCTATTCTGGAAACATTCTGATCCATTGCACCTCTCTCCAGCTACAGTCTGGCTTCTTGCACACTCCCGCTGGTCTAGCTCAGGTTCTCACTTTCTGCTGCTAGATACACCAGCTCCCGGTACTGGCCGGCTGCTTTCCCGCTGCACTCCTTCTGTTTCCATGCTACTCTGCAGACATTCTCATCCCTGGCTTCTTGCACGCTTCCTCTGGACTAGACCGCGTCCTCACTTTCTGCTAGATAAACATCAGCTCTCTTGTGCAGTTGCTGCTAGATAAACATCAGCTCTCTTGTGCACTTGCTGCTATTCTGGAGACATTTTTCCTGGCACAGTCTGGCTTCTTGCACGCTTCCTCTGGACTAGTCCGTGTCCTCACTTTCTGCTAGATAAACCTCAGCTCTCTTGTGCAGTTGCTGCTATTCTGGAAACATTCTGATCCATTGCACCTCTCTCCCGCTACAGTCTGGCTTCTTGCACGCTTCCTCTGGACTAGTCCGGGTCCTCACTTGCTGCTGCTAGGTACACATCTGCTCTCTTGTACGCCTGCTCCCGGTACCACCCGGCTGCTTTCCGGCAGCACTCTTTCTGTTTTCATGCTACTCTGGAGACATTTCTCCTGTCATAGTTTGGCTTCTTGCACACTTCCGCCGGTCTAGTCCAGGTCCTCACTTACTGCTGCTAGATAAACATCTGCTCTGCATAGTCCGGCTGCTTGCCCATTGCTGTCAGTACAGCCTGGCACCTTGTGCGCTTCTGGTGCACTAGTCCTACTGGCGTTCCTCTCCTGGCATCTTCTTGCGATTTTCATGTGGCCCTGTTTCTTGCCCCTTGCCCGCTACTCATGTCCGGCTTCTAGTACACTAACATTTTAACGCGGTTTATGGCACAGTTGAAGGGGGCTGCGGGGCGGAGTATGCACAGAGGGCCTGCACAGACCTATGTGCAGACTAGGGCAATGTGAAACACGTGTTCTCTATGCAGCATGTGTCCGCTCAAGCGCACGGCTGCAGGTATGTGGTTGCATGGACTTGTTGAAGGGTGAACGTGGTACAGAACATGTGCTTTGTTACATAATGTTATGCTATTTTAAAACGTATTTCTCAAGTGCACGACTCATGGAGGACGTATCAGCGCTGATTGGGCGGTTCTTAACGACGACCAGAGAATAGTATTAAGTCAATGGATAGAAATAAAAAGCAATAGTTTCAACGCTTTGCAAACGTGAAAACTGAAAGTACTCTTGTATAGGAAGGAGGCTAGGCTGAGTAGAGACATTTCTGCCTCCAATTCTGGCCTTCTCAGACCTCCTAGGCTGAACTAACACATTTTCTTGTGACCGCAGTCATCTTTGTGGGGTATAATGGAAACATTTGTTTTGAAGGAATGAGGGTTCTGGCTGTACGTTAGCATGGCATCACTGTCTGAGTGGAACCTCTAAGCATGGAGATTGTCGAGTGTCAGGGTGTGATGCCATCCAGATGGAATGGGAGGTTCAGTAATCCTGGGCACGGGTGGCCAGTGCTGCTAAGGAGAGTGTAGATTGCGTGACATGTGCTGGACTTAATGAGAATAATCTTGAATTAAATAAACCTACATGAAAACTTACCCTGAGACTGGACCTCTTTATATCCCGAGCTCATTATAGGCTCTGCGAGCAATACTTAAGACCTTGAAATGGATTCAGCCTGGTATTGGTGACCAGCCCAGTGGCCACTGCAGTGGAGGCCGGGAAATATTGGCTGCATCATTCTGACGTGTTTGTAACCTAGACAGTAAATATTCACCCACTGAAATTTACATTTCGACATTCAGTTTTGCACTCAAAAGGTCCTACATGACAAAAACATTTATTTTACAAAGAACCATAACAATATAGATATTTTTTGGTCCCTCTTCATGTGCGTGCAAATATGCACGCGTGAACAGTGTTTTTTTGCAATTTACACGCAAATAATAAAAGTCAATTTCGCCAACTTTTACAGCCAATTACATGATTCACTAAACTGACGTCTCCCCAAGTTTCAGCTTCAACACTTTTTCTGGGGAGCTAGAAATACATGTGTGATTGTAGCTTGAGTTCCCAAGGTCAAATTTTACTGAGAAATAAATCAACACCTGGGCCTTGAATTACGCTTAAAAATGATATTCAACTGGTTTCCCTATAACTTATCGTTCCTGAGAAAATCCATGAAGTAGGATTCTGCATATACTCATATTGGCATCTCTTAATGACGTGCATATTTTTCAGTTCACTTGGCCACTAGGTTTCATTTTTCATGAAACCTATTTCCAGGCCTCTCTGCTCTGTTTTTGAGGTTGGCCTGGTGTAAATCCATTAATCACTCTTATGAAGTCAGAGGACGGACTAGTAGATGCGCAAGAGATCCTATCTCCCTGGCCAGAGGGGTCTCTGGCATCATGTGGCAATCTTGATTTCAGGCCAGCCACAGTCAGCCCAGAGATGGTCCACAAAATCTCTTGAATGTTGGGATTTTACTAAGTTCAGCCCATGAAGGGTGGGCTTGCTGTAGATCCAGCGATACCAATACATTGCTCTGTCATGCATGAATACATCTCTTCTCTCTGGCCCTAAAACTTTAAAGAAATTGTCTTTCAGATAGATAGCAGAGCACAGGATGTCATGGGGGAAGGTCACTGTTTTGAGGGGTAAAGTTTTTACACTCACACAAGCATTCCATGCCCTGAAGAAGAGAAATCTCAGGAGGATAGTTCAGGGGGAACGTGCTCGCCTTGGAAGCAAGATAATACAGAGCAACCCAGGTTCGATCCCTGGGTCCGAGCTTAGAAACCTCTGGGTATTAAGCACGTTATAAATAACCTATCATATCATATCATAAATACTTGCTTTTCAATCTGTTGCATATACTGTTCATGTGAAGTCTTTTAATATGTCTCATCATGACATCAGCGTCCACTTCACTTTATGATCTACATTTGGATGGTTTAGGCCAGGGAGCTTCACTGGTAAACCGTTCCTTTCCTTCCAAACTGCAGAATACCCACATTTTCAAGGCATCGTTCTTTTGTCAGCAAGGCTTCCAGTGTTGAAAAGTAGGCCTCAGTCACATGTAATCAAAGGCACTTTCATGGCTTTGAATTTTGCATGCAAGGCCCATTTTGTACTCTTAATTTTCAATGTACACAGCATTTTGATGTGTGGCAGTTGCAAGTGAAATGCTGCCTTTCTAATGTCCTTCTGCAGCTGCTTTCATGTTTCACATGTTCCTTGCTTCAGCTGCAGACCTACATGCATGTGAATTCACTAGGCACAGTGGCTGTGTTGAAGTTTTGAGGCTGGCTTTTCATTCTGTCAGTGTGCCTTCCCATGACAAGAAGATAACTCTGCACAGGTTGGGCTTGACATGGCCATCCAGTACATTTAATGCAGGGGTGCCATTAAACCCCACAAGGTGACCAAGTTTAGCCCCTCTAGGATGGCACCTGGCTTTGCACAGTACCACTACCAGCCCATGACCTCTTCAATGGCATTGAGGCCACGGGTCTTTTGTCACACCTGTAGTGTCCTATGTGGCAAGGTCACACGAGAGAACTCCACAGGGTAGGCCTGTGCACCACATGCAGGCTCACAGGCTCCCTGCTCGTATAGGGGCTTCCACAGGACTGGACCTCAAGGGGCAAGTGGTGTTCAGACTGCCAGTCCAAGCGAGGACCGCTTAGAGAGCTGATCTGCAAGATGGCCCACATCCTGAGTGAAGTCCAGCAAGCGCTAGCCAGAGCAGCGAAGGTCAGGACTTCCATAACTGTGACAGGTGAAGTACCGTGAGACTGGGGTCCTGGGCTTCCGACGCCCATCCCCATAGCACACGCGCCATTTGCTTTCTACAGGATTTGCCTTGAAGCTAAGTGCACAACCACACTTAATTCATAAAAGGGTGTGTTTCGGGCTTTCAAAAACCATCTCCCAAAAGGGCTTTCTATAGCATGATGTCACCGCACCCGAATCTGTGATCACTCTTTAATCAAAACCTGTGCCACAAATGATAGCCGTGCATGTGCTTGTAATACGTCACCACCAGCACATAACGATGCTTTGACAAAAGAGTGATTGCAACCCCAGCCAAGGTGTTCTTACCTCCCTGGACTGCAATGTCCAATAGACAGATGGAGCACTCCAATGGAAGCAAGCAGAATCAGGAAACTAGTGCAATTATTGTGCAAGCAAAGCCAGCTTCTCGCTAAAAACACGGGGGGTGTTGGGAGGGGGGGGTACAGCTGTGTAGAGCTGAGGCCCCGGCCAGCCTCACAAGCTGCCTATGGTGGCAAGAAAGAGAACACTCGAGGGAGCTGGCCCTAAGGTTGAGAGATTCAAAAAATGGGCTCCTGGTTATGGACCTATTCTACCCAGGAGGGTTACTTTAAGACAAAAATTACAATTGAATAGGTACAAAGAAGAGTGCTCTAATGAAAACACACTGTTTCACCCCTTATTACCCTCTGCATTAAAGGAGAAAAAGAAAGAAACTCACTTTCTTTGTTGTTTGGAGAAAATAATAGTTTGTTTATCTATGCAGTTGAAAAAATCAACATAGAGTGAACAGTTCTCCAAACAGCATAACATCACACGGTTTAATGAAACCAACCGTACAGGCTTATAGGATATATTTACAAACACATGGGGTCACATAGTTTGACACAACAGTCGTGTAGGTAACGCAAACTCAATCAAAATACATAGTTTGTTATGGTGATTCATATACTTCAGTATAAAACAACACAATTAGACAAAGTAAGCAACAACAGAAAAAAAAAAAAGGGGGTTCGTGAATTGACAATTGGTAGTGGACAGTGACAATGCACTGTTGTTCGGGGTGCGTCTACACCAAGGTGTTTCGGCCGTTTAGGTGGACCAATTATGTCCCAGCATATGTACGGCCTTCATCAGGACGAAGTGCTGCACGGGGTGGAATAGGTGCTGCAGGGGAAAGGGAAAAACTCGTCAGGGGAGTGTGTTCGAGCGTGTATCATTTAAACAAAGGAATAAATCCAATACTGGGAGGCCCCAGCTTACCTGTGGATAATTATTTCCACTGGCACGAATTTCTAGTATTACGCCAGGCGTGGGAAGGATCTTAGTGTAATCCTATTAAAAAGCAAAGAAGGGCACTCAATAGTGATCTGGTGTCTTACAGATACTTAAATAACAAATGAGTTATAGGTCAACCAATCTTACCTCACTGATCGTAACAGTCTTCTCCATTTTCAAAGCTACCATCCTATGGGCTTAAAATATAACCTACCTTACGGGCAGTTTTTAAGAATACGGAGGAACTGCACAGACATGGAAAAATTTCAACTGCATGCAGAGGATTTAGGAAAAAGACTAATCAACAGGGGTTACCCACGAAAGGCCATCAGTCAGGCCCGAAAAAGAGCCAAAAACACACCAAGAGATATCTGTCTGGAAAATAAACCCAAGAAAGAGTTGAACAGGATGGTATGTGTCACAACCTTTGGACCACTAAGTCCATTGCTTCAGAAAACCATAAAAAAGAATTGGCATTTGATCAAACATCCGGGGACACTGGACAAGGTCCCATGTTTTGCATTCAAAAAGAACAGAAGCTTAAGAGACGCATTGGTTCACACGTTCATAGAACCACCACGAGCAATACAAGCCACATTATGGGATATGCCTCCCTTAGTGGGCCACCACAAGTGTGGCCACTGTGTAGCATGCCCTTTAACTCTACAGAAAAAAACTTTTGAACATCACGGAGTAAAATGGACCATGAATGATTTCACTAACTGCAACACGAAGGGAGTGATCTACGTGATACAATGCCCTTGCAACCTGATATACGTAGGCAAAACCATACGGGCCATCAAGATGCGAATATCGGAACATCGGTCCTGTATTAGGAACAAAGTTGCCGACAAGCCACTAGTAGAACATTTTACCAACAAAAACCACAAAGATACAGATCTACGATGGTTCATTCTACAAAAAGTAACACCTGCAAAGCGGGGGGGAGACTTAAATAAAACACTGACGCAATTAGAACAGCGTTGGGTCCACAAACTAAACACTGTGCACGCAGGTTTGAATATTGCGGTAGAATGGAAATCTTTTCTGTAGATCCCAAACATTGGCAGCGTCATTATGTATATGCACCTGTAAAATGCCTATGACCTGCGGTCAAGAAATGTAATATGAAATCTCTACCAAAGGGCTATGAATGAATTAAGATGCCTATCAGTGTTTATCAGCTGTAAAGATTTCCAACAATGTCGAATGGCATGCATAACACTGAGTTGACTGGGCCACTCGAACCTGTATACAAATTGTCCCTTGTCGAACATGTGTACAAATTGTGCTATGTTACTATGTGGATTTGTTTTCCATTACTAAAAGCATGTCAACATCACGTCATGTCACTACCCTGCCAGTCATTTCAAGCACAAGGAGCGCTTTCAGTGTTCCAATTTACTTTAATTTCCCTTTAGTTTCACTAATACGCCCTGTTCTTCAACAAGGCTTCTGAGGTTACCATGGAAACCATTTTTCAATTTTACACTTCTAAATTACTTTTTTAGACAGGCCACACCATGGCTGAGACTGATAAATGTTTATTTTTTCAATCCGAGCATGAATGGTGGAGTTATTTGTCTTTTTCGGACGCACTCGATCCAACATGGCCGACATAGATATCATTTTTCAAATTTACATTCCAAATTACGTTTTTAGATTGGCAACACCATGGCCAAGACTGATATTAGTGTATTTTTCCAATCCGAACCCTAATGGTGGAGTTATCTGTCTTTTTCGGACGCACTCGATTCAACATGGCCGACATAGATATCATTTTTCAAATTTATATTCTAAATTACGTTTTTAGATTGGCCATACCATGGCCAAGACTGATAATAGTGTATTTTTCCAGTCCGAGCCCTAATGGCTGAGTTATCTGTCATTTTCGGACGCACTCGATCCAAAATGGCCGCCGTATAAATAGAAAAGGCTCCTAGTAACAGCGTTACTAACGCTATGCCGCCAGGCCCCTTTCGAGCCCCGGAGTGAGTCAGCACATTTCTACAGCGCTCTCCACTGGCCCGCTATTCGTGATTCATGAACAAAGGTAAGATCTTTGTAGACACACCATCATTAGGTCAGGCATTTTGTTCCCTGAGTGGAACCCCCACTAATATGCCCCTTATTCATTTAGGTGTTCAGGTTTCCGCGCGAGGACCGCATATTTAAAATCAGAGTCCATCCCACTCCAAGATCCTCACAAGTGAGGTAAGATTGGTTGACCTATAACTCATTTGTTATTTAAGTATCTGTAAGACACCAGATCACTATTGAGTGCCCTTCTTTGCTTTTTAATAGGATTACACTAAGATCCTTCCCACGCCTGGCGTAATACTAGAAATTCGTGCCAGTGGAAATAATTATCCACAGGTAAGCTGGGGCCTCCCAGTATTGGATTTATTCCTTTGTTTAAATGATACACGCTCGAACACACTCCCCTGACGAGTTTTTCCCTTTCCCCTGCAGCACCTATTCCACCCCGTGCAGCACTTCGTCCTGATGAAGGCCGTACATATGCTGGGACATAATTGGTCCACCTAAACGGCCGAAACACCTTGGTGTAGACGCACCCCGAACAACAGTGCATTGTCACTGTCCACTACCAATTGTCAATTCACGAACCCCTTTTTTTTTTCTGTTGTTGCTTACTTTGTCTAATTGTGTTGTTTTATACTGAAGTATATGAATCACCATAACAAACTATGTATTTTGATTGAGTTTGCGTTACCTACACGACTGTTGTGTCAAACTATGTGACCCCATGTGTTTGTAAATATATCCTATAAGCCTGTACGGTTGGTTTCATTAAACCGTGTGATGTTATGCTGTTTGGAGAACTGTTCACTCTATGTTGATTTTTTCAACTGCATAGATAAACAAACTATTATTTTCTCCAAACAACAAAGAAAGTGAGTTTCTTTCTTTTTCTCCTTTAATGCAGAGGGTAATAAGGGGTGAAACAGTGTGTTTTCATTAGAGCACTCTTCTTTGTACCTATTCAATTGTAATTTTTGTCCTAAGGTTGAGAGGACAGGAGTTCTGCCGTAGTGCTGGAGGGGGCTTCCGTGGTGTGCATAGTGATGGTGGGGGCTCTCTGTCATCGTAGGCGGGTGTGGCAAAGTGAAAGACTTGTGTGCAGTAGACACTGGAGGAAGCTGTCCGTGCTGTGAAAAGTGAGCAGTGTGCACACGAAGAGCTGTTCGAGCTGTGCGTGGTGCTGACAGGTGAGAGGGGGCGGGGTGTACAGCCAGCAGAGCAGGGAGCTGTCCATGGTGTTAAAAGTTTTGGTGGCTAATATAGTCAACAGCTGCGGGAGCTGACCCTGGCGCTGGACGAGTGTAGTACAGCCTGTGCTGTGAAAAGTGCTGAGTGTGTCCATTAAGCACTGGTGGGAGCTCTTCCTTGTGTGAGAGGCTTGTGAGCCAGCACTGGGGGAGCTCTGCCTGTGGTGTGAAAAGTGCCGAGTGTGTCCATTAAGCGCTACCGGGAGCTCTTCCTTGTGTGAGAGGCTTGTGAACCAGCACTGGGGGGGGGGAGCTCTGCCTGTGGTGTGAAAAGTGATGAGTGTGTCCATTAAGCACTGGTGGGAGCTCTTCCTTGTGTGAGAGGCTTGTGAGCCAGCACTGGGGGAGCTCTGCCTGTGGTGTGAAAAGTGCCGAGTGTGCCCATTAAGCGCTGGCGGGAGCTCTTCCTTGTGTGAGAGGCTTGTGAACCAGCACTGGGGGGGGGAGCTCTGCCTGTGGTGTGAAAAGTGATGAGTGTGTCCATTAAGCGCTGGCGGGATCTCTTCCTTGTGTGAGAGGCTTGTGAGCCAGCACTGGGGGGGAGCTCTGCCTGTGTTGTGAAAAGTGATGAGTGTGTCCAGTAAGCGCTGGTGGGAGCTCTTCCTTGTGTGAGAGGCTTGTGAGCCAGCACTGGGGGGAGCTCTGCCTGTGGTGTTAAAAGTGATGAGTGCGTCCATTAAACGCTGGCGGGAGCTCTTCCTTGTGTGAGAGGCTTGTGAACCAGCACTGGGGGGGAGCTCTGCCTGTGGTGTTAAAAGTGATGAGTGCGTACATTAAACGCTGGCAGGACCCCTTCCTTGTGTGAGAGGCTTGTGAACCAGCACTAGGGGGATCTCTGCCTGTGGTGTTAAAAGTGATGAGTGCGTCCATTAAGCGCTGGCGGGAGCTCTTCCTAGTGCAAGAGGCTTGTGAACTAGCACTGGGGGGGAGCTCTGCCTGTGGTGTGAAAAGTGATGAGTGTGTCCATTAAGCGCTGGCGGGAGCTCTTCCTAGTGCGAGAGGCTTGTGAGGCAGCACTGGGGGGGGAGCTCTGCCTGTGGTGTGAAAAGTGATGAGTGTGTCCATTAAGCGCTGGCAGGAGCTCTTCCTTGTGTGAGAGGCTTGTGAACCAGCACCGGGGGGAGCTCTGCCGTGGTGTGAAAAGTGATGAGTGTGTCCATTAAGCGCTGGCAGGATCTCTTCCTTGTGTGAGAGGCTTGTGAGCCAACACCGGAGGGAGCTCTGCCTGTGGTGTGAAAAGTGCTGAGTGTGTTAGAGGCTTGTGAGCCAGCACTGGGGGGAGCTCTGCCTGTGGTGTGAACAGTGATGAGTGTGTCCATTAAGCGCTGGCGGGATCTCTTCCTTGTGTGAGAGGCTTGTGAGCCAGCACCGGAGGGAGCTCTGCCTGTGGTGTGAAAAGTGCTGAGTGTGTCCATTAAGCGCTGGCGGGAGTTCTTCCTTGTGTGAGAGGCCTGTGAGCCAGCACTCAGGGGGAGCTCTGCCTGTGGTGTGAAAAGTGCTGAGTGTGTCCATTAAGCGCTGGCGGGAGCTCTTCCTTGTGTGAGAGGCTTGTGAGCCAGCACTGGAGGGAGCTCTGCCTGTGGTGTGAAAAGTGATGAGTGTGTCCATTAAGCGCTGGCGGGAACTCTTCCTTGTGTGAGAGGCTTGCGAGCCAGCACTGGAGGGAGCGCTGCCTGTGGTGTGAAAAGTGCTGAGTGTGTCCATTAAGCGCTGACGGGAGCTCTTCCTTGTGTGAGAGGCCTGTGAGCCAGCACTGGGGGGGAGCTCTGCCTGTGGTGTGAAAAGTTTGAGTGCGTCCATTAAGCGCTGGCGGGAGCTCTTCCTTGTGTGAGAGGCTTGTGAGCCAGCACTGGGGGGGAGCTCTGCCTGTGGTGTGAAAAGTGATGAGTGTGTCCATTAAGCGCTGGCGGGAGCTCTTCCTTGTGTGAGAGGCTTGTGAGCCAGCACTGGGGGGAGCTCTGCCTGTGGTGTGAAAAGTGATGAGTGTGTTAGAGGCTTGTGAGCCAGCACTGGGGGGAGCTCTGCCTGTGGTGTGAACAGTGATGAGTGTGTCCATTAAGCGCTGGCGGGAGCTCTTCCTTGTGTGAGAGGCTTGTAAGCCAGCACTGGGGGGAGCTCTGCCTGTGGTGTGAAAAGTGATGAGTATGTCCATTAAGCGCTGGCGGGAGCTCTTCCTTGTGTGAGAGGCTTGTGAACCAGCACTGGGGGGTGCTCTGCCTGTGTTGTGAAAAGGGATAAGTGTGTCCATTAAGCGCTGGCGTGAGCTCTTCCTTGTGTGAGAGGCTTGTGAACCAGCACTGGGGGGAGCTCTGCCTGTGGTGTGAAAAGTGATGATTGTGTCCATTAAGCGCTGGCGGGAGCTCTTCCTTGTGTGAGAGGCTTGTGAGCCAGCACTGGGGGGAGCTCTGCCTGTGGTGTGAAAAGTGCTGAGTGTGTCCATTAAGCGCTTGCCGGGAGCTCTTCCTTGTGTGAGAGGCTTGTGAGCCAGCACTGGGGGGAGGTCTGCCTGTGGTGTGAAAAGTGCTGAGTGTGTCCATTAAGCGCTGGCGGGAGCTCTTCCTTGTGTGAGAGGCTTGTGAGCCAGCACTGGGGGGAGCTCTGCCTGTGGTGTGAAAAGTGCTGAGTGTGTCCATTAAGCGCTGGCGGGAGATCTTCCTTGTGTGAGAGGCTTGTGAGCCAGCACTGGGGGGTGCTGTGCCTGTGTTGTGAAAAGTGATGAGTGTGTCCATTAAGCGCTGGCGGGAGCTCTTCCTTGTGCGAGAGGCTTGTGAGCCAGCACTGGGGGGAGCTCTGCCTGTGGTGTGAAAAGTGATGAGTGTGTCCATTAAGCGCTGGCGTGAGATCTTCCTTGTGCGAGAGGCTTGTGAACCAGCACTGGGGGGAGCTCTGCCTGTGGTGTGAAAAGTGATGAGTGTGTCCATTAAGCGCTGGCGTGAGATCTTCCTTGTGTGAGAGGCTTGTGAACCAGCACTGGGGGGAGCTCTGCCTGTGGTGTGAAAAGTGATGAGTGTGTCCATTAAGCGCTGGCCGGAGCTCTTCCTTGTGTGAGAGGCTTGTGAGCCAGCACAGGGGGGAGCTCTGCCTGTGGTGTGAAAAGTGCTGAGTGTGTCCATTAAGCGCTGGCGGGAGCTCTTCCTTGTGTGAGAGGCTTGTGAGCCAGCACTGGGGGGAGCTCTGCCTGTGGTGTGAAAAGTGCTGAGTGTGTCCATTAAGCGCTGGCGGGAGCTCTTCCTTGTGCGAGAGGCTTGTGAGCCAGCACTGGGGGGAGCTCTGCCTGTGGTGTGAAAAGTGATGAGTGTGTCCACTAAGCGCTGGCGGGAGCTCTTCCTTGTGCGAGAGGCTTGTGAGGCAGCACTGGGGGGAACTCTGCCTGCGGTGTGAAAATTGATGAGTGTGTCTATTAAGCGCTGGCGGGAGCTCTTCCTTGAGCGAGAGGCTTGTGAGCCAGCGCTGGTGGGATCTCTTCCTTGTGTGAGCGGCCTGTGAGCCTGCACTGGGGGGAGCTCTGCCTGTGGTGTGAAAAGTGATTAGTGTTTCCATTTAGGGCTGGCGGGAGCTCTTCCTTGTGTAAGAGACTTGTGAGTCAGCACTGGAGCGAGAACAGTGGGGGAAGATGCTGGTATCGACTGGGAAGAAGGGCCTGGTATCTTGTGAGATTAATGAGGACCAGGCCACCCGTCTCAGCCACAGTGGGGTGATTAGTAGGGTAGTGAAAGAGAAAAAACGGTAGAGAAAAGCAGAGTTTTGAGCAGTTTCCAGAACTTAGGGAGATCTGGCTCAACTCTGAGGGGGCAGCAAGGCTGTTCCAAAGGGAGGCACCAGCCGAGGAGAGAGACCTACGCCCCACTTTCTGCTTGGAGAAGCATTTGACAGTCAAAGCGTTAGAGTTAGAGGAGCTGAGGGCTCTAGCAGGGGAGTATTCAGGGAGGGACAGTTGGAGCTAGCATGGTCCCAGGCCCCAGAAAGCCTTGTGGATGATGCAGAGGGTCTTGAATTTGATCCTTGCAGCCACCGGGAGCCAGTGGAGAGATTTTAGGGCTGGAGAGATACGATCCCTGGCCTTGAGGCCAAGGATAAGTCTTGCAGTTCTATTTTGGATTAGCTGGAGGGGGCATAGGGAGGAAAGAGGGAGACTGAGAAAGAAGCTGTTGTAGTAGTCCAGCCTAGAGAGAACCAGAGCTCTGGAGACGGAGAGCTTCTGGGGGAAGGTAAGGAAAGGGAGAATGCCTCTGAGGATATAGAGCTGGAAGTGGACCTTCTTGGTAAGGGCCATGATGTGAGAGGTGAAGGAGGGAGCACAGTCGAAGATGACCCCAAGGTTTTTGGCCTCACTGGATGAGGGAGTTAGAGGGCCCATAGGGGTTGCCAGTGGGTAGAAGGAAAGGAGAAGGAGGGTGCAGGTGTCCTAATGAGAAGGATCTCCATCTTACTGGCATTAGGACAGAGCCCGTTAGCTGCACACCATGCCTGAATGGCGGACAGACAATCAGGGATGAGAGAGGAGGAAGAGGAGGTAGTTGAGAGTTTGAAGGAAAGCTGTGTGTCATCAGCATTGCACTTGAAATGAGGAGAGAAGGAGGTGATTAGGTGAGCCAGAGGGGCGAGATATATATTGAAGAGACATGACGATAGGATAGAGTCCTGGGGGACGCCACAGGTAGAAAGTGTGGTGGTGGAGGAGAAAGGGCCCATTTGCAGCTGGGAAGGGCGATTAGTGAGAAAAGAGGTCAGCCAATCCAGTGCCCGGTCAGTGATATGATATGATATGATATGATATGGTTGACTGTATCAAAGGCAGAGGAGAGGTCAAGAAGAATGAGAACAGCAGGAGAGTTAGAGTCGAGGTTTTCAAGCATGATTTCACGGGTGTTCAGGAGAGCATTTTCCGTGCCTCTGGATGCCCTGAATACTGACATGACACACTCACAGATATGCAACACACCCAGCCATGCCAGACAGTACATTTGGTAACACTCCCAGTAATGGCACACTACTACAGAGCCACTGCCCACTTTCCAGCACACCGGCTTTGAGCAAATTCTGGCCGTCATGTAGTTGTTATTGTAGATGTTGCAGCAGCACAGTATAAAGCGCATAGCTGGAGAAAGGCCTACCTATAAAAGCTCATGGCCCGTTTTGGTGAGCTGCACTGTGACAGTGTGAGCCCTGGTCACAATTCTTCAAAAGAGGGTTTGCTCTTTTGACACAGAAGCAGGCCCTTAGCGTGTACCATGCTTGGGATGTGCATCTGTTGTGTGAATCTCCCTGCTTGTGTGTTTGTAGCCCCCTAAAGAGAAGCAGCGTGAGAGTGCAATTCCCTGGGATTTCCCTGGCGACCGCAGGCATGTTAATTCTTGCTCTCTGAGCAACCAGTCATCGCTTACAACCACCCTGGGGCCGAGATGTGCAGGGATGTCAGTTCCTATTAGTCTCTGAAATGTCAACACAGAACTATGGCTGCCAAGCGCATTTATTCGAGCGTGCGCATGTGCACCAGAGAGTGCACCCATTAGAAGCTGTGCAGATAACTAACCCTTCCAGTGGTGGGGCTGCCAGTCAGGACCTCCCAGTTCATTTCAAACATCAAGTGAAACCCATGCCTGCTTCCATCTCTCAGGAGACAGTCATGCTTCTCTCTCTTCTGCTTCAGTTTAAGGCGACGCAGATCTTAGGGCAAATCGCCTCCACTGACATAGTGATGAATCAAGACTTCTCAGTTCATATGGTCTAAGCCACTGTATTACAGGCATTAAGAGAAACCCCTGCCTTCCTCCATCGTCTCGGTAGCCAGTCCTCCTTCTCCAGCATTGGATCTTTCATAGCTTCATGCTTGAATATTTCCCGTCGTCAGACTGGGAATCCTTGGTAATTTAAATAATAATACATAAATTAATAACTACATTTTCCCATAAGAAAAGCTGTGTGAATTGCCCATAATGCCTGTAAGACACCTACTCATATAGTCCATCCACTTCATTTTGTTCTCTTTTGACCCTAGCTAATGAGGTGGCAGGGATTGTGCTCCACCCCAGGCAGCCATCTTCAGATTTTTCACTGCAGTCTAGGGAATCTACATCAGCTCTCTGAGTTTTCTCCTTAATATTCCACTTTTTTCCTACTCTTTAATCAAATAAAAGCGTTTTTTTCAGAGAGATATTTCCCTGCTGAACACAGCCGGTGTTTTAGAGCCCAGGAACACACATACATCCTCTTTAATCATCGAGGCAAGTTTCTGCACAAGGCCCCTTATGGCCATGGCGGACCCAGACATTGAAGGTTCCTCAAAGTGGAGGACCTCTCTCTTCAAGGACTGCAATTAATACCGAATTTTTTTATTTTTTTCAGGGTTCCTCACCAAGAATGCCTCTATCCACCTGGCATCCCCAATTGTCTTAATTGTCAAACCTTTACACAGAAAAACTCTACAAGACAGACACAGGCGGCTTCTCCTTTAGCTAGAAAGTGTCATTTTTCAGAAGAAGGGTCTGTTAAAACAGCCCGTCACCTCACACTGTGAAATCAAAAAGAAGATATCGAGGCTGAGCACCCCAAAAGGAAACACACCAAACGCGGGTTACAAAGAAAGATACAAAGATCTTTATTCTATACTGAAAAGTTTCAAAGGACAAAGCAACCGATAGCTATCGGGCCCTCAGTACAACACAACGAACTCCAGCCCTGTTTGGTTTGCTCAGTGAGTGGGGCTGTACATTAGAATAGTCGCACCTTTTATACAGTGCAAAACATGATGTCCAGCCCACCTATAAGTTAATACATTACGGATCTAGGGTTCATGCCGAGTTCATACATCTATACATTTAGGGTTTACCATTAATTCATTCACCAACAAATTACAATGGCAACAGTGTGTCTTCGGATTTCTTGTTTCAGTATTTGAATATATTATGTTTAACATGTGCTCGCGGATTAGCTTCATTGGCATAGGTAATCCTCTATACACAGGTCAACGAATGACAAGGTCCCAGCTCATGACCCCAACATGTGGACTGCAGGCAAGTTACATATTAGCTTGTACACAGAGGTCAAGACGGCCATGTTACATTTGTGATGATACTGTCCACCATCTTAGAACACAGGGTGACTTTAGAGAAAGAATCTAAAATGGCAGGTGGTCCTAAAATGGCGGTTTACACTGATCTAAGGTCAAGACCTTGTAACACGGATTTCTTCGCAAAGCGACTTGGCGTAGGTCAGTATACATATATTCACACAGTATAGGAGGCACGATATGATTTCCCATCTGACAAACCCTCCTTTTGGCCTATGCCAAGGCGCGAAACTACTTCTAATCACTTTATGAATATTTCCACGTCTCGATGTCCACACACCATGAATCACCATCAGAAATATCAATCGCCATTAGATCAGTTACCAGAATTTCCTTCAGAACATATTCATTGGAGTTCTTGTCTGGGGCGTGTACCTTGTGTCCTAATGTACCCAGCACCTGTGCGCAACATCCCCCTAGCATCAAACATATACTAGTTAGACACTGTATACAGCAACAAAGAAACAACAAAATTCCCAAAATGATCAGCAAGACCGAAAGCACCTTCCAACCCCAAGATCGCATATCCCAGAACCAAGCGCTAAGATCCCAGTTTCCCTCCGGAACGTGCACTTCTGAACTAAGGACGTGCAGATTTTGTATTGCCTTAAAGATAGTTGGGGAGGAATATGACATGAAAACACAGCAAGCGGACCCCACTAATTTACACACTCCACCACGTTCAGCCAGAATGACATCTAATGCCAACCGGTTCTGAAGTGCTACTAACCTTATTGCTTTCTGTTCTAGAGTCATATTATAGAGTAGGTCAGTGGTCCGGTTGATGGTTCTCTCCAGTACTCTCGCTAGTCTCCTGATATCTTCAGAGTTCATTATTTGTCCCCAAAATGGCATAAAAGATTTTACTACATCTCCAAAAACTTGTGCTGGAGTATCACCATCCTCGTCCCATTGTGGACGAGCCTTTGAAACCTCTACAGTACTGGCTATGAATACCCCTGGTAACAGGATCCCTAAATAACAAGTTCCCTGCCAAACCCTGGGTAACCATGGAAATGCTACATTACCGCAAACAAAGTAGACAGGTTCGCCTACATACAAAGGTCTGTCTTCCCCAGTCAAATTCGCAACGTTGGCGCAACCTTTAAAATCTCCCATTGACTGAGTACCATTCCTCTGTATGCAGAAAGAAACTGAATCGGGGCTATGGTTAACAACGTAAGAAGGAGGCATGGCATCCTTATTGCTTATAGGATCCATCTTGACAGAAATCAAAGATTGCAAAGGTCGCGACAGTCTATCAGAAAGCCTAATAGAAGCAACATTAGAGCTTGCTCCTATTCGCAAAAAGTGAGCATACCAGGGGCGTAAGAACACATTTCTCAAAATTATTCAAATTAGTACCGTCAAAATTCCCCGAGATGCTATCGTTCCATCGGCCAAAGAACAGTGCTCTAAGGGAGGCATAACAAGCAGTTGTCAAAAGTAAAGGATGAATATACCAATCTAGCCCCTTATCTCCGTGCTGCGGTAAATGTGAACAGACACAACAGTTGGACTTATTAAAGATAGCATGTGTAGCATTCATGATGAGTAATAATGTATTATTTTGGTATCTCTGTCTGTGCTGAGAGACCCTAGGAGATAGAGTATGCAGATGCACAAAAGGAGTAGAAACAGTGGGTACATTTTCAGTCGGTAACAAGGTTTCGAGTGGATGTACTTCTAGATACCAGAAGCCTAAAACAATGACTATTATAAAACCAATTAACATTCTAAAAAACAGCAGTACGTTTTCGGGTCCAAACAGTTTGTCCATTTTCACAGCTGGTCACACGTTTATTTATCAGTCCTGTACAAGCGGTAGCGGTGGCAGGCATTGTAATCTTCAAATGAACACACCAATGTTATTTAGCTGGCGACCTCCAGGCCGAGCGACTTCTTAGTCCTTCCACAAACCCTAGCCAACAGAATCCCCTTTTTCAAACAATTACTTGGGCCAAAAGCAAGCCCTTGATGATTTTTTTCTTCTTCTCCGAATGCACAGCTGAACCGTGCTGTAGGTCTATTTCCTTGGACGCAGATTATACCTCGTTGTCCCTGGTACTGATTGATCCAAGAACAACGTGTCGTCACTTCCCGTTGGAAGTGATGTATGAAGAGCAAGTGAAGATGCAAGATCTGGAACAATAGCTTCCGGAAACAAAACTTTTGGAGAGTGTGGAGACAAAATGGCTGCTTCCCCAGGCCTCACGGGCGGAGAGAGAGACTCTGATCCACTGCACAATGCTGTTTACTGCTTCAGGGTCGTTGGTTGCAGTACTGGTGAGGGGTTCTATTTCTTCTGTATCGTATGGCACTGGTTGTGGAATCCTCTTGACGTGCGTCGCGTGGATCGAGTTTTTCCGGCCTGCGACCCGCACCGCAGTCTGTGTGACCAGCAGAACTTGGAAGGGGCCCCGCCACCGAGGTGCAAGGCAAGAAGATCACTCAAATGCCTTTGTCAAAACCCAGTCACCGGGCCGAACGCTATGACCTGGGCCCTCGTATCGTACAGGTAAAGCCTCTCGCACCTGGTGATAAATCAAATACAAGTTTTTAGTGAACTGGCTACAGTAATCTGAAAGAAGTACATTTTCAACATTTCTCAAAGAACGACATTTTGGAAGGTTCCAGATATTAGCAGGTCTTCCCATTAACACCTCAAAAGGAGAGAGCACAGTCTTAGTTTGAGGAGTTGTCCTCATAGATAACAACACGATCGGTAAGTCATCCGGCCATTTTAATTTGGTGCCGGCACACGTCTTAGCGAGCTTGTTCTTGATAATGCCGTTGTGTCTTTCTACTAGTCCGGCACTCTGAGCATGTCTGGCCGAATGGAACCGTTTGTCGATCATTACAGCAGCGACAAAGAGTGGATCATTATCCGACCAGATGACTCTTGGTAGCCCGAACATAGGAAAATATTCCTTTATCATAGTTTTTGCAGTAGTCATGGCTGTAGCGTCTTTAACAGGAAAAGCCTCAACCCATTTGCTAAAAGCACAGATGACGGCTAACACGTATTTCAAATTATTGCACCGTTCCATCTCGATAAAATCAAAGTGTCTGACCTCGAAGGGGACAGAAGGTGGACCAAAACTTCCCCTAGGAGTTGATGTTCCCTTTACCACATTATGCTGTAAACAGATCATACAGTCCTGAACATAGCGCTGAGCTATTTTGGAGATTTTGTCATTTGCCCAAACTTTCTCCAACATTTTCGTAATCTGGCGGGCACATATATGTGTAGGGCCATTAGCCATGACGACCATCATCATGATGTACGCATCAGGAAGTAACCATTTCCCTTCAACTATGTCCACCCAACACCCATCATCGAGTGTCCCCAAGCCCTCAACCCATTTCTTGGACTCTTCTAATGTGGCATCGGCTTGGATATCCCTTACAGAGTCAACACCCTCATCCATCACATAGGCTTTTGTGGTTACCCTTGAAGTGTACATGTCTGTAGAGGGATTGGTGGCAGTCTGTTTAGCTATCTGATCAGCGACAGCATTCCCTTTCCCTATATCATCTACAATCATTTGATATGCTGCACATTTTATGACAGCTAACTGAGTAGGGAGTGCAAGCGCTGAGAGCAGTGGTACTATTAGGGAGCCATGCTGGATCTTTGTACCATGTGAAGTTAAGAACCCTCTTTCTGACCAAAGTCTCCCAAAGTTGTGAACCACCCCAAAGACATACTGGCTGTCAGTGTATATATTCACAGTAAGCCCTTCGGAAAGTTCACAAGCTCAGGTCAATGCTATAATCTCTGCGGCCTGCGCGGAGTTATGCGTGATTCTCTTGGTTTCCACGACCGTGCTCAATGTATTGATTGCATAAGCAGCTGTGGATGAACCATCCGGAAGTTTGAAGCAGGAGCCCCTTGTGGATTGTTCAAAGGAGTATCTTTCAGATCAATTCTACCCTTTGTCTCTTGTTCGGTAGTGTAAAGGCAGTCATGTGACTCTTCGCCACTGCAAGCAGTACCTTGCGGCAAAGGTAAGAGTTCAGCCGGATTAAGGACACAACACCTCTTAATTTGTATGTGTGGAGCAAACAAGATCAATTCATATCTCGTCAACCGTGCGGAATTGAGGTGTTGCGTTTGAGTTCGGTTCAGTAGAACATCTACAAAGTGAGGTACCATCAGGGTTAAAGCATGGCCTAAGACCATTCCCTCACTCTGTTTTACAGACGCAGCAGCAGCAGCGACAGCTCGCAAACATCTTGGCAAAGTGCATGCTACAGGATCAAGGGCGGAAGAAAAGTAACCGCATGGCCTATTCTTCCCTCCGTGTTCCTGCGTTAATACAGCCAAAGCACATCCATCACATTCATGCACAAACAACACAAAGGCCTTTTCATAGTTTGGTGTGCCCAAAACCGGTGCCTAGCACAATGCAGTCTTCAGCAAATCAAATGCACGCTGGTGCTCCATGTTCCACAGCAATGGCGAAGAAATGCCCTTCTTCGTCAGAGCCAACATCGGCTTAATCGTTAACGAGAAAATGGGGATCCACTGCCTACAGTAAGAAGCCATGCCATACCTATCAAGGCTCTAACTTCCTTCTTTGTATTTGGGACAGACATGCTAAAAATGAGTTTTATCCGTTCAGGTGTCAACCTTCTTCCCTCCTTTGACAGGAGATAGCCTAAATAGGCGACCTCCTGCCAACAATATTGAAACTTTTTAAGCAAAGCTTTGTGTCCATGTTTAGCCAGGTGAATAAGCAATAAAACAGTGCCCTCCTTACAGGCGCTGTCTGAGTCAGCAGCTAAAAGTAAGTCATCAACATATTGAAGCAGTGTACAAGTAGAGGGCAATTCAAGAGTATCAAGCGGTTCTTTCAAAGCCCTGCTGTAGATGCTAGGACTTTCGGTGTAACCTTGCGGTGCACAGGTAAAGGTGAACGAGCGTCCCCCGAAGGTGAACGCGAACAGGTATCTACTGTCCTTGTGTATAGGAATACTAAAGAAAGCATTCTTCAGATCCACAACACTAAAGTAAGTAGCTGAAGCCGGGATCATAGTTAATATTGTCGTCACATCAGGCACAATTGGAAATTGTGGAGCGACGATCTTATTGATGGCACGTAAATCAATTATGAAATGAAAAGGAATTGCATTATCGCTTTTCTTGTACACGGGCAAAATCGGACTATTGCACAAACTACCTGCAGTCTCCTCAATCACCCCTCGATGCACAAAATCGGAGACGATGCATTTCAAAGCTTGCTCACCCTCGACTGAAATCTTATATTGTGGAATACGTGGCAGCTTTATTCCATGTTTCAAGACTATTCTAACAGGCTCAATTTGCAAAACACCAACATCATTGTCATCAATTGCCCACAAACACTCCGGAACATCACTAAATTCTGGCAGCAAAGATCTGGTCAAGAATTGAGAGACAGAAAGTTGCTGTGGTGAAATCGTCAAACGCACTCCATCCGAAGAACAATGGATTACCGCATTTAATTCCTTCAACAGATTCAACCCCAGCAAATTCTCCCCACAATTCGAAGTCAAAAGGAATGCACAGTGGTCCGTAAACGGACCCAAAGAGATAGGTACCGGCGTAGAAACTAGACTGACAACTGTTGTGCCAGAAAACCCTACAGAAACATTGGTTTGCCCTGACAGTGGAATGTTTGGAATCCGAGAATGATCAATGGAACACGTCTGTGCCCCTGTATCTATCAAAAATAGATGTTTCCTATTTCCCACTATCATTTCAACGTAGGGACCTTTCTGATTAACGGGAATAGGCGAAGGTTCCAAACCCTGTTTAGGGCAATCCTAACGAAACAAAATATCATCGAAAGGAAGTTCTTCAGAGAGGTAAGCGGCAGAAGGATGATCGAATATGTTTCTAGTATCCACACTCGGTGCCTGATTATCCTGCAAAAAAGGTTGCTGTGGATCCTGTGCAAACTGACCTCTACCAGGGTCCCCTACCCCGGGCAACCTCTGGGTCGTCTACCCATATTTCCAAATGTGTTATTTGACGTCTGTCGCAGGACCGGGCATTGTGCACGCCAATGACCGTCTTGCCTACAATAGGCACACTGGTTAATGTTTACAGGACCCAAGGGCACATTTCCTTGTGGAACATACTGACCTCTAATTTGCGAATTAGCCCCTCTAGGGCCTCTAACAATTTGCTGTAATAATACTTTTGTCTTCAAATCACCTTTTCTCTTTTCAACTCTTTCCTTTTCGTTATTGACACGATTCTCATAGTACTGAGCCATGTGCAGTACTTCTGATTGAGACTTCACTAGCCAAGCGCTCTCAGAAGACATAATTTGCGACTGGATGTCAGGCAACAATCCACGCACAAATTTGTCTATGAATAACCTTTTCCCAGACTCTGTGCCTAAGTCTTGTCCACTGAAATCCGAGAATACCTTTTCCAACCGATTAAAGAACTCGGTAGCACCCTCAGACTTCCCTTGGACACAGGCCGTAAGCTTGTCCCAAATAATTCTCTTTTCGGGAATTAGAGTTTTCAATTTCGCAACAATTCTGTCAGGTAAAGTTAATATCACCTGAGGCGGTCTCTCGCCAGCTGGCCTTTCTCCATCAAGTCTAATTATGTTAGCCCATGTATCTCCTAACCCTGCTACATCATCTATAGTCCTAGCCTGTTTCCACAAATCTACGGGCAGGAGTACAGGAAACAACAAATCAATATCACTTAAAGTGAATACTGAGGATTGCAGAACAGACTCTATTTCTTTATAGAACCCTGTCGATTTTTCCTAATGTCGGGAATAGATTGTCTAATAGTGTTCACCTCCTGTCTTGAAAACGGGAGAATTTCATAGGCCTGCGCACCTGTTCCAACATCCGCCGGAACCTCGACTTTTGGGACAAGTGTCGGAGGAGCCTCTCTCATAGGCAACTGAGAAGTAGGCAACTCCAAACGCTTACTAAGCAACAGAGCCAAATCGAGCGCTAAAGCAGCCGAAGAAGTGTTAAGTGGAAAAGCTCTCTTATAAATACTTAATAACTCTGTGGGACAACTAATCTTTCTTTTTACACACTCATCCTGTAGGTACTCTACCATTACCTGTATTACTTTCCTCTGCATTTCTTGTGTATACTGACTTTACGTGTCATATACTTTAACTGGAGTTATCAACGAATCTGGGATCCATCTAATCGCGTCCTTTGTGCAAATACGCATTTCTTCAGATATCGATTTACGACAAGGGAGAAATCGCTTCTATACACACATAATGTCCAAACTATCTTCATCTTCGTCCTCATTCTGTAACCTTTCCAACTTCTTTCTATACTCAAATACCCCCTCAACATGCTCTTATACTTTCTCCACAGTGTCTCTAGAGAATGCTAAGGTGTTCAGATCCCTCAACCCTTGTGGGAGATCTGTATTGTTTAATCTGTCCCACATTACACACAAATGATCCCTCGATAAAAACATTTCTCTCAGGAAAATTGTCCATATTAGAAAATGTGGCAAAAACATTAGCTCGATCACCCACCTCCATACAATTCTTAGCCCACGCAATCAACTCACGTTTCTTCTCTGGAGGTACAGTATTGCGAGTGACAACCCTCGATTCTGCACCCTGATCTACTACAAGCGGTGCAGGACCACTTGGAAGAGGGAGAGCAGGCAAGTTCAACGGAGATACTATCACTTGTGCAATAGGAAAAGGTGGAGGAGCAGGTGGAGGAGCAGGAACAAAAGGAGGAACAACGACTGGAAGAAGAGGAACAACAGGAGGAGCAGGAATACCAGCAGGAAGAAGCAAACAAACAGGAAGAGGAACATACGGAGGTGGCACAGTGGCACCAGGCCTTCGTTCATTTAACAATTTGTCGATAAGTTTGTCAGAAACATGAAAGTCTTTAGAAGGATAGATTTTCTGAATGCCAAGTGAGAAAGCCCGATCCATATTCCTAGCTGACTCAGGCTGTTTATCTTGGTCATAAATCAATGCCTTTTCAGCGTTCATCTTATGACGGCGCACATGTTTTTCCCTACTCTTTAGCAGCTGTAAAGCTTCTTTTTTCCAATTCTGTAATACATCAAATGCTGCAGGTCTAGCCTTTTTCTTTAATAAAATTGACTCTAAATACTCAATACGAGGGATTTCAAAACTACCATTGATCGGCCACTGAAGTTCGGAAGCATGTCTAGTTTGTCTGTGCCAAATATCATTAAACACTATACTACCAATGCCATGCTTACAGTACATAGTACAAGCCAGCGACCCCTCCTGTGGTGCCGGACGGCTAAATTCCAAAGATTGTCTATCACTGCGGAATAACACCCTGAAGCAGGTAGACAATTTCCCAGGCCTATCAAAATGCTTGTGTTACCTGGTCAATAATTGTATTTGCAGATTCAATGCGCCAAAACAAATTATCAGGATACTTAAGAATCAGATCACGACTCACCTGATCAATCCTAAGGAGGTCTGATCGGATTACAAAGTTCTTCTAACAAATGTTACCTCGTGTTTGGGGATTTCGGCAAATCTGCCTAACCCGATATGTGGACCCTCGTCAAAATGCCGACTCGGACCGCAAGCTCACCGTCCAGGGATCGGGCCGTGTAGCGCTGTTGAGGTGTCGCGTCTCATTCAGAAAGGGGCCCCATTTTGTTTACACCGTCCGATCCCGGTCCGATAGCTTGCGTCAACCTTCAACGAGCTGGCATCAATCTTGAGGGTCCCTATTCGGGCACCATCTGTGAAATCAAAAAGAAGATATCGAGGCTGAGTACCCCAAAAGGAAACACAGCAAACGCGGGTTACAAAGAAAGATACAAAGATCTTTATTCTATACTGAACAGTTTCAAAGGACAAAGCAACAGATAGCTATCGGGCCCTCAGTACAACACAGCGAACTCCAGCCCTGTTCAGTGTGCTCAGTGAGTGGGGCTGTACATTAAAATAGTCGCACCTTTTATACAGTGCAAAACATGATGTCCAGCCCACCTATAAGTTAATACATTACGGATCTAGGGTTCATGCCGAGTTCATACATCTATACATTTAGGGTTTACCATTAATTCATTCACCAACAAATTACAATGGCAACAATGTGTCTTCGGATTTCTTGTTGAGCCTTCTCATGCATCTTTATACAATGCAGTTAAACAAGTGTTCACATTTCAGTATTTGAATATATTATGTTTAACATGTGCTCGTGGATTAGCTTCATTGGCATAGGTAATCCTCTATACGCAGGTCAACGAAGGACAAGGTCTCAGTTCATGACCCCAAAATGTGGCCTGCAGGCAAGTTACATATTAGCTTGTACACAGAGGTCAAGACGGCCATGTTACATTCGTGATGACACTGTCCACCAGATTAGAACACAGGGTGACTTTAGAGAGAGAATCTAAAATGGCGGATGGACCTAAAATGGCTGTTTACACTGATCTAAGGTCAAGACCTCGTAACGCGGAATTCTTCGCAAAGCGACTTGGCGTAGGTCAATAAACATATATTCACACAGTATAGGAGGCACAATATGATTTCCCGTCCGACAACACAGGGTCCCTGCTTCTGAGAGGAAAGTTTCTTCAGTGAAGAGAGGATCCTCTCCTCCTACAAAATCAAGAAAAAGGGTTACAAGAAGTCGAAAACCGGCTCTCACGGCCTTAGGGAGCACAAAGACCATCATCATGAGGTGAAAACAGCCAAATCTTAAGGGAAGGAGACCTCGATCAAGGCCCCGTTCCTGGGACATTCGTCCAAGGGTCCATCCACAGGACACTCGTCCACAGAGCAGACGAGTCTGTGCCGTCCATGGCTATGCCGCCACCAACACCTATCAAGGCTGCGTGTACGGGACACGCGTCCACGAAGTGGGCTATGACCGCCAGCCATCATTCACCGGCCGTGACTAAAGCACAGTCATCAACCATGTCGTCCACGAGAGAGTGCTCATCATCATCGAAGATATCTTTGTCCACGTGTAAAACACCATACATGGCAAACCCATTGGCGATGACTAGGGGTTTTTTCGTCGACGACCCGGTCTGTACACCGCTTGTCCATGACTACTCACTCATCCACGACTACTTCCATGACAGATAAACCATCGACGGGCACTGCCTTGTTGATGCGAAAAACTTCGACCAATGACCGCTCGCCCACGGATGCTGTACTGTCCACGGAAGACATTGGAATAACACTGTTACCTCCTTCGTCCACAAACCTGAGTCAATTTCATACGCGGTCTATACCTGGTTCGTCAGGACCTAATATCAACCTATCCCCCATTAAGGAAATGGTGGAATTTCTGGATGTATTTCTTCAGGAGGAGTTTTCAGACCTAGAAGACACACCAGAAGGGCCACAGTCGGTACCTAAAGAGTACAGTCCACTGTGGCGGTCCACCTCTGATCCCTTCCAACCAGCATTGATGCATTCAATGTAGAACATTATGGATGAGTTTCAAAGAAGACGGAGGGCATGCATAGCCCAGGACTGGCCTACTGCAGAACAGGAGGCAAAGGAGCATCTCCCCGCCTCCAAGACACAACATCTCTCCCAGGAGGGCAACAAGCATTTCTCCCCCACTGCAACCTTTGTCACAGGGTACCAGAGCTCCATCCACTCTGTCTTTATCAGATTGGCAGGATCTTATGGAAGACCTATACAGGGATTTCTCTGATCCAGACGCTCAGGATGATGAACTTGAGGGGGGAGAGCTTCCCCTGGGATTCACCCCAGCAAGACGTAGATGAATAGGACGAGTATGTCATCAAAAAACAGAAGAGGTGGGACTCCTCCGGGAGTGCCTCACTGCCAGATGGCATTGCTTCCTCCAACAACATTATAGCTAAAACAACTGAATTGTTCAACCTACAGGTGTCCTGCAAAGAGAAAAAATCTGTATTATACGAGCACAGGGACAAAAGGAGAAGAACGGTTACTACCATCCCATCCTGGATACCATATGGGAGTTATGGGAGAAATTATTAGCGAGCTGGCTGTCTCGTCCCGAGAAAAAATAAAAGCCCCCAGAGAGTGCACCTTTATGTTTACAAGGACATCCTAAACCAGACTCTCTCATCACAGTGGTGGCTAGGAAGAAACTTGGAAACCCTCCGTCTCTGCTAACAACCCCCTCAGACAATTAGGGTAGGAAGCTGGAGGTGGTAGGCAGAAAGGTGTCGGCTGTAGTGTCTCTGTTGGTAAGAACAGCGCATGTTCTAGCTATGTCAGCAACGTGCGATAGAGATCCATGGCATAGAATGTCCAAGTTGAACAAGCACCTCCCTGCAGAGTTTCAAGAGCAGGTGAAGTCTATCGTTACAGATGGTAAAGCCGATTCAGACCATGCGATTCATTCTGTAGTGTACATGGCTGAGTCCGGTTTCAGGCAAATGGCACAGTTCTCGGATGGCAGGCTTGGATGAAAGCGACAAATTTCAGGCTGGAGGTCCAGGCCCAGAAACTCAACATGCTGTTCGACAGGCAGGAGTTGTTCGGCAAGAAAGTTGACACAGACACTGCCATAGCCATTAGCTCGTTGAAAGAAAAGGATAAAGACGGTTCTTTTGGCACCTTTCGGAGCACATCTGGAAAGTACTGAGCACATCGGAGTACATATACCACGCAAAGGTCTTCTTCTTCGTCATTTTCGTCAGGAAACAGATATCACCACTCATCCTCCAGGTATAACATGCAGAAAGGGAAGTGGGCCTCGGTCAAACAAGGGCCCAATCAAGGCACGTTTTCACATGACTACCTACACAACATAATATCAAGAAATTGTGATATTTCTAGAAATGGTCTGGCCTACGGCACTATGCAGAAGAGTGACCAGTGCAGAGGTTTTTAAACGTTTCCTTCATAGACAAGGTTTACATATTTTTGTTATTGTGAAAAGAATTGCCAAGTTCATAACATTTGAGAACTTTTGCTTCCAAATGTATAACATGGGCAGATGTGTAGTACAGTCACTTGTGAAGAAGTGAGTTTCAATTGATCGCATATGTGTATGTGTGGGAATGATGAAGGGGTGTGCATGTCCCTCACGAGGAGGATTCCCAGGTGAGCCACAGTCGCCTGTGCAGGAATATCACTCAGGTTGCAGCTTTAGGCCATCTTTGCATGGAGTGTGCGGCCACTCTGCAATTCTATAGGAATATCACTCAGGTTGCAGCTTTAGGCCATCTTTGCATGGAGTGTGCGGCCACTCTGCAATTCTATAGGAATATCACTCAGGTTGCAGCTTTAGGCCATCTTTGCATGGAGTGTGCGGCCACTCTGCAATTCTATAGGAATATCACTCAGGTTGCAGCTTTAGGCCATCTTTGCATGGAGTGTGCGGCCACTCTGCAATTCTATAGGGGACGTCGCGTGTACAAAGAATGGAAAGAAGGTTAAAGATTTTTGGGGGAGGATGCATCATAACATAACAGCTGTATTTGTAGAGCGCATGTTCACGCCCAGAGGGGCATCTTGGCGCTATTAACAGATGTTTATTGTTACCCAACTTCATGGCACTCATTTGATCGATATCGAAATGGACCTGCTGGATTCAAACCTGTGTCCAGGAGGTCCAACACAGGCCCCTGCAGTGGATGCATCAGTCCAGTGAGCTGCTGACACGGCTGGACATCAGTTTGATTCTAGCAGCTCTTGTTTCGTGGGACTAAGTATTATGTCGTATTGTATTGTATTTGGTTATTTATATAGCGCTCTTTCCCCATTTGTATGGCCTCAGTGCACTTTTTAGTTGGAACGCCCTCGGTGACCGTAGTCAATGTGCTGGAGGTTCTAAGAGTTTTAGATTAGGAGATGCATGTGTTCATTTTCACCGGTCTAGGATTTAGGTGGCTGGCTAGGCTCGACAAAACCGCCTAAATAGGTCAGGCACATGGGTGGGCGCTGTTGGTGGTTTACGATAGAATGCTATAGTTGAAAAGAGTCGATGTGTGTCCAGCTATACCAAATTTCTTTTCATTGGTAGTCGCTGTATGCTAGTGGCAGATGTGTTGGAGTACATCAGGTGTTTCAGTGTGGATGGCTCTATGCACTGCTAGACCGGATGAGCATAGCCATAGCAGCATTCTACGATGCATGGATGCTTGGCCTTGCTTGGCCTTACCTGTGGCCTGTGTCCACAGACGTGGTGTGAGGTATACGTACCGTGGGCTTCAATGTTATTTAGCGATCTTTGTCCAGTGCGGACGGCATGCTCTCGTTATTCGTGGTCTCTCTGATGCGAGAGTGAGCAGTGAGGGCGAGTGATATGACTAGACATATGCGAGAGAAGATAGGCCTTGGTTTCACAATATAGTCGGTTAGCCTGTATAATAGGCAGATAAGGTTGGTACACCTAGATTTGGGAACCCTCTATTGTAGGATTGAGGGTCCTGTACAATGGGAGAGAGGTCAAGTTTTCAAATACAGTTGGTTTTACAGTATGGTAGGCAGATATGACCTTGGTTTCACAATACAATTGGGTACCCTGTATAATAGGCAGATAAGGTACAATACACCTAGATTTGAGAACCCTGTGTAGTAGTAGAGAGGCCTAGATTTCAGTATGTAGTAAAACCTGTAGGTAAATAATGATGAGTGTGTGTGTGTGGTGTGTGTCTGTGTCTGTGTGTTTCCACAGGCTTGAGTCTCGGCAGAGTAAGCCTGGAGTCTCATCTTACAGGTATCTTGCCAGGTAATCCTAAATCCCCCTTTTAATGACAGGCAGAGAGAATAAAGCCTTGGCTGGGCTACACTGCACAGGGCATCTCGTAGCCGGAAGTGATAGCCCCTAAACTGCTTGGCAGCATCATTGCTTTGCTTCTTTTTAATGATTTCATTACAACTTTGTGCAGCACCATATTGCAAACCCTGCTGCTTTCATGCACACGATGGCAGTGGACATGAAAAGTCACTTCTGAATTCGTGTTTTAAATGACTGCCCTTCAAAGTGTTCTAATACCCACTTTAGAACACGAGCTACTGCAATATCGACAGCAGATATGAGCTTATCTTCCGGCCTTGTTTTTTTTTACCTCACGCCATTTTGCTCCCTCACACCATAGTGACATTTGATTTTCCCAACATAAATGCAGATCGCTGACCTGGGGGCCAGGGCTGATGGGTATCTGGCATGTGACATTGGACCCCTGACAGACCCACAGCGAGGGGACAACTTTCAACAAAACTTTAAGTATTACTGAGTGGCCACATGACATGTGTGGAACCACCCAGCCCTGGCTGTTCAGTCAGCAACAATGTGCATTCTGGGAATTGTAGTTACTTTCTCACCACTGCCTACTTACTCTGTGTGATGGTTGTGGAGCAGAGCTATATATTCCCTACACCTTGTTTTTTTTCTTTTCATTTTTGTGCCCTTACTTTATGCCAGTGGTCTTCAAGCTTTTTTGGCCCAGGCCTTCCCATAGCAAAATCTGGGCAGGCCGGTCCCCCCCAAAAATGCCAAATGGACAGTATGTACAAATGGCTATGAACTAGTGTGCTCTGTCACTGCACCCTACTCCCAATATAGTCGCTGGGCTCCCCCGCCTGCTCCCATCGCAGACCCTGAGCTCTCCTCAACCTGATCTCACCACTATCCCATGGCTCCTCCCCATCCTGGTCCTACCACAGTCCCTGCGCTCCCCCACCTGCTCCCATCACAGTCTCTGGGCTCCTTCATCCCACTCCTACCCAGTCCCTGTGCTCTCCCCACCGCACCACAGATCCTGGGCTCTCCCCACCCTGCTCCTACCACTATCCTATGGCTCCCGACCCATCCAGCTCCCGTCACAGTCCCTGGGCTCCTACCACCCCGTTCCCAACACAGTCCCAGGGCCAGTGACGGCTGGTGAGTTTTTTTGAGTGAAGGGGCATAAATATTTCCCCCAAAAATGCCTTATCGACCGAGCGCAGTGTGGGAGCCGGAACCAATCAAAGGGGATTCGGGGGGGTTTCCCCGTGAATGTTTTAAAATGTTGTAGAAGAGGAGCCACGTACCCCCACTCCAACTGCCCGCCTACATTACCTGAAACGTATGAACCAAAGTATGTGACATATACTGAACAAGTAAACCAGCAAAGAGAAGAGCGTGGACTCTGTGCAGTACCTATAAGAATCCCTATACCTAAGAGAATATGGGAGGTAAAGTACCCATTGAGGAAACCATACCTACATCCAAGACAATATGATGGCCATTTGAACGAGATTCCTGAAGAAGCAAAGAAACTAAATGACAAAGATGAATGGTGACGTCATACAAAGTTGAATCGACACTCATATAGAAAGATAATCGGACCAGAGAGGCACATGATTTATAAAGTACAAAGAAGTACCAAGGATAAGTGACATCTTGGGATCAAGATGAAGAGACGTATGCCGCAGACCTGATGACGATACTTAGTTTAAACGTGTACAGATGCAATGAAACGCAAGCAGCAAAGCAATCATGAAGCTAGCCACATGCTTTTTAATAGATTAGACCGCGGCAAGTGCCAAGATATACATATATACCTGTATAGATACATATGGGCCCTCATTACGACCCAGGCGGTAAGTTACCGCCTGGGTCGTACCCTTACCACCATGGCGTAAACTACATTTACGCCATGGTGGTTGGCGGATTTACCGCCCCATTCCAAGGTGAGTGGGGCGGTAAATCCCCATTTCCCATTTTACCTTTCCCCATTCCCATTTTCGCCCCATAGGGCATAATGGGAATGGGGAAAGGCGATAATTACGGCACTGTAAATTACGGTGCCGTAATTATCGCCAAGGTCCCTTTGCGGCATGGATTTTAACGGCTGCAAAAAAGCAGCCGTTAAAAGCCATCCCGCAAAGGGAACCTTGTAATCAGGCGTTAAGGGTCGGCGCCGTTTACGGCGCCGTAAACCCCTTAACGCCTGAGTCAGAATGAGGGCCATGGACAAGTAAAGGATGAATGTTTCCGCTATGTATACAAGGCCTCATTTCAGTGTCGCATTTGAGAAAAGCAATTGAATTAAACAGAATAAAAGTTCAGCTAAGGAGTTCACTGAGCCAAGAAAGCCATGGTCTTATCAAACTGGAATTGGCTGACATTGGATACAATTAACGTGAAAGAACAGAAGCTCCTGTTCAGAGAGGTCAAGCAAAAACAAAAACGTCAGTGGACTATTGAAAATAAAATCAAATACACTGAAAAAGGCTCAATTTCATGGTATCCAGTCACATGATGGAAGAAAGTTGGACGGACGAGACGATCACGCCTACGCACCGAAGCCAGCTAGTGCCCAGACTCCTTAAAAATTCTCAGAGAACAGTACAAACTCAAGGCCAACTTCAAAGCAGTAATTGACACTGGACCATTGAGGTGATGATGGATGATACTTTAATTGGTGGGAAGCTGGTGCAAAGACGAGCTCACCCGCACCTGGTTGTTCAGTTTGCATGCTGCTAACGTAGGTAGGTAAAATACTGGCGGGGGTTAGAAGCCAACCTTTTGTAGGGCACCACATAGTTGGGGGTCCTATAGTGCATGTAGCCAATGCTTGTAGTGACGTTCATAGTGGCCATTTTGAAGGGAGGGCTTAGTTGCCCCACCTGATGTTAATTATCCAATTACCTCTTTCCGTTACTCCATACAGATATAGAACATATGCTTAGTTATTCACTTATAACCAATCCCACCTCCCAATAGGTTTTTGTAGTTTTGCCACGTAGGATGATGTTGGTAATGATGCAGGTAAAAACGTCGATGATGACCAGTTATGGGTATAAGAACCCAGCTTTTTTATGAAGTAGTTCAAGTCAGAGTATCGAGCGATTGCTGATGTTCGTTGTACTCCCTGTTTTAGATACTTGACATTAAAACAAATGAACCTTTGCCAAACAATTTGTGTCATCTTGATTATTGATGTATGAATACAATCTGCATCCCCATCTATCTCCAGGGTACCGCTACTCATCTTAAAGGGCTTGACGGGGCCTCCAGTTCAATGTTGCATTTAGAGCATATTTTTTTAAAAAATGGGTAACAAGCCAAACAGTTTGCAATTGGCGCTGGGAGGTCCTGGGGGCAGGCATGATATTTTTGACTGGACATCTATGATAGATATCCAGTAAATAAGTACCATCCCTGTCCCCTGAGCTCCACAGTGCCTTGGAAGGAGGGCTGATTTTGGCAGGTGGGTAGGGGGATTGTACAACAAAGGCATTTTTAAAATGCCTTTGTTGTACAACCCTCCTTCCCCCTCCACATCCCACTCGCCTAAATCAGATCAACGGAACAAAACAAACACACACACACATTCACACATCAATCTATCTTTCACACAAGCATGCATCACCGCACACTCACTCATAACACAAGCATACACGCATCCGTACACATATTTAAATACAAAATAAATGAACATAAACGTACCTTCTGCAGGGGCCTGCGTGTGGGTGCTGAAACGCCCTGCTCCAGCTGCTCTGTCCGTATGTGCGAGGAGGCGCAGGAGCTCCCCCTCGCACATACAGACATGCCGTGCTCCAGCCAGCATTTCCAATGAGTTATGCAAGGCTGGCTAAGAGAAACGCCCCCAGCCTTGCATGGCTCAGTGGGCATGTGTGGCTGGGGAACTGAAATGTCAAAGGGAAACAGTGTTTCCCTTTGACAGTTCAGCCAGCCCAGGAGCACTCCCTCAGCTGGAAAACGCAGCTGAGGGATTGCTCAGTGTTTCACTGGGCTGGACGCCCCCTCTGCCTTTATGGATAAGCCACCAGGCTGGGACTGGCCTATAGGGCAATGCCCGTACCAAAAATGAAAAATGCTAGTGTGGGCCAGTCAAAAAGGGCCACTTTTTTGGCCAATGTGGGCCAGTTTGATGAGTTACTTCACTATGCAGCTAGTAGTTTTGACCATTGTTGCTAAATAAATATTCTTTAAATTTCACAATTTGCTTACATTTTAACAAAAAACACTCCCTGGCGTATTATTCAAACAGTTTGTGACTAAAGGAATGAATATCCATTTGCAACTGTGGGCCACTTTTTCATTGGTGTCTGAGACAGTTTTAGGATCCAGTCCGACCATGTGAGCCGCCCCTGCCCATTTCCTCCCATCTAAAAAAAAAAAAATTTAAAATTTAAAATGTGCTTTACATTTTATGCATGGCTCTCGCGTCCCCCGGGGACAACTTGAAGTGACTGTATAATAAGTTACTTGCTTTTTTAATTTAATTTGAAACAGTTGTTTTTTATTACGTGACTAAAATGTGCAGTTTTGAAAAAAGATATATCTTTTTAACTTCTTTGTAAAATGTGCTTAGCTTGTTAAAGAAGCAGGCATCATGGCACAGCTCATAATTGGTACACAAGCTCACTGCAGGCCTAGGTCCCTGGCGGATGCTGGCCGCCATTACACAGCTCATCATTGGTACATAGGCTCACTGGAGACACAGGTCCTGGCGGATGCTAGCCTCCATGGCACAGCTCGTCATTGGTACACAGGCCCACTGCAGACCTATGTCCCTGTCGGGTGCTAGCCCCCATGGTACAGCTCATCATTGGTACAAAGGCTCACTGGAGACATAGGTCGCGGCGAATGCTAGCCCCCATGGCACAGTCATCATTGGTACACAGGCTCACTGGAGACACAGATCCCGGCGGAGGCTAGCCCCCATGGCATAGCTCATCATTTGTACACAGGCTCACTGCAGACCTAGGTCCCTAGCGGATGCTGGCCACCATGACGCAGCTCATCATTGGTTCAAAGGCTCACTGCAAACGTAGGTCCATGGCGGATGCTGGCCGCCAATACGCAGCTCATCATTGATACACAGGCTCACTGCAGACCAAGGTCCCTGGCGGATGCTGGCCGCCATGACGCAGCTCATCATTGGTACACAGGCTGACTGCAGACCTAGGTCCCTGGCAGATACTGGCTGCCATGACACAGCTCATCATTGGAACACAGGCTCACTGCAGACCTAGGTCCCTGCATTGGTACACAGGCTCACTGGAGACACAGGTCCCGGCGGATGCTAGCCCCCATGGCACAGCTCATCATTGTTACACAGGCTCACTGATTTCAGACCTAGGTCCCGGCGGATGCTGTCAGCCATGACACAGCTCGTCATTGGTACACAGGCTAACTTCAGACCTAGTTCCCTGTCGGGTGCTAGCCTCCATGGCACAGCTCATCATTGGTACACAGGCTGACTGGAGACACAGGTCTTGGCGGATGCTAGCCCACATGGCATAGCTCATCATTGGTACACAGGCTCACTGCAGATCTAGGTCCCTGGCAGATGCTGGCCGCCATGATGCAGCTCATCATTGGAACACAGGCTCACTGGAGACACAGGTCCCGGTGGATGCTGGCCCCCATGGCATAGCTCATCATTGGTACACAGGCTCACTGGAGACACAGGTCCTGGCCGATGCTAGCCTCCATGGCAAAGCTCATCATTGGTACACAGGCTCACTGCAGACCTAGGTCCCTGGCAGTTGCTAGCCCCCATGGTACAGCTCATCATTGTTACACAGGCTCACTGGAGACACAGGTCCCGGCGAATGCTGGCCCCCATTGCACAGTCATCATTGGTACACAGGCTCACTGGAGACACAGGTCCTGGCGGATGCTAGCCCACATGACACAGCTCATCATTGGTACACAGCCTCTGCTGCAGACCTAGGTCCCTGACGGATGCTGGCCCCCATGGGACAGCTCATCCTTGGTACACAGGCTCACTGCAGACCTAGGTCCCTGGCGGATGCTAGCCGCCATGACGCAGCTCATCATTGGAACACAGGCTCACTGGAGACACAGGTCCCGGCGGATGCTGGCCGCCATGACGCAGCTCATCATTGGTACAGAGGTTCATTGCAGACCTTGGTCCCTGGCAGATGCTGTTAGCCATGGCACAGCTCATCATTGGTACACAGGCTCACTGGAGACACAGGTCCTGGCAGATGCTGGCCCCCATGGCATAGCTCATCATTGGTACACAGGCTCACTGGAGACACAGGTCCTGGCGGATGCTAGCCTCCATGGCACAGCTCATCATTGGTACACAGGCCCACTGCAGACCTAGGTCCCTGTCGGGTGCTAGCCCCCATTGTACAGCTCATCATTGATTCAAGCTCACTGGAGACACAGGTCCCGGCGAATGCTAGCCCCCATGGCACAGTCATCATTGGTACACAGGCTCACTGGAGACACAGATCCCGGCGGAGGCTAGCCCCCATGGCATAGCTCATCATTGGTACACAGGCTCACTGCAGACCTAGGTCCCTGGCGGATGCTAGCCCCCATGGCTCAGTTCATCATTGGTACACAGGCTTTTAAACATATTACCCTAGTAATCTTTAACATAAAAATTTGAGACTACCATACCGAGCTCTTATATTTTCACACAATCACTACTTTTCACCTGTCATACTCATTCATACCACCAAACACACACTCTTAGACCAGCGATTATTAGTGGACAGAATAAACAGCTGTCAATGCAGTCTTTCTCAACACTTTAACAGCACGTTTTTATAAATGTGTTGCACTCTTAGATTTTCTACAATATGCACCGAAGTCCATGCATGTTCTCATATAGCCTTCCTGTGTCTACATATGTTTCGGTCGAAAGATGGCCCACTACTATGGCCTGATGATTAGTCAACCTTCTTCAGGACTAACATGGGGAGTGCCCATGTCCTCACGCCCCTTTTTCTACATCACTGGAAGCAGTCTTCGCTGCTTCAATGGTATCACACTAACTCCACTTTTCAAGTGGTGGAGATTGCACAAGTACAGGAAATCAATTCAGGATAACCGGATTCCTTGATGTACCCCAAAACCACTCTAATACAATCAGAGAGAAGCCACATGCTGCATGACTTTTTAGGCTGTATTGCTATCACCACAGCCGTACTCCTTCTGGGCATTTACCAGTCAGGATCACCTTGGCATCACCACTGTATACTTCTAATGTGGCCCACATGAATGGGTGCCCCACACGGCATACTCCGTGTCAGCTGGTCTTTCTGCCAAACGTCCAATTCAAGTAGACGAAACAACAGAGCTTCCAAACTTTCACTCCTGCGTGTGGCATCTCGGGGGAAACACACCCAAAAGTACACAGGCTCACTGCAGCCCTAGGTCGCTGGCGGATGCTAGCCCCCATGGCACAGCTCATCATTGGTACACAGGCTCACTGGAGACACAGGTCCCGGCGGATGCTAGCCCCCATGGCACAGCTCATCATTGGTACACAGGCTCACTGGAGACACAGGTCCCGGCGGATGCTAGCCCCCATGGCACAGCTCATCATTGGTACACAGGCTCACTGGAGACACAGGTCCCGGCGGATGCTAGCCCCCATGGCACAGCTCATCATTGGTACACAGGCTCACTGGAGACACAGGTCCCGGGGGATGCTAGCCCCCATGGCACAGCTCATCATTGGTACACAGGCTCACTGGAGACACAGGTCCCGGCGGATGCTAGCCCCCATGGCACAGCTCATCATTGGTACACAGGCTCACTGCAGACCTAGGTCGCTGACCGATGCTAGCCCCCATTGCACATATCATCATTGGTACACAGGCTCACTGGAGACACAGGTCCCGGCGGATGCTAGCCCCCATGGCACAGCTCATCATTGGTACACAGGCTCACTGGAGACAAAGGTCCCGGCGGATGCTAGCCCCCATTGCACAGCTCATCGTTGGTACACAGGCTCACTGGAGACACAGGTCCCTGACGGATGCTATCCCCCATGGTGCAGCTCATCATTGGTACAAAGGCTCACTGCAGACCTAGGTCCCTGGCGGATGCTAGCCCCCTTGGCACAGCTCATGATTGGTACACAGGCTCACTGCAGACCTAGGTCCCTAGCAGATGCTGGCCCCCATGGCACAGCTCATCATTGGTACACAGGCTCACTGCAGACCTTGTTCCCTGGCGGATGCTAGCCCCCATGGCACAGTTCATCATTGGTACACAGGCTCACTGGAGACACAGGTCCCGGCGGAGGCTAGCCCCCATGGCACAGCTCACTGGTACACAGGCTCACTGCAGACACATGTTCTGTCAGAGACCCGTCTATGCATAGTACCCCTAGGTGCATGAGGGAAGCCCCCCCCCCCCTCCGCCTCGGTGCACATGCCCAGCCTTGGCACGCCAGAACATGTTGTGACTACCCACAGATTGCGCCTTCACTTCTCTTGTCAATATCGAGGCGGCTGGTGGCGTGTGATTGACACTTCCAGGGAGAATATCAGCAGCTCGTGCGGCTTCACGGGGATATGGTGGGGCGCTCATGCCCCGCTGCCACATGTAGGGCCCGTGTTGAGTGCCAAGAATCGGCGCAATTTGGGAGCAGAGCCCCGAGTCCGTACAGTGCACCCTGTGCAGGGTAGCCGAGGAGCGAGCAGGCGTTGCCCCCTGGCACTACTGTCTGCGAGCCAACACACTCAATGCGCTATCACCGCGCCTCATTGCGGCCAGCAGCACCCCCTCTTATTATTCCAGCACTGCTTTGCCAGCACCCCTGCTAGCTCGCTATACCCCCCCCCCCCGCCATATATCAGTGTCATTGCACCCCAGTCCACTCCCCCGCTATTCCATTGCACCTCAATGCGGACATGCTACCCATTGCCCACCCATCGCTCTACCAGTGCACCTCTAGGTGGACATGCTTCCCACCTTTCCCTCTTCCAGTGCACTCGAGTCCGGACATGCTGCCAACCTTTCCCTCTTCCAGTGCACCCGAGTCCGGACATGCTGCCCACCCATCGCTCTGCCAGTGCCCCTCTAGGTGGACATGCTGCCCACCTTTCCCTCTGCCAGTGCACCCGAGTCCGGACATGCTGCCCACCCATCGCTCTGCCAGTGCCCCTCTAGGTGGACATGCTGCCCACCTTTCCCTCTGCCAGTGCACCCGAGTCCGGACATGCTGCCCACCCATCGCTCTGCCAGTGCCCCTCTAGGTGGACATGCTGCCCACATTTCCCGCTGCCAGTGCACCTGAGTGCGGACATGCTGCCCACCCATCGCTCTGCCAGTGCACCTCAGTGCGGACGTGCTGCCCACCCATCGCTCTGCCAGTGCACCTGAGTGCGGACATGCTGCCCACCCATCGCTCTGCCAGTGCACCTCATTGCGGGCATGCTGCCCACCCATCGCTCTGCCAGTGGACCTGAGTGCAGACATGCTGCCCACCCATCGCTCTGCCAGTGCACCTCAGTGCGGACATGCTGCCCACCCACCCATCGCTCTGCCAGTGCACCTCAGTGCGGATATGCTGCCCACCCACCCATCGCTCTTCTAGTGCACCTCTGTGCAGACATGCTGCCCACCCATCGCTCTTCCAGTGCACATAAGTGTGGACATGCTGCCCACCCACCCATCGCTCTGCCAGTGCACCTCCGTGCAGATATGCTGCCCACCCATCTCTCTGCCAGTGCACCTGAGTGCAGACATGCTGCCCACCTTTCCCTCTGCCAGTGCACCTGAGTGCGGACATGCTGCCCACCCATTGCTCTGCCAGTGCACCTCCGTGCAGACATGCTGCCCACCCATCGCTCTGCCAGTGCACCTGTGCTGCCCACCTTTCCCTCTGCCAGTGCACCTGAGTACGGACATGCTGCCCAACCAGGACATGCTGCTCACCGATTGCTCTGCCAGTGCACCTCAGTGCGGACATGCTGCCCACCCATCGCTCTGCCAGTGCACCTCAGTGCAGACATGCTGCCCACCTTTCCCTCTGCCAGTGCACCTGAGTGCGGACATGCTGCCCACCCAGGACATGCTCTGCCAGTGCACCTCAGTGCAGACATGCTGCCCACCCATCGCTCTCCCAGTGCACTTGAGTGCGGACATGCTGCCCACCCATCGCTCTGCCAGTGCACCTGAGTGCGGACATGCTGCCCACCCATCCCTCTGCCAGTGCACCTCAGTGCGGACATGCTGCCCACCCAACTCTCTGCCAGTGCACCTGAGTGCGGACATGCTGCCCACCCATCGGTATGCCAGTGCACCTCAGTGCGGATATGCTGCCCACCAGTGCGGACATGCTGCCCACCCATCGCTCTGCCAGTGCACCTGAGTGCAGACATGCTGCCCACCCATCCCTCTGCCAGTGCACCTCAGTGCGGACATGCTGCCCACCAGTGCGGACATGCTGCACACCCATCGCTCTGCCAGTGCGCCTGAGTGCGGACATGCTGTGCAGACATGCTGCCTACCCATCTCTCTGCCAGTGCACCTGAGTGCGGACATGCTGCCCACCCATCGCCCACTCATCGCTCTGCCAGTGCACCTGAGTGCGGACATGCTGCCCACCCATCGCTCTGCCAGTGCACCTCGATGCAGACATGCTGCCCACCCAACTCTCTGCCAGTGCACCTGAGTGCGGACATGCTGCCCACCCATCGGTCTGCAGTGCACCTCAGTGCAGACATGCTGCCCACCCAGGACATGCTGCCCACCCATCACTCTGCCAGTGCACCTCAGTGCGGACATGCTGCCCACCAGGGCGGACATGCTGCCCACCCATCGCTCTGCCAGTGCACCTGAGTGCGCATGCTGTGCAGACATGCTGCCCACCCATCGCTCTGCCAGTGCACCTGAGTGCGGACATGCTGCCCACCCATCCCTCTGCCAGTGCACCTCAGTGCGGACATGCTGCCCACCAGTGCGGACATGCTGCCCACCCATCGCTCTGCCAGTGCACCTGAGTGCGGACATGCTGTGCAGACATGCTGCCCACCCATCGCTCTGCCAGTGCACCTGAGTGCGGACATGCTGCCCACCCATCGCTCTGCCAGTGCACCTCGGTTCAGACATGCTGCCCACCCATCGCTCTGCCAGTGCACCTGAGTGCGGACATGCTGCCCACCCATCGCCCACTTATCGCTCTGCCAGTGCACCTGAGTGCGGACATGCTGCCCACCCATCGCTCTGCCAGTGCACCTCGGTTCAGACATGCTGCCCACCCATCGCTCTGCCAGTACACCTCAGTGTGGACATGCTGCCCACCCATCGCTCTGCCAGCGCACCTGAGTGCGGACATGCTGTCCACCCATCGCTCTGCCAGTATACCTCAGTGTGGACATGCTGCCCACCCATCGCTCTGCCAGTGCACCTCAGTGCGGACATGCTGCCCACCCATCGCTCTGCCAGTGCACCTCAGTGCGGACATGCTGGCCACCCATTGCTCTGCCAGAGCAACTGAGTGCGGACATGCTGCCCACCCAGGACATGCTGCCCACCGATCGCTCTGCCAGTGCACCTCAGTGCGGACATGCTGCCCACCCATCGCTCTGCCAGTGCACCTCAGTGCGGACATGCTGCCCACCCATCACTCTCCCAGTGCACTTGAGTGCGGACATGCTGCCCACCCATTGCTCTGCCAGTGCACCTCAGTGCGGACATGTTGCCTACCCATCGCTCTGCCAGTGCACCTCCATGCAGACATGCTGCCCACCCATCGCTCTGCCAGTGCACCTCAGTGGGGACATGCTGCCCACCCATCGCTCTGCCAGTGCACTTCCGTGCAGACATGCTGCCCACTCATTGCTCTGACAGTGCACCTGAGTGCGGACATGCTGCCCACCCATCGCTCTCTCAGTGCACTTGAGTGCGGACATGCTGCCCACCCATCGCTCTGCCAGTGCACCTGAGTGCGGACATGCTGCCCACCCATCGCTCTGCCAGTGCACCTGAGTGCAGACATGCTGCCCACCCATTGCTCTGCCAGTGCACCTCAGTGCGGACATGCTGCCCACCCAGGACATGCTGCCCACCCATCGCTCTGCCAGTGCACCTCAGTGTGGACATGCTGCCCACCCATCGCTCTGCCAGTGCACCTGAATGCGGACATGCTGCCCACCCATCGCTCTGCCAGTGCACCTCAGTGCGAACATGCTGTACACCCAGGACATGCTGCCCACCCATCGCTCTGCCAGTGCACCTGTGTGTGGACATGCTGCCCACCCATCCCTCTGCCAGTGCACCTCAGTGCGGACATGCTGCCCACCCACCTCTCTGCCAGTGCACCTGAGTGCGGACATGCTGCCCACCCATCGGTCTGCCAGTGCACCTCAGTGTGGACATGCTGCCCACCCATCACTCTGCTAGTGCACCTCATTGAGGACATGCTGCCCACCAGTGCGGACATGCTGCCCACCCATCGCTCTGCCAGTGCGCCTGAGTGTGGACATGCTGTGCAGACATGCTGCCCACCCATCTCTCTGCCAGTGCACCTGAGTGTGGACATGCTGTGCAGACAAGCTGCCCACCCATCGCTCTGCCAGTGCACCTGAGTGTGGACATGTTGTGCGGACATGCTGCCCACCCATCCCTCTGCCAGTGCACCTCAGTGCGGACATGCTGCCCACCAATGTGGACATGCTGCACACCCATCGCTCTGCCAGTGCGCCTGAGTGCGGACATGCTGTGCAGACATGCTGCCCACCCATCTCTCTGCCAGTGCACCTGAGTGCGGACATGCTGCCCACCCATCGCCCACTCATCGCTCTGCCAGTGCACCTGAGTGCGGACATGCTGCCCACCCATCGCTCTGCCAGTGCACCTCGATGCACATGCTGCCCACCCAACTCTCTGCCAGTGCACCTGAGTGCGGACATGCTGCCCACCCATCGGTCTGCCAGTGCACCTCAGTGCAGACATGCTGCCCACCCAGGACATGCTGCCCACCCATCACTCTGCCAGTGCACCTCAGTGCGGACATGCTGCCCACCAGGGCGGACATGCTGCCCACCCATCGCTCTGACAGTGCACCTGAGTGTGGACATGCTGCCCACCCATCCCTCTGCCAGTGCACCTCAGTGCGGACATGCTGCCCACCCACCTCTCTGCCAGTGCACCTGAGTGCGGACATGCTGCCCACCCATCGGTCTGCCAGTGCACCTCAGTGTGGACATGCTGCCCACCCATCACTCTGCTAGTGCACCTCAGTGAGGACATGCTGCCCACCAGTGCGGACATGCTGCCCACCCATCGCTCTGCCAGTGCGCCTGAGTGCGGACATGCTGTGCAGACATGCTGCCCACCCATCTCTCTGCCAGTGCACCTGAGTGTGGACATGCTGTGCAGACAAGCTGCCCACCCATCGCTCTGCCAGTGCACCTGAGTGTGGACATGTTGTGCGGACATGCTGCCCACCCATCCCTCTGCCAGTGCACCTCAGTGCGGACATGCTGCCCACCAGTGCGGACATGCTGCCCACCCATCGCTCTGCCAGTGCACCTGAGTGCGGACATGCTGTGCAGACATGCTGCCCACCCATCGCTCTGCCAGTGCACCTGAGTGCGGACATGCTGCCCACCCATCGCTCTGCCAGTGCACCTCGGTTCAGACATGCTGCCCACCCATCGCTCTGCCAGTGCACCTGAGTGCGGACATGCTGCCCACCCATCGCCCACTTATCGCTCTGCCAGTGCACCTGAGTGCGGACATGCTGCCCACCCATCGCTCTGCCAGTGCACCTCGGTTCAGACATGCTGCCCACCCATCGCTCTGCCAGTACACCTCAGTGTGGACATGCTGCCCACCCATCGCTCTGCCAGCGCACCTGAGTGCGGACATGCTGTCCACCCATCGCTCTGCCAGTATACCTCAGTGTGGACATGCTGCCCACCCATCGCTCTGCCAGTGCACCTCAGTGCGGACATGCTGCCCACCCATCGCTCTGCCAGTGCACCTCAGTGCGGACATGCTGGCCACCCATTGCTCTGCCAGAGCAACTGAGTGCGGACATGCTGCCCACCCAGGACATGCTGCCCACCGATCGCTCTGCCAGTGCACCTCAGTGCGGACATGCTGCCCACCCATCGCTCTGCCAGTGCACCTCAGTGCGGACATGCTGCCCACCCATCACTCTCCCAGTGCACTTGAGTGCGGACATGCTGCCCACCCATTGCTCTGCCAGTGCACCTCAGTGCGGACATGTTGCCTACCCATCGCTCTGCCAGTGCACCTCCATGCAGACATGCTGCCCACCCATCGCTCTGCCAGTGCACCTCAGTGGGGACATGCTGCCCACCCATCGCTCTGCCAGTGCACTTCCGTGCAGACATGCTGCCCACTCATTACTCTGACAGTGCACCTGAGTGCGGACATGCTGCCCACCCATCGCTCTCTCAGTGCACTTGAGTGCGGACATGCTGCCCACCCATCGCTCTGCCAGTGCACCTGAGTGTGGACATGCTGCCCACCCATCGCTCTGCCAGTGCACCTGAGTGCAGACATGCTGCCCACCCATTGCTCTGCCAGTGCACCTCAGTGCGGACATGCTGCCCACCCAGGACATGCTGCCCACCCATCGCTCTGCCAGTGCACCTCAGTGTGGACATGCTGCCCACCCATCGCTCTGCAAGTGCACCTGAATGCGGACATGCTGCCCACCCATCGCTCTGCCAGTGCACCTCAGTGCGAACATGCTGTACACCCAGGACATGCTGCCCACCCATCGCTCTGCCAGTGCACCTGTGTGTGGACATGCTGCCCACCCATCCCTCTGCCAGTGCACCTCAGTGCGGACATGCTGCCCACCCACCTCTCTGCCAGTGCACCTGAGTGCGGACATGCTGCCCACCCATCGGTCTGCCAGTGCACCTCAGTGTGGACATGCTGCCCACCCATCACTCTGCTAGTGCACCTCATTGAGGACATGCTGCCCACCAGTGCGGACATGCTGCCCACCCATCGCTCTGCCAGTGCGCCTGAGTGCGGACATGCTGTGCAGACATGCTGCCCACCCATCTCTCTGCCAGTGCACCTGAGTGTGGACATGCTGTGCAGACAAGCTGCCCACCCATCGCTCTGCCAGTGCACCTGAGTGTGGACATGTTGTGCGGACATGCTGCCCACCCATCCCTCTGCCAGTGCACCTCAGTGCGGACATGCTGCCCACCAATGTGGACATGCTGCACACCCATCGCTCTGCCAGTGCGCCTGAGTGCGGACATGCTGTGCAGACATGCTGCCCACCCATCTCTCTGCCAGTGCACCTGAGTGCGGACATGCTGCCCACCCATCGCCCACTCATCGCTCTGCCAGTGCACCTGAGTGCGGACATGCTGCCCACCCATCGCTCTGCCAGTGCACCTCGATGCACATGCTGCCCACCCAACTCTCTGCCAGTGCACCTGAGTGCGGACATGCTGCCCACCCATCGGTCTGCCAGTGCACCTCAGTGCAGACATGCTGCCCACCCAGGACATGCTGCCCACCCATCACTCTGCCAGTGCACCTCAGTGCGGACATGCTGCCCACCAGGGCGGACATGCTGCCCACCCATCGCTCTGACAGTGCACCTGAGTGTGGACATGCTGCCCACCCATCCCTCTGCCAGTGCACCTCAGTGCGGACATGCTGCCCACCCACCTCTCTGCCAGTGCACCTGAGTGCGGACATGCTGCCCACCCATCGGTCTGCCAGTGCACCTCAGTGTGGACATGCTGCCCACCCATCACTCTGCTAGTGCACCTCAGTGAGGACATGCTGCCCACCAGTGCGGACATGCTGCCCACCCATCGCTCTGCCAGTGCGCCTGAGTGCGGACATGCTGTGCAGACATGCTGCCCACCCATCTCTCTGCCAGTGCACCTGAGTGTGGACATGCTGTGCAGACAAGCTGCCCACCCATCGCTCTGCCAGTGCACCTGAGTGTGGACATGTTGTGCGGACATGCTGCCCACCCATCCCTCTGCCAGTGCACCTCAGTGCGGACATGCTGCCCACCAATGTGGACATGCTGCACACCCATCGCTCTGCCAGTGCGCCTGAGTGCGGACATGCTGTGCAGACATGCTGCCCACCCATCTCTCTGCCAGTGCACCTGAGTGCGGACATGCTGCCCACCCATCGCCCACTCATCGCTCTGCCAGTGCACCTGAGTGCGGACATGCTGCCCACCCATCGCTCTGCCAGTGCACCTCGATGCACATGCTGCCCACCCAACTCTCTGCCAGTGCACCTGAGTGCGGACATGCTGCCCACCCATCGGTCTGCCAGTGCACCTCAGTGCAGACATGCTGCCCACCCAGGACATGCTGCCCACCCATCACTCTGCCAGTGCACCTCAGTGCGGACATTCTGCCCACCAGGGCGGACATGCTGCCCACCCATCGCTCTGACAGTGCACCTGAGTGCAGACATGCTGTGCCGACATGCTGCCCACCCATCGCTCTGCCAGTGCACCTGAGTGCGGACATGCTGTGCAGACATGCTGCCCACCCATCGCTCTGCCAGTGCACCTGAGTGCGGACATGCTGCCCACCCATCCCTCTGCCAGTGCACCTCAGTGCGGACCTGCTGCCCACCAGTGCAGACATGCTGCACATCCATCGCTCTGCCAGTGCACCTGAGTGCGGACATGCTGTGCAGACATGCTGCCCACCCATCGCTCTGCCAGTGCACCTGAGTGCGGGCATACTGCCCACCCATCGCTCTGCCAGTGCACCTCGGTTCAGACATGCTGCCCACCCATCGCTCTGCCAGTGCACCTGAGTGCGGACATGCTGCCCACCCATCGCCCACTCATCACTCTGCCAGTGCACCTGAGTGCGGACATGCTGCCCACCCATCGCTCTGCCAGTGCACCTCGGTTCAGACATGCTGCCCACCCATCGCTCTGGCAGTGCACCTGAGTGCGGACATGCTGCCCACCCACCCATCGCTCTGCCAATGCACCTCAGTGCGGACATGCTGCCCACCCATCACTCTGCCAGTGCACCTCAGTGCAGATATGCTGCCCACCCATCGCTCTGCCAGTGCACCTGAGTGTGGACATGCTGTCCACCCATCGCTCTGCCAGTGCACCTCAGTGCGGACATGCTGCCCACCCATCGCTCTGCCAGTGCACCTGAGTGCGGACATGCTGTCCACCCATCGCTCTGCCAGTGCAACTCAGTGGGGACATGCTGCCCACCTTTCCCTCTGCCAGTGCACCTGAGTGCGGACATGCTGCCCACCCATCGCTCTGCCAGTGCACCTCAGTGCGGACATGCTGGCCACCCATTGCTGGCCACCCATTGCTCTGCCAGAGCAACTGAGTGCGGACATGCTGCCCACCCATCGCTCTGCCAGTGCACCTCAGTGCGGACATGCTGCCCACCCATCACTCTCCCAGTGCACTTGAGTGCGGACATGCTGCCCACCCATCGCTCTGCCAGTGCACCTCGGTACGGACATGCTGCCCACCCATCGCTCTGCCAGTGCCTCTGAGTGCGGACATGCTGTCCACCCATCGCTCTGCCAGTGCAACTCAGTGGGGACCTGCTGCCCACCTTTCCCTCTGCCAGTGCACCTGAGTGCGGACATGCTGCCCACCCATTGCTCTGCCAGTGCACCTCAGTGCGGACATGCTGCCCAGCCATCGCTCTGCCAGTGCACCTCCATGCAGACATGCTGCCCACCCATCGCTCTGCCAGTGCACTTCCGTGCAGACATGCTGCCCACTCATTGCTCTGCCAGTGCACCTGAGTGCGGACATGCTGCCCACCCATCGCTCTGCCAGTGCACCTGAGTGCGGACATGCTGCACACCCATCGCTCTGCCAGTGCACCTGAGTGCAAACATGCTGCCCACCCATCGCTCTGCAAGTGCACCTAAGTGCGGACATGCTGCCCACCCAGGACATGCTGCCCACCCATCGCTCTGCCAGTGCACCTGAATGCGGACATGCTGCCCACCCATCGCTCTGCCAGTGCACCTCAGTGCGGACATGCTGCCCACCCAGGACATGCTGCCCACCCATCTCTCTGCCAGTGCACCTCAGTGCATACATGCTGCCCACCCATCGCTCTGCCAGTGCACCTGAGTGCGGACTTTCTGCCCACCCATCGCTCTGCCAGTGCACCTCAGTGCCGACATGCTGCCCACCCAGGACATGCTGCCCACCCATCGCTCTGCCAGTGCACCTCAGTGCCGACATGCTGCCCACCCATTGCTCTGCCAGTGCACCTCAGTGCGGACATACCGCCCACCCATTGCTCTGCCAGTGCACCTCAGTGCGGCCATGCTGCCCACCCAGGACATGCTGCCCACCCATTGCTCTGCCAGTGCACCTCAGTGCGGACATGCTGCCCACCCATCGCTCTGCCAGTACACCTCAGTGCGGACATATTGCCCACCCATCGCTCTGCCAGTGCACCTCAGTGCGGACATGCTGCCCACCCAGGACATGCTGCCCACCCATCGCTCTGCCAGTGCACCTCAGTGTGGATATGCTGCCCACCCATTGCTCTGCCAGTGCACCTCAGTGCGGACATGCTGCCCACCCATCGCTCTGCCAGTGCACCTCAGTGCGGACATACCATCCACCTATCGCTCTGCCAGTGCACCTCAGTGCAGAGATGCTGCCTACCCATCACTCTGCCAGTGTACCTCCGTGCGGACATGCTGCCCACCCATCACTCTGCCAGTGCACCTCAGTGTGGACATGCTGTCCACCCATCGCTCTGCCAGTGCACCTCAGTGCGGACATGCTGCCCACCCAGGACATGCTGCCCACCCATCGCTCTGCCAGTGCACCGCAGTGCGGACATGCTGCCCACCCATTGCTCTGCCAGTGCACCTGAGTGCTGACATTCTGCCCACCCATCGCTCTGCCAGAGCACCTCAGTGCGGACATGCTGCCCACCCAGGACATGCTGCCCACCCATCGCTCTGCCAGTGCACCTCCGTGCGATCATGCTGCCCACCCATCCCTCTGCCAGTGCACCTCAGTGCGGACATGCTGCCCACCAGTGTGGACATGCTGCACACCCATCGCTCTGCCAGTGCGCCTGAGTGCGGACATGCTGTGCAGACATGCTGCCCACCCATCTCTCTGCCTGTGCACCTGAGTGCGGACATGCTGCCTACCCATCGCCCACTCATCGCTCTGCCAGTGCACCTGAGTGCGGACATGCTGCCCACCCATCGCTCTGCCAGTGCACCTCGATGCAGACATGCTGCCCACCCAACTCTCTGCCAGTGCACCTGAGTGCGGACATGCTGCCCACCCATCGGTCTGCCAGTGCACCTCAGTGCAGACATGCTGCCCACCCAGGACGTGCTGCCCACCCATCACTCTGCCAGTGCACCTCAGTGCGGACATGCTGCCAGCCAGGGTGGACATGCTGCCCACCCATCGCTCTGACAGTGCACCTGAGTGCGGACATGCTGTGCCGACATGCTGCCCACCCATCGCTCTGCCAGTGCACCTGAGTGCGGACATGCTGTGCAGACATGCTGCCCACCCATCGCTCTGCCAGTGCACCTGAGTGCGGACATGCTGCCCACCCATCCCTCTGCCAGTGCACCTCAGTGCGGACCTGCTGCCCACCAGTGCGGACATGCTGCACATCCATCGCTCTGCCAGTGCACCTGAGTGCGGACATGCTGTACAGACATGCTGCCCACCCATCGCTCTGCCAGTGCACCTGAGTGCGGGCATGCTGCCCACCCATCGCTCTGCCAGTGCACCTCGGTTCAGACATGCTGCCCACCCATCGCTCTGCCAATACACCTCAGTTTGGACATGCTGCCCACCCATCGCTCTGCCAGCACACCTGAGTGCAGACATGCTGTCCACCCATCGCTCTGCCAGTACACCTCAGTGTGGACATGCTGCCCACCCATCGCTCTGCCAGTGCACCTCAGTGCGGACATGCTGGCCACCCATTGCTCTGCCAGAGCAACTGAGTGCGGACATGCTGCCCACCCAGGACATGCTGCCCACCCATCGCTCTGCCAGTGCACCTCAGTGCGGACATGCTGCCCACCCATCGCTCTGCCAGTGCACCTCAGTGCGGACATGCTGCCCACCCATCACTCTCCCAGTGCACTTGAGTGCGGACATGCTGCCCACCCATCGCTCTGCCAGTGCACCTCAGTGCGGACATGCTGTCCACCCATCGCTCTGCCAGTGCAACTCAGTGGGGACATGCTGCCCACCTTTCCCTCTGCCAGTGCACCTGAGTGCGGACATGCTGCCCACCCATTGCTCTGCCAGTGCACCTCAGTGCGGACATGCTGCCCACCCATCGCTCTGCCAGTGCACCTCCATGCAGACATGCTGCCCACCCATCGCTCTGCCAGTGCACTTCCGTGCAGACATGCTGCCCACTCATTGCTCTGCCAGTGCACCTGAGTGCGGACATGCTGCCCACCCATCGCTCTGACAGTGCACCTGAGTGCGGACATGCTGCACACCCATCGCTCTGCCAGTGCACCTGAGTGCAAACATGCTGCCCACCCATCGCTCTGCAAGTGCACCTAAGTGCGGACATGCTGCCCACCCAGGACATGCTGCCCACCCATCGCTCTGCCAGTGAACCTGAATGCGGACATGCTGCCCACCCATCGCTCTGCCACTGCACCTCAGTGCGGACATGCTGCCCACCCAGGACATGCTGCCCACCCATCTCTCTGCCAGTGCACCTCAGTGCAGACATGCTGCCCACCCATCGCTCTGCCAGTGCACCTGAGTGCGGACATTCTGCCCACCCATCGCTCTGCCAGTGCACCTCAGTGCCGACATGCTGCCCACCCAGGACATGCTGCCCACCCATCGCTCTGCCAGTGCACCTCAGTGCGGACATGCTGCCCACCCATTGCTCTGCCAGTGCACCTCAGTGCGGACATACCGCCCACCCATTGCTCTGCCAGTGCACCTCAGTGCGGCCATGCTGCCCACCCAGGACATGCTGCCCACCCATTGCTCTGCCAGTGCACCTCAGTGCGGACATGCTGCCCACCCATCGCTCTGCCAGTACACCTCAGTGCGGACATATTGCCCACCCATCGCTCTGCCAGTGCACCTCAGTGCAGACATGCTGCCCACCCAGGACATGCTGCCCACCCATCGCTCTGCCAGTGCACCTCAGTGTGGATATGCTGCCCACCCATCGCTCTGCCAGTGCACCTCAGTGCGGACATGCTGCCCACCCATCGCTCTGCCAGTGCACCTCAGTGCGGACATACCATCCACCTATCGCTCTGCCAGTGCACCTCAGTGCAGAGATGCTGCCTACCCATCACTCTGCCAGTGTACCTCCGTGCGGACATGCTGCCCACCCATCACTCTGCCAGTGCACCTCAGTGTGGACATGCTGTCCACCCATCGCTCTGCCAGTGCACCTCAGTGCGGACATGCTGCCCACCCAGGACATGCTGCCCACCCATCGCTCTGCCAGTGCACTGCAGTGCGGACATGCTGCCCACCCATTGCTCTGCCAGTGCACCTGAGTGCTGACATTCTGCCCACCCATCGCTCTGCCAGAGCACCTCAGTGCGGACATGCTGCCCACCCAGGACATGCTGCCCACCCATCGCTCTGCCAGTGTACCTCCGTGCGGACATGCTGCCTACCCATCACTCTGCCAGTGCACCTCAGTGCGGACATGCTGCCCACCCAGGACATGCTGCTCACCGATCGCTCTGCCAGTGCACCTCAGTGCGGACATGCTGCCCACCCATGGCTCTGCCAGTACACCTCAGTGCGGACATGCTGCCTACCTAGGACATGCTGCCCACCGATCGCTCTGCCAGTGCACCTCAGTGCGGACATGCTGCCCACCCATCGCTCTGGCAGTGCACCTCAGTGCAGACATGCTGCCCACCCATCGCTCTGCCAGTACACCTCAGTGCGGACATGCTGCCCACCCAGGACATGCTGCCCACCGATCGCTCTGCCAGTGCACCTCAGTGCAGACATACCGCCCACCCATCGCTCTGCCAGTGCACCTCAGTGCAGACATGCTGCCCACCCATGCTGCCCACCCATCGCTCTGCCAGTACACCTCAGTGCGGACATGCTGCCCTCCCAGGACATGCTGCCCACCCAGGACATGCTGCCCACCCATCGCTCTCCCATTGCACCTCAGTGCGGACATGCCGCCCACCCATCGCTCTGCCAGTGCACCTGAGTGTGGACATACCGCCCACCCATCGCTCTGCCAGTGCACCTCAGTGCAGACATGCTGCCCACCCATCGCTCTGCCAGTACACCTCAGTGCGTACATGCTGCCCACCCAGGACATGCTGCCCACCCATCGCTCTGCCAGTGCACCTCAGTGCGGACATGCTGCCCACCCATCGCTCTGCCAGTGCACCTTAGTGCAGACATGCTGCCCACCCATCGCTCTGCCAGTACACCTCAGTGCGGACATGCTGCCCACCCAGCACATGCTGCCCACCCATCGCTCTGCCAGTGCACCTCAGTGTAGACATGCTGCCCACCCAAAGCTCTGCCAGTGCACCTCAGTGCGGACATGCTGCCCACCCATCGCTCTGCCAGTGCACCTCAGTGCGGACATGCTGCCCACCCATCGCTCTGCCAGTGCACCTCCGTGCAGACATGCTGCCCACCCATTGCTCTGCCAGTGCACCTCTGTGCAGACATGCTGCCCACCCAAAGCTCTGCCAGTGCACCTCAGTGCGGACATGCTGCCCACCCATCTCTCTGCCAGTGCACCTCAGTGGGGACATGCTGCCCACCCATCGCTCCGCCAGTGCACCTCAGTGCAGACATACCGTCCACCCATCACTCTGCCAGTGCACCTTCCGTGCGGCCATGCTGCCCACCCAGGACATGCTGCCCAACGATCACTCTGCCAGTGCACCTCAGTGAGGACATGCTGCCCACCCATCGCTCTGCCAGTGCACCTCAGTGCGGACATGCTGCCCACCCAGGACATGCTTCCCACCCATCGCTCTCCCAGTGCACCTCAGTGCCGACATGCTGCCCACCCATCGCTCTGCCAGCGCACCTCAGTGTGGACATGCTGCCCATTCATCGCTCCGCCAGTGCACCTCAGTGCGGACATACTGCCCACCCATCGCTCTGACAGTGCACCTCAGTGCGGACATGCTGCCCACCCATCGCTCTGCCAGTGCACTTCAGTGCGGGTATACCGCCCACCATTCGCTCTGCCAGTGCACCTCCGTGCATACATGCTTCCCACCCATCTCTCTGCCAATGCACATCAGTGGGGACATGCTGCCCACCCATCGCTCTGCCAGTGCACCTCAGTGCGGACATGCTGTCCACCGATCACTCTGCCAGTGCACCTCAGTGCGGACATGCTGCCCAACCATCGCCCTGCCAGTGCACCTCAGTGCGGACATGCTGCCCACCCATCGTTCTGCCTGTGCACCTCCGTGCAGACATGCTGCCCACCCATCGCTCTGCCAGTGCACCTCCGTGCAGACATGCTGCCCACCCAAAGCTCTGCCAGTGCACCTCAGTGGGGACATGCTGCCCACCCATCGGTCTGCCAGTGCACCTCAGTGAGGACATACCGTCCACCCATCACTCTGCCAGTGCACCTCCGTGCGGCCATGCTGCCCACCCAGGACATGCTGCCCACCCATCACTCTGCCAGTACACCTCAGTGCGGACATGCTGCCCACCCATCCCTCTGTCAGTGCACCTCCGTGCACACATGCTGCCCACCCATCACTCTGCAAGTGCACCTCAGTGCGGACATACCACCCACCCATCGCTCTGCTAGTGCACCTCAGTGCAGACATGCTGCCCACCCATCGCTCTGCCAGTGCACCTCAGTGCGGACATGCTGCCCACCCAGGACATGCGCCCACCGATTGCTCTGCCAGTGCACCTCAGTGTGGACACGCTGCCCACCCATCGCTCTGCCAGTGCACCTCAGTGCGGACATGCTGCCGACCCATCGCTCTTCCAGTGCACCTCAGTGCGGACATACTGCCCACCCATCGCTCTGCCAGTGCACCTCCGTGCATACATGCTGCCCACCCATCGCTCTGCCAGTACACCTCAGTGCGGACATGCTGCCCACCCAGGACACGCTGCCCACCGATTGCTCTGCCAGTGCACCTCAGTGTGGACACGCTGCCCACCCATCGCTCTGCCAGTGCACCTCAGTGCGGACATGCTGCCGACCCATCGCTCTGCCAGTGCACCTCAGTGCCGACATGCTGCCCACCCATCGCTCTGCCAGCGCACCTCAGTGTGGACATGCTGCCCATTCATCGCTCCGCCAGTGCACCTCAGTGCGGACATACTGCCCACCCATCGCTCTGACAGTGCACCTCAGTGCGGACATGCTGCCCACCCATCGCTCTGCCAGTGCACTTCAGTGCGGACATACCGCCCACCCAACGCTCTGCCAGTGCACCTCCGTGCATACATGCTGCCCACCCATCTCTCTGCCAGTGTACCTCAGTGGGGACATGCTGCCCACCCATCGCTCTGCCAGTGCACCTCAGTGCGGACATGCTGTCCACCGATCACTCTGCCAGTGCACCTCAGTGCGGACATGCTGCCCAACCATCGCCCTGCCAGTGCACCTCAGTGCGGACATGCTGCCCACCCATCGTTCTGCCTGTGCACCTCCGTGCAGACATGCTGCCCACCCATCGCTCTGCCAGTGCACCTCAGTGCGGACATGCTGCCCACCCATCGCTCTGCCAGTACACCTCAGTGCGGACATGCTGCCCACCCAGGACATGCTGCCCAGCGATTGCTCTGCCAGTGCACCTCAGTGTGGACACGCTGCCCACCCATCGCTCTGCCAGTGCACCTCAGTGCGGACATGCTGCCGACCCATCGCTCTGCCAGTGCACCTCAGTGCCGACATGCTGCCCACCCATCGCACTGCCAGCGCACCTCAGTGTGGACATGCTGCCCATTCATCGCTCCGCCAGTGCACCTCAGTGCGGACATACTGCCCACCCATCGCTCTGACAGTGCACCTCAGTGCGGACATGCTGCCCACCCATCGCTCTGCCAGTGCACTTCAGTGCGGACATACCGCCCACCCAACGCTCTGCCAGTGCACCTCCGTGCATACATGCTGCCCACCCATCTCTCTGCCAGTGCACCTCAGTGGGGACATGCTGCCCACCCATCGCTCTGCCAATGCACCTCAGTGCGGACATGCTGTCCACCGATCACTCTGCCAGTGCACCTCATTGCGGACATGCTGCCCAACCATCGCCCTGCCAGTGCACCTCAGTGCGGACATGCTGCCCACCCATCGTTCTGCCTGTGCACCTCCGTGCAGACATGCTGCCCACCCATCGCTCTGCCAGTGCACCTCCGTGCAGACATGCTGCCCACCCAAAGCTCTGCCAGTGCACCTCAGTGGGGACATGCTGCCCACCCATCGGTCTGCCAGTGCACCTCAGTGAGGACATACCGTCCACCCATCACTCTGCCAGTGCACCTCCGTGCGGCCATGCTGCCCACCCAGGACATGCTGCCCACCGATCGCTCTGCCAGTGCACCTCAGTGCGGACATGATGCCCACCCATCGCTCTGCCAGTGCACCTCAGTGCGGACATACCACCCACCCATCGCTCTGCCAGTGCACCTCAGTGCCGACATGCTGCCCACCCATCGCTCTGCCAGTACACCTCAGTGTGGACATGCTGCCCACCCATCCCTCTGTCAGTGCACCTCCGTGCACACATGCTGCCCACCCATCACTCTGCAAGTGCACCTCAGTGCGGACATACCGCCCACCCATCGCTCTGCTAGTGCACCTCAGTGCAGACATGCTGCCCACCCATCGCTCTGCCAGTACACCTCAGTGCGGACATGCTGCCCACCCAGGACATGCGCCCACCGATTGCTCTGCCAGTGCACCTCAGTGTGGACACGCTGCCCACCCATCGCTCTGCCAGTGCACCTCAGTGCGGACATGCTGCCGACCCATCGCTCTTCCAGTGCACCTCAGTGCGGACATACTGCCCACCCATCGCTCTGCCAGTGCACTTCAGTGCGGACATACCGCCCACCCAACGCTCTGCCAGTGCACCTCCGTGCATACATGCTGCCCACCCATCGCTCTGCCAGTGCACCTCAGTGCGGACATGCTGCCCACCCATCGCTCTGCCAGTACACCTCAGTGCGGACATGCTGCCCACCCAGGACATGCTGCCCACCGATTGCTCTGCCAGTGCACCTCAGTGTGGACACTCTGCCCACCCATCGCTCTGCCAGTGCACCTCAGTGCGGACATGCTGCCGACCCATCGCTCTGCCAGTGCACCTCAGTGCGGACATACCGCCCACCCATCGCTCTGCCAGTGCACTTCAGTGCGGACATACCGCCCACCCAACTCTGCCAGTGCACCTCCGTGCATACATGCTGCCCACCCACCGCTCTGCCAGTGCACCTCAGTGCAGACATGCTGCCCACCCATCGCTCTGCCAGTACACCTCAGTGCGGACATGCTGCCCACCCAGGACATGCTGCCCACCCATCGCTCTGCCAGTGCACCTCAGTGCATACATGCTGCCCACCCATCGCTCTGCCAGTGCACCTCAGTGCGGACATACCGCTCACCCATCGCTCTGCCAGTGCACCTCAGTGCAGACATGCTGCCCACCCATCGCTCTGCCAGTACACCTCAGTGCGGACATGCTGCCCACCTAGGACATGATGCCCACCCAGGACATGCTGCCCACCCAGGACATGCTGCCCAGCTCATTCTTATGTTTGTTGTATTAAAGTGGATGTCGTTATCCAGTTCGGGGTCCCGCTGTCCTGGGACTACCACATAGAGGGGTGGAGGTCATCGACTGGTTGGTTTACTGTAATTGTCTGCCTTGAGGTGGGCATGCTGGAGGCTTGCCGGGCGCTACTCAATCTTGGGGTTCCGTTATCGGGGTACTCTCTGTACAGACGAGGGAAACGGATTGCTGGGTGCTAAGGTAGCTCGTGAGTTGTTCGATTAACCATTGATATACTGAGGCTTGGCCTGGTCTACAACCTTTGGCTTTCCAGATGGTTTGTACTACAACTCCCATCAGCCCTACACATCATAGTCAATTGTGAGATTTCATGGGAGTTGCGGTCCAACACGTGTGGCGACCTCCAGGTTCCAAGCCCCTAGGACTTTAAAGTCACCAAGCAGTAGTTGAGTGCCCCCAAACATTTGACAAAGGCTTAGGCTTGATAATAGTCCAAAGTAAAACTTCAAGGGGCTCGAGACAACCAAGGAGTACCCCGAGTTTGATTGGTCGAGGACGTTCCTCCAGGGAATCATTCAAAGTGCATGTAAAATGGACCAATCAGAAAGCTTCTCGTATTGGGCTCATCGGCTGCCCTCCTGGAGTTATGGATTGCCACTGAAGTGATGTCCTCTGACCCCTGAGGGCCACTGTGCACCATCCACAGCTCCGGGAAGCAGCTGGATCCCCTTGACTGGCTTCTCCCAGGAAATGAAACAGTTAAACGCCAGACTAGATCAAAGCTGCCTTTAAGTGGGAAGTTTGGTGGGAAAAGAAACTGTTAATTTCCAGTGTAAATACTTGCACAGAGGTAGCTGCTAGGAAAAGGGGCTCCCCCAGTTCCAGCCTCTTCACCTTCCCTCATAGGCACTGGAGGGGGCGACCTAAAGTGGTAAGTCAGACTCAGGAGGGCGACAAGAGCTCATATTTGATAGTGGATTTTTCTTGCAATAAGTGAAATCTGTTCTGCACCTACTTCTGCGGTGACCTTTTGCCCTATCAAATCCAAATGCCAAAAGGGTGCTCGTCAGCATGTCTTATATTCAAAACCACTCATATTTCCCCAAATTCTAATCTACCTATGGTCAAACCCTACCACGAATACACTAACATCACTTAAACCTACCTAGAAACGTCTGTAAGGGGACTCTCTGCTAGTGTTGGCAGCGGTGGCTGGAATCTGAGCCCCTCCAAATAGCCTTTATATCTTCTTCCAGACAATCTGCCTGCTTGTGCAGTTCACACTGTAGGTTTGCGCAATGTCTCTGTATTCTCCGCCTTGGGTACCAGTCTCTGTTTCGTTGGATTGGTCTGTACATTTTCAGTCCTGTATAGTATTGTCCTTCACACCTTTTTGGAGTAACTGTTCCTTCTCCCAGGCTTTTTGTGTACTCCTGGCATTGGGGTCCTGCTTCTCGCACCCCGCCTTAGTGTTTGACTTCTCACACCCTGTATTGGGCTCTCCTGTCTTCTGCCCACCTTAGGGTTTCTTGTATCTCACCCCGCTTTCTGCCGTTTTCTCTTTTACCGCACCTTGGAATATCTTGTGTCTTGCCACCTGTGGTGCTTTTAGCTTCCCGCCCCTCCTTTTGTTCTCTCGCGTCTCTCCCCCTCTAGGACTATATGGATTCTCTTGAGTCTCGCCCTCTCTTTATCGGTTTTCTCATCCTCTCTCTCTTGGGTCTCACCCCCTCTTGGGCTTTCGCCAGGCCTTGCATCAAGGGTCATACTGCGTACCTTTTTCTCTGCCACGGTGCTTGTTGGAGGAGACGGTCTCTGTGGCTGGTGCAGAACTACAGATCCAGGTTTCCTTTGATCCTCTTTGTCGGTTCAGAGGAGAACCATGGCCTTGGTTGCAACAGGTGCCAGTCGACAGCTCCTGAGCGGGTCGCATCTCTTGTCCTTTTGGCAAACCCAAGCTATTCTGGCTCCTTGCTGTGTGGAAGGCAGTAGCGTTCTGCAGGCTTACTCACTCCTCCGCCCTCCATGCCGTCTTCGTGGTGATGCTCACTGGCTTTGCCTCGGAGGGGACGTTCCCTCTTCTGTGCTACTCTGCAGGTTTGCGTCTCTCTCTCTCTCTCTCCCTCTCTCTCTCTTTCTCTCTCTCCTTCCCTCTCTCTTTCTCAATTCCCCTTTGTGTAGGACTCACAGGATCTTTATGATCTGATATGATAAGTCGTTTATAATGCACCTGTACACATGTGTTTCTAGGGGCCACCCATTGGTCCTGCGCTTCATGCATGGATATCAACCATAAAGGTCAGAAGCAACACCTGCCATTTTTAAAGCACCTTGCACATCATTGCTCTGTTCAATTCCAATATAGCTAACAAGCCAATGGGATTCTGTATTTATGGGAGGATGAGTAACAACCCTGTGTGGGGATTACCAAGGAGAGGTCATCCCCAGTGGGATCCGGCTTGTCCTGGCCCCTGAGGGGTGTTAAGCATAGCAGGCGCACCCCCCTAGTCCCAGAGAGGGTGGTACACCCGTGGGGAGACGGGGGGCATTCCCTGGATTCATCACAGTGCCCTCATCATTTCGTTGCTGTGGAGGGTGGAGACCATCCCTCTTTCACCAGCTGTGCTCTTGCCTGTGCGGGAACGGATGGATGGGTAGATGTTGTAAGCAGATCTTCGTGTTCCCTCCTTTACATGACTTGTTTCATGGTAAAGCCAAGACCTTTAACTGTCCTGCCAAATAGTCCATGAGCATTAAATTGCAGGGAGGACTGGAAGAAGTGACTTCCTCCCGTATTTTACCATTCAATCAGCCTTCTATGCCACGTCCACCCCCGCAAGGGATTGTGCTCGAGAGCGTACAATGATCTGAGCATGCCTGACATGAATGAATACGTGATTAATTGAAAGTCCTATTTAATTTTCAAATCCTGCTGCCTCATCTACAAGGCTGTCACCCTGAAGTTCCCAAGCTCCCTCATTGAGAAACTCAGCATCTCTGGAGGCCTACGATCCACCAGAAGTAAGGACATGTGCAGAGTTGAACTCTGCTGATGCAGGAAGGTACGAACCAGAAGACAGGCCTTCCCTGACTATGCCCCAAGTCTCCAGAACTTCCTCCCCACCAACATCAGACTCACCCCCTTGCTTTTACAGTTCAAGAAGGAAATCGAGACCCTCCTCTTCAGAGAATGGTTCCTCCCTAACAGCTAGATCCACACACCCTTCGCTCCTCACCCTACCCGAGACTGGGTGATTTGCTCCCCACTGTTCCATGTCTTTACAACGACACAGAAAATAACGACATACTTTAAAAATGCACAGAAATAATGAAAAAGTTGCATTTTTAATTTGGGGGATCCCCGTAACCCCCCGTTTCTACTTCCTTTTTACCCTCCCCCTACCACCCCACCCATTTAATCCCATAACTCACCCCCATATATACTTTTACTTTAAAATGCAACTTTTTTTCATTATTTAGTTGCCGTTTTAAAAGATTTCTCCTTACTGTTTTTCCGTTATAAACACTGGATACCACTCCCCAGTCTTTTCTCCCCTGGTTACTTGTAGATCCCTTGCTACTAATTGCCCCTGAGCCCCTCCTTCGTTGTTAGCGCTTGCTACCCTTTTCTCTGCTTCCTTCACTGTGTTCTTCCCCCTGTGATTGCAAAGTGCTCTGTTGCTTCCTGAAGCTTGGTTCCTGCTCAATAAATACCTGAATAATAAAAAGAATCCCCTTTAGATGGAATAGGGGCTTTGTATGAATATGTTAATATGTTGTTATACTGCGTCCATCTTCTCTGTAGCGGTAGTATGGTGCTGAGGCGTGTACTTTGCCCCCATAACTATACAGACCATGGTTTGCGGGGGTCCGTAAAAGTTCACTGATGTCAGCCATGAAGCAACTTAGAGCGATTCCATGCTAATTTAAACTGAATTCGAAAATAAAAAGGTGAAGATTGCAAGAAGAGCATGCAAGGACACTCGAACTAGTGCTTGCAAGTACTGAAGGAAACAATTTGGAACTAAGTCAAAAAGTCTTGCAGCTTGAGGACCAGCTGGAGGAAGCACGAAACAAAGCAGCCACTGTGGGAGCATATGACAGGACGCTTTTCATAAAAAATCAGCACATTCAGAGGCTGGCACAGGAAGTAAAAACAGCAAAAGAAGAATTGGTCCTGAATCTATGTTCTTTATTGGCCTTTTATATTTTGAAACTTAATGAAGATTTGTCTTGAAATATGTTAGTCATCTTTATTATTTGGTATCAAAAGTTTTTGTAGCTTAGACAGTGAATATGTGTTTACTATGTCAAAAATAAAACTTTATAAATGTGTTCATAAAAAAAAAATAAAGATTGCAAGGAGCGCTCTTATCTCCTAATACAGTGGCTGATCAGTATCAAAATATTTTAAACACTTGCAAAAAGAAAACTGGAGATCAAGAAGATTGTGCCAATGAAATATTTAATGGTGATACAGTTTTTATAGGTTTGCAATAATTACATTTGTGTATACAATTTCTTCAGTTTTCAGTACATAGTAGATTGGATTCCTTTTGATTTCCTTCTATTGGGTTGCATAGAGGGAATGTTTCATGGAAGATGCTGTTAGCAGATTGAAATCCTTTTAGTTTCTCCATTGAGTTGCATAGAAGAAACTTAGTTATCTTTTAAATTCACAAAGTCCTCACAATGTCCTCAGTGGTTTGGCAATATTATGCCCTTTTAAGTTTACAGAGTCCTCACAAAGTCCTCAACACGTGTTTCCCCGCAGAGGATTACAGCGGTTCTTCGGGAGGGTGATGGATTTGAGTCCCTAAGCTCTGTAGATATGATAAACAAAAGAAAAGTCTGACTAGCATTTGTAATCCTAAACACAGTTTGGTATATGCATTTGCATTGATGTCTCATAGAGAAATGAAGTATACTCCACTTACTTGAAACAGATTTTCACTACGAGTTAGTGCTGTTCCTTTTGTGTGTTGAAAGGGAAATGGCCCCAAAAGAATTGAAGCTAATCTGTTTTTCCCGGATTGTGAGCCCTAAAGATTGGTAGTAAATAGGCATGGGTTACCTATATATTGTAGTATTTTTTTTTTAAATCTAGGCTTTTATTTAGTCTTCGACTAGAAATCTTTTGGTCTAGTAGCATATGCAGAAGGTTTGCTTACTAAATGGTTGTTTCATTTGTAGTCGATCCGCTTATCCGCATTGAAGTGAAGTAGGCATGCTAACCAGGAAGTGAGTTGAACTAAGATGGCTGCCTTATTTATATTAGCGTGATGACGCCGTCACGTCATTCGTCGCACTGACTTCTTCATGTGGTGGCCATCTTGGATTGGGCAATTACTGCTAATTTTGACTGGCATGGCTGCGAGACGTTTTATGTTTTCGCTGTGCATATAAGATCGCTAGTTAAGTGAAATGTTTTTCATTATGCTTTTCAAGGTGCCTTTTATAGACGTTTGATGAATAGATTCCTAATTTTTCTCTATGAGTACACAAAATGTTTACTTATGTAATGCAAATTGGTCCAAAAGGGGGGCAGGATCTTTGGTTTTTGGAAACTTTGTTCAAAAAGTTGGCCCAATTAAATGGCTGTAGGCTAATTTTGCCATTATTGACATAAAAAATAGATATTTAAATAAAGTGTATTTGGGGTAATTTGGTGAAAGATAGAGTAGATTTCGGAATCTTCACTGAGCCCCGACATGTTTAAGGGCATTAGAGTGTTTGACAGTTCTGTGTCCACGTTTAGGCCAGTGTAGCAGCAGTCCAAAAGGCAAATCCATTTGGCCTCCTTAGATCTGAGAATTGGTGGTGGTGAGACTTTTTCTATTCCATAGAATTTAATAGCTTCTTTAGATGGTCCTTGATGGTTCTGTTGTGCATGGAATCCTAGTGGGAATGTGATGTCTTCCTGTTTTATATTGTGCAGGTGTTCTAGGATATGCTGTTTCAGTGGTCTTGTGGTACTTCCCACATACAATTTTTGGCATGTGCATTGTATTGCGTAGCCAACATTTCTTGAATTGCAGTTGATGAAATCTACTTTTGGAAAGGTGCTTCCATTTGTTAGAGAGATTTCCTTTTTACCATTGATTGAGTGTTGACATATTGAACATTTTCCTCATGTATAGTTTCCCTTGAGTTTAGGGAGGTTCCTCAGTTGAGAAAGACCTGGTTCCTTTTTTTGTCTTGTAAAGTGTGAGTGACAGAGTAAGTCTTTAAGGTTTAGAGATTTTTGAAAAGTTAGACTTGCTTTTTGTCCAGAAAGGGGGGTAAGGTCATCATCTGATGTGAGGATGTGCCATTTTTTTGTTAGGGTTCTTTTTAATAGTTTGATATTTGAGCTGAAGTCCGTGATGAAGCGTATTTTGAAAGGGTTTAAAGATGCCCTTTGAGATTATTTTTTGATCAGTAGTTGCGTTCTTGGTCTTGATTGGTTTTTTTTATATGATTTCTTTAAATGTGAATTTGAGAATCCTCTCCTCTTGAATTTTTCTATTGATATGTGTGCATGTATATCAAATTCCTCTTTTTCTGTACAATTTCTTTTGATTCGCAGCAATTCTCCAAAGGGAATGTTGTTAAGGACATGTGCTGGATGATTGCTTGTTGCATGTAATATGGAGTTAACTGATGTTGGTTTGACATGCAATGTAGTATGAATAGTATTGTTCTTGATATAAAGCTGAAGATCCAAGAAGTTGATAGAGGAGGTGCTCTCTGTCAGAGGGAATTTGAGATTGTAGACATTTTGGTTGAGATAGATCAAATATTCTTTAAATTGTCATTTATTGCCTCTCCAGATGATGAGCACGTCATCAATGTACCTCCCCCAATAAATGATTCGGTTCTCAGTTGTGAATGCTTTGTGTCTTCAGGAATATTTGAGTTCCAAAGTCCTACATAAAGGTTTGCATAGGGTGGGGCATATTTCGCACCCATTGCAGTGCCTTGGTTTTGTCTGTAAATCTGTTCATTGAAGGTGAAGGTGTTATTATGGAGTGTGAATTGAAGCATTTCCAATAACATGTCATTATGTTGCAGATATGAAACAGACCTAGTGTTTAGAAAATATTGTGTGGTCTCCAGTCCTTTATTATGCAGGATGCTAGTGTATAACGATGTGACATCTAGTGTCACTAGTCTGAATTCATCCTCCCAGGTAACTGCTTCAAGCTGTTGTATAACATGTGTAGTGCCTTTGATGTCAGATGCCAGGCCAGTGAGGAATGGAAGAATATGAGTATTGATGAATTGTGATATGGGTTCCGTTAGTGAGCCAATACTGTTAATGATGGGTCTGCATGAAGGGAACTTGTCAAAATGTTTATGGATTTTAGGTATGAAGTAGATGGTACCTATTATTGGATGTGGATTGGTGTGCGGGGGAAAGGAAGCAGGAAAGAGTTGAAAGGATAGGTGCAGTGGGAGTAGGGAAGAAACTGAACAAACAACTGGAACATAGTATTGTGGGTCTCTGAGTGATCCTGCGCAGGTTTGGGGTGGGGCGGGAGGTACAGAGAAGAATATTCTTTCTGGCAAGAAGGATCTCCACTCCTTCTAGTGTCTTGTTACAAACCAAGAGCACTCGTTTAGCTCCTGATCCAGGGTCGGATCTTGAAATGTGTGGAAGGCAGTAGAAAGAGTAACCAGCCTGGTGGTTTTACTGTTGGTATTCTTGAGTTTGTGGCTGAGGATCGTCAGAATGTGTGTATTTGTCCAACCTCAGTTTGTGAGACCCCCAGTGTGTGTGTGTGTGTGTGTGTACTTTGGTTTGTTTTCCTTTCTTCACATTGGTGTGCCCAATAGTTTTGTTACTTTAACTAATCACATTGCTTACCAATGTTTCAACTTTATTGGTGTATGTTTTTTATTTTTATATATGCATAAAATACATCAAATTGTCTATGTTTTTTCTTTCTTTCTTTTATTGCTCCATAAATTAATGATTGCAAGCAATTTTATCACATTTCAATGGGTTCTTCAGATGATTCAAGCATCTTTCTTGTCATAATTCCTTCTTTGAGTATAGTATTGCACACATCCTATACAGCAACACAATATTTTTTATAAAATAAGCAGTTTTTTTCTGTAAACACCACGTGAAGTGATTCCCACTAAATACCCACGTACATATGAATTCACATTTCTTTTTTCTTGAGGTCTCCTAATGTTGTTTTGTTAGGAATTAGGGGGGTATTCTCTTCCCTACTTGTGAGCTGGAAGTTTCGGTAAAATGTGTACTGAGCCACCTTCCTCAGGACCTTCTAATCTTGTCTTACCCTGGAAAATAAACCACAATTTGTATAACCTATATTTAAAAAATGTATTTGTTAAAAACAAACTTGATCTATATAAAGGAGCATGTTCCTTATATGTTGTGCATCTGTCACCATATTACTGACCTTGTGTTCTTTTTGCTCATTCCTTTCTTTCCACCAGCAATATTCAAATAATTCAACAGCTTCTATATGTGTCTCTAGCGATGCCTGTGTAAAAGTAAAATTAACATTACTAACTATGTCCACATCTAGGGCTCTGCCTTGCTCATTATTCTACACCAGCACACATGCCTCAACACTATCCACTTTCTTACCCTGACCGGGCTTGCATTTCTTGGGATAGTGTGGTCCCTGCTCTTTGTGAGGCTGGATATGAGTGCCTTGTTCTTCGCCATATCTGGCAGGCTTGCATTCGTTGGAATATGGATGCTAAGATCTGAAATTGCATATGAATACATTTCAGTGTCTCCCACATGTGTATCTGTTTTATTTTTTTACACATAACATTTTCTGTTATCTTGTGCTTTATTTATTGAGCACGGGCTGATATTGCAGCAGTTTTTTATACTGCTGTGGAAAGCTTTCCTTTATGTTGGTAGTTCATTGTTATCTAATCTGGGCATGTGCTTCTGGTCCCCAGCATTGATCCTTACGCATATCCAATGATGTATGCCTGTATTTATTAATAATGTTTTATCATAGCTCAATTGTCACTTACTTGCATGTCTTGAACTTTCCTCCTTAGCACAACACAGCCAAATGCTGTGCAGCGCCACCTTTTCATATAAGCATTTGTACTGATGTTGAGCGTGTTGCCCCTGCAATTGCAATCTCTTGCTTTCCTACCTCCAATTCCTCACTGAAAAGCAAGGGATCTTTGTTACAAAGCTGCCTCATAGTTAGCGAATTGCCATATGTTATTTGTCCATTCGTCTAGAAGCCATCTTATAGTTATTATGTTCTCACCAAACTGCTGCACGTCGCTGTGTCTCTTTTCCGACTTCAGTTACAGTTGCTAGGAAACAGCACTTGTGTCTGGGCGTCCCTATACGTATTTCCTCCCGCTCTAGTTGCTAGGATACTAGCGATCCATCGGCTTGTGCTTTGTTTCTGCTAGGTAACCCTACTGTTTCGTTGTCTGGCTTGTCTTATATATTCACCGAATACTGCTGTCTATAAGCTGGATTTCCTCAATACTTTTAATTTATTGCTGGATATACGTCTCACTGTTTGGTTATTATGGCCCCGGAATGTTCTATGATGTTTGGAGACACGTTATGTCTCTTTATTTCTTATGTGTGGCTTGAATTAGTCCATGCTTATGCTACTGTGGGTCTTCTTTTCTCCTTCATGCACTCCTAACAGTTCCCGCCTCTTGACTAGGGATGTAACGGTATTGGTATTACGGTATACGGTTAAAGATACTGTGAACAACTTAATTGAACAATAATAACAGTCCCATTGTTTATACCGGGTTACTCTTCATACCGTTAAGTGTGCTTTTCAATCTGATTTGGAAAGGCTGCAGTAAGCAAGTGCTGCACAGTCTTGGTCTTGCACTGTTGGATGTGCCATCTGCCAAGTAGTTTCAGTTGGAGCAGTTTTTAATGCCATTTCATTATCCACACGTGCCTGACAAAAAATCAATATGTTAGCAATAGGAAGAATAAATACAGTGCCAAGAAGGAAAGGAAAAGGGTTTACTTTGGGTTGGCGGCTTTGGGGTTTATATATTTATAATGGATAATGTTTTCTAAACATATGACAATGGGGGATTTCCCTGGTTCTATCATTGAATTTACATATAATAAGTCACACTGTGAAATTTACTCATCTCTGTGGGTATTCCCTGCTGCCATACCAAAGGGTAACATGTCTGTGATTACTGAACACCTTTTGGCCCGCAAGTAAACTAAAGTTTGTAACGTAAAGAGAGTGCGTGTGTGTGTGTGTGTGTGTGTGAATGCGCACAATCGTAAACTACCATCAGACTCCATTGATCTGTGGCATGCAGATTATCAAGATGGCAACATGTTCATCTTCACCAGTAGCCCCCCCTCCTCCTCTCCACACATGTTTTTGTGTTTGGTGGAAGCAAGGGGTGGAATTTCAGTGGAAAGTATGTTGAAAAGCCCAATTCTGGCCCTGGGTGCTTGGTTTTGTTTGTGATGATAAATCTGACAATGTATGACCTTTTAGAAAATATTTGTTAAGATTAGTTAACTCCAGCTGCTATACCGCGATAACCATGATATACAGTCATTTGGCAAGAAGGTTATTGTACCATCATAAAACTAATACCGTGACACCCCTACTCTTGACATGTGTGTTGCGTCATTTATTAAAAAAGACAGTCCTTGATGAGATGCTTTATGGGAACAGTAGTTCCTCGTTTAGTCCCCTATTTTGAGTACTTAATTTGTGGATCCACCAGGATTCCTTCATAAGTAGTGCTCTTTTGTTGTTGGCAGAATTTATTACTGTGTCCAAGATCCACCAAATCAAGTCGTCTGGTGACTGTTGGTATTTTATATCATGTTGCACTAATGGTACTTTGGTGTGTGACCGAGTAGTAGTAGAGTGGGTGTGCTGGTTCTCCAATGGTGTGTTACGACATCAGAGTGTGGGTGTGTGTGTTTAATTTGGGTCTGTGTAGGAGTATTTCAGGATTATATGTGGCTGTATCATTGGCAGGCCTTGCAAATTCTTGAAAATCCCACTACACCTGCAGGGCGAGATCCTCATTTTACATACATGACTTAAGAGAAATGCACTTGCCCCAAGTTGGCTGGTGCCAAAATATTTACCAGTCCTTTTTGTAAAATGATGTGTGTCGTCATAAACACACTTGATATTTGCTCCAATGCTGTCAAGCATGCACAGTGAAACCTGTCTTTGCCATTTACTGCAAACAAACTGTGTTTGCAGTAAATGAAAAATACGTTTCTAACATCCCCATACTCGCTAGCAAGGTCGAGTATCATGCATATTGTACTCGCTGTGCATAAAAAACACTCACCAATGCTGGTGGCCCAGTAGATTTTGCAAGCGCTGATTGGAGTGGTTTGGGTTTAATAGAGTGTGTCTATCATTGTGTGTACTGTTAGCTTGTGTGAGAATCTGTGTTTCTGGTTGTCTATACAGTTTGTGTGTAGATGCCCTTGACGCCATATCAATTGAGTATATTGTTTGGTGTGCATGTTTGTATAGTGATGTTCATAACTGGGCATATAAATGTATGTACAGAGCATTAGTGAAATTGTGTGTAACTGTTTTAATAGTTCTGCCTGTGTGGTGGCATCGTTGGGTTTGTGAATGCCTGTGTAGTTTGCATGTGGGTATCCTTGGGGTCATGTGTTTATGACTTTGTGTGACAGTGTCTGTGAATTCGAGGATCTGTACAATATGTGAATGAGTCCCTTTCAGTTGATGTTTATTGTTAGATTTGTATGAAGGGCTTGCTGAGTTTGTGCATGTGTGGACATGTTGCGTCTCACTATTATTTAATGTGTGGGTACTCTTTAGGGGGTGCATTGGTTTGTTTGTGTAGGGCCTTACTCAGTGTGTGGTCTGTACAGCTTGTGTGTGGATATTCTTGGCGTTGGTTTATCATTTTGTGTGTGCCTTTGTGTTTGTGGGGGGTCTGATAAAGGAAGCAAAATGTGCTCCTTGTGATATCTTCTTTATTAGGATATATAGGAGACAGCTGAGCACATGTGCCTTCGATGGGCTCCAACCTATAACTGACTACCCTATCCTCATTCCATTCCCTCTTAACCTTCTACTTATTAAGTATAAACAATTCTAAATGGGACACAGTACATGTAACATTCTACTGCAACTCAAAATGTAAACACCTAAGAGAAAATAACTATATAGCACATCTCCTGCCCTCTCCAGCTATTTTGATGAACAACTGTGTGTGTGGATGGAGGGAAGAAGAAACATGGGACACACTAAACAGTGTTTCCAGATATAAAATAAGAAAATGTTGGATGCATGAAAACTTAACACTATTAGATGGGGTGAGACTGAAATGGAGAGTGCAATCTTCTTATACTGTGCCACTCTCTCCTTGTTACAAACCTCTCCCCGTCCACCCTCACAGCATTTTTGTATTTCTCTCCATGATTCTTGCATGAGAATATCTTGACTCACACTTCTCCCCTTCTGTGGCAACTTTATTTTCACATTGTCTCCTGGAAAAAGATCTTCTCTACTACAACCAAACCTCTTATGATCTACTATACTACGATTTTTCCACCACCCCACTCCTGTTGATTTGATACTTGATGTGATCCATACCTGAGCTCACCATTCTTGACAAGCACAACCAGCCTGGTGTCAGTAGGGTATTTGGTTTGCTTCATCTAAATACCTCAAATGGTACTATGTGGAGTGACCCTGTATTGAAGTTCTCTGCCAATTATCATTAGTACTCACATGCTCATACCCAGCATAGTCGTCCTATTGAATCTTTCAACACAACCATTGCTTTGGGGGTGATATAACCCTTCCCTCTTATGTCTAATACCAGTGCTGCTGAACCAATTCTGAAATTCTCGCGACGTAAAGCGAGGACAATTATCACTCAATATCATTGAAGGGTAACGTTTTCTGCAGAAAACACTCTCCAAAAACATTGTCACATTGGCTGACACCACTTCTCTAAAACTCCTACCTCTGGCCATTTGGACAACAGATCCATTACCACAATAACATAACTGTCCCATGCACTTGCAAAATTGAAAGGCCCTAACAAGTCAACCACAATGGTGAACTCCTGGTGCCTGTGGTACTTACATTGGAATCTTTCTCATCTCCAACACCTTATCGCTGTCTTTGCATTCTCCACACTCTTAGACATGTAATTCTATGAACTCATACATTTCCAGCCACCAAAAATCTGTTCTAATCATAGGTTTAGTCCTGGAAATCCCCATGTGTCATTCATGACTGATATTCACCACAACGTCTCTCATTCTATCTGGCACTAACAACCTCTGTCCCCTACATACATACTCTAATTCATATGTTACTCTTGACATTTGTTTTATGTCATGGGTTCCTCCCACTCCTTCCCCACAACTGTCCCTCCATCCCCCTTGCAGCTGCCTCTCCACCTCCTGATCAACGTTATCCTCTTCACAAGCTTTGGCCCACTCTCTTTCTTTGAGGCAACTATAAACAACAAATACATCTTTAATGTAAACTCCTGAAATCACCTCTCCACCATCCTCATCATCAGTAACGGGATTCCTAGATAAACCACCCGCTACTGCATTCTTTTCTCCTGGTACATGTCCTAGTTCAAAATGTAGACATTGCAACTTTGTAACCCCCTTAACAATCCGTCTGGATACACCATCTAAGTCCCTTTTGTTGAATAGTGCGAACAACGGCTTCTGATCAGTCCTCAAACCAAAAGGCCCACCATAAAGAAAAACTTCAAATGTCATATTCGCCCAGACCACTGCCAATGCTTCTTGCTCAATCATGGAATAGCATGACACTACATCGTTCTACATCCTTGCTGCAAACGCTATAGTATACTCTCTTCCACCATCCTGCTGCACCAGAACCGCTCCCAAGCCCAAAACTCATGCATCTGTGTACACAATGGTGTTCAATTCGTCCCTAAAACCTCTTAGTATGGGCGCCCTCCAGATATCCTCTTTCACTCCCTTAAATTGACCAATGCCCTCTTTTGACCATTCATATTTCACCCCTTTGCTGGTGAGTTTTCAAAAATTGTTAGTTTTACTCGACAAACCCTTTACAAACTTGGCAAAGTATTCTATTAATCCAAGAAAAAATACGACACTTCGATCGTATCCTTGGTAGTAAACATTTCAGTAATGGCTGTAACCACACTGCCGTTTGGTTTGACTCCTCCTGCCAACAAACTATATCCCAAATAATCAACCTCAGACTTCCAAATTGTACACTTCTCCATTATCAAAGTAAGTCCAGATTCTCCCAATTTCTCCAAAACCTCTCTCAATCGACAATCATGTCCTGCCTCATCGCACCCCTAAATCAATATGTCATCCTGATAAAACGTAATTCCTTTAATATTACCAAGAATGCCATGCATGACCTTCTGGACCACACTTGCTGCCAATGTGCCTCTAAAAGGCATCCTTGCACATTTTAACATGCCGATACGTGTTATAAATGTTGTCACATCTGATGACTCGGGATGAATCATGATTTGATGGCACGCAGAACTAAGATCAAGAAGGCAAAACATGCTTGCTCCAGATAAACCCGTGACAAGCTCATCAATCAGTCTCATCCTCGTCTCCAGTGTGATAAAGGAAGCAAATCGTGCTCTTTGTGATATCTCCTTCATTAGGATATATAGGATACAGCGGCAGCACATCCACCTTCATGGTCTCCAACCTGTCACTGACCATTCGCTCCTCATTCCGTTCCCTCGTAACCTCTTAAGTATAAACAATTCAAAGTGGAACACGTGACATGTAACATTCTACTGCAACTCTAAATGTAAACACCTAAGAGAAAAGAACTATATAACAAGGGGGAATTGCTGAATGTGTTGCTGCTTGTTCTGTTTCCACATATCCTTGAGGTTGTGTGCGCCACGTGGGACTTGTAGGGGTATCTCTGAGTTTGTGGGTGACTGTGTCATTTGCACGTATCCTTGAGGTTGTGTTGTGGTATTTCTGAGTTTACGGGTGGCTGTACAGTTTGTACGTGTCCTTGGGGTTGAATGTGTGGCACTGCAGTCGTGTAGGAGTACCTCTGAGTTTGTGGGGGACTGCAGTTTACACAACCGTGAGGTTGTGTGTGTTACTGTGGTCAAGTTGGGGTAATACTAAGTTTGTGGGTCACTGTGACATGTGTATGTATCTTTGAGGTTGTGTGTGTCCCTGCGGTTGTGTAGGAGTATCTCTGAGTTTGTGGGTTGCTGTCCAATTTGTAGGTGTCCCTTGGGTTGTCTGTATGTATGGCTGCATTGATGGCTATTTAGCTGCATGTACACTGTGAATGTTTGCAAGTATCCTTGAGGTATGTGTGCCACGGGGGTCGTATGGCAGTGTCTCTGAGTTTGCGGGTGGCTGTAGTTTGCAGGTGGGGTTGCCTGGGTGTTTGGCTGTATTGATGGCGAGTCACCTGCATGTACACTGTGCCTGTTTGCACGTATCCTTGAGGTGTGTGTGCCACGGGGGTCATGTGGGGGCTATGTCTGAGTTTGCGGGTGGCTGTAGTTTGCAGGTGGGGTTGCCTGGGTGTGTGGCTGTATTGATGGCGAGTTACCTGCATGCACACTGTGCCTTGAGGTGTGTGTGCCACATACCTGCCTAACCTCAGGATTTTTCCTTGAGACTCAGGGTTTTTAACCATTTCTCAGGGTCTCAGGGGAAGACCTTGGAATCCCAGGGTTTTCAATGCAGTTTCCAAAAACTGAACTTTATTTAACTTTTGTGGCCTCTTACTGTCCCCTTTTTGAAATTATGAATACTCTCTTACAATCTGAACATCCAGTGTTGCACAGATTATACCCTGCACTGGAGAGTTTTCTGAGAGAGCTACTTTCTAAGTTTGTTAAACTGCCCATAATAGCAGAAAGTAGAAGTCTGTTGAGTGTGGACTATGAATGCGAACACAATCAGCTGGACAACAAGATTGTCATTGGGTTTGCCACCAAGCAATTCATTAGGCAATATGAGGATGAGTTGCTGCCAAGTACTCTGCAAAGGTTTTATGCAGATGTAAGGATGTGTTATGCTCAGTGTGTGAACTACATTAGGAAAAAGCTTGCATGGGAGGACCAAATAATAAAGATCGTTGTCTTCCTCAATCCCATTCAGAGGCAAAGATGCGATGGAGACTGCCTGGAAGACATGATATGATATGATATGATATTTTATTTGTATCGCACTTGTACACAAGTGTTTCAGAGCGCGACCAGGCAAAGGGAGGGGAACAAGGGAGAAACAAAAACAACGATCTTACCAGGCCCAGTGACATTGAGAACCTGCAAGTGCATAGGAAAGGGGGGAGGGGGGAAAGTGCATGGGGAGGGGGATAGTGGAAATTGTGGTACAGAGGAGAGAAACAGAATAAATAATAAATAAATTAAATAAATAAATAAAGGCGATGAGCAGTGGAAGTGCAGCCAGCAAGTGGCAAGTGCTAGATTAGTCTTTAGGAATTAGTCAGATAGGGTATGTCTGATAAGTACAGAAGAAGGGTGGGAGGGGGACTGTATGGGTACAGACAGGGGCCCCAGTGCAGGGGTGGCCGGAGGCAGTGCAGGAAGGAGGCAGGGTGAACAGGTAACTGGGCCAGAAGGTCAGATAGTGGCCAGGTATACAGTGCCGAGAGAGAAGACAGATCAGCAGGGGAGAGGGGGGGTAAAGGCGGAAGCGAAGAGGAAGGTCTTGAGGTGCTTCTGGAACCAGAGATGGTTCTCCTCAGGTTTCAAGGAGGCCGGGAGGCTGTTCCAAAGGGAGGCCCCACCCGAAGACAGAGATCTATTCCCAGCTCGTTTCTTTGATAAACAACTGACCCTGAGGTACTTCCCAAACCTTTTGAAGGCTAGTGGGCTAGACCAGCTAGGTGCAGAATTCAGAGAATACCAGCTCATGAAACTCCCAGATTAGCAATTGCAAAGTGATAGATCAGATCGGTTTTGGGACTGGATTTCAAAATTGGAGAGCCCTCGGACTGACAAAATTCAGTTCCCACTCCTCAGCAAAGGTGCCAAGGCTGTTCCTATTCTACCACACAGCAATGCAGACTGTGAGAGGATTTCCAGCATGGTTAAGAAAAACAAGACTGAATTGCGTGCCTCTCTTGCTGCCGATAGAACTCTTGCAAACATTATTAAATGCAAGGTGAACATGTTGATTGGCAAGCGCTGTTATGACGTGGACTTTACAGAGCCATTGCTCAGGAAGGTGCAATCCGCACATACTGTGGGGATTCACAGTGAGAAGGCATAATGTGCGTGTCTTCATAGTTGAACAAGCATGAGAAGTGCAACCATTGTTGCTGCATGATGGAAATGTTGCCAAGAAGCATCAACTTCGAGCTGCAATAAAATCTGTTCTGATATTGCATGTCCTTTGTCATTCACATTCATTGCATTCCACTGTAAAGTGCAAACTGCCAACATGTTTCTAATGACGCTACAACAACCGAATTCACCTTTTTGACCAGTGGGCGGAGCGTGCGGGCAGAGCCGTGTGCAAATGGGCGGAGTCTTGTGTGGATGTGGGCGGGGAATACATCTCAGGGTTTTTGGTTTCCAAATGTAGGAAGGTATATGGTGTGCCACTGGGGTCATGTGGGGGTACCTCTGAGTTTGCGGGTGGCTGTAGTTTGCAGGTGGGATTGTCTATGTGCATGGCTGTATTGATGGCGAGTCACATGCATGTACACAGTGCCTGTTTGCAAGTATCCTTGAGGTGTGTGTGCACCATGGGGGTCGTGTGTGGGTATCTCTGGGTTGGCTGGTGGCTGGAGTTTGCAGGTGGCGTTGTCTCTGCATGGCTGTATTGATGGCGAGTCACCTGCATGCACACTGTGCCTGTTTGCAGGTATCCTTGAGGTGTGTGTGCACCATGGGGGTCGTGTGTGGGTATCTCTGGGTTGGCTGGTGGCTGGAGTTTGCAGGTGGCGTTGTCTCTGCATGGCTGTATTGATGGCGAGTCACCTGCATGTACACTGTGCCTGTTTGCAGGTATCCTTGAGGTGTGTGTGCACCATGGGGGTCGTGTGTGGGTATCTCTGGGTTGGCTGGTGGCTGGAGTTTGCAGGTGGCGTTGTCTCTGCATGGCTGTATTGATGGCGAGTCACCTGCATGCACACTGTGCCTGTTTGCAGGTATCCTTGAGGTGTGTGTGCACCATGGGGGTCGTGTGTGGGTATCTCTGGGTTGGCTGGTGGCTGTAGTTTGCAGGTGGCGTTGTCTCTGCATGGCTGTATTGATGGCGAGTCACCTGCATGTACACTGTGCCTGTTACTCCTTCCCAGAAGCCCTCTGGCAGCCAGAGGGCGGCTATCACATGTTGACAGAATCGCTGATTTCACAAACCCAAAGGCAATCAGTTGCAGCGGGCATGCTTTATTTCCAACCAGTACAGTGTAATGGAGGGACATTTACTGCTGTTATTTCGAAAAAGGCTGAAATCACTGTAGTTAGTGCGGAATTGTCTCGGGGACTATTTCCTGAAACTTAAGCCGAGGTGTGATTGCCTCGTGCCTCGCGTGAACGCTAAAGCTGCCGCTTGCAAGGCGCTGTAACAGGAGGGGGGCAGGAAGCAGGCAGAGCCCCCACTTTGCGCTCATCCAATCCCTGAAGCAGGGGACTTCCTGGGAGGCTTGTTCTGTGTATGGGTCGTCCCCCGGACTGCGCTGGCCCTTGGACTCTCATGTCACTAGCATGTTAAGCATGTTGCCCAGCTTTATACTGCACCAACCACTGCTGTAGAGCATGGCTTTAGAATGGCCTCTTGCCGCTTTGGAGCATGCGCGTAAAAACGATGGGCTTGTGGGTAGGTTAATGAGAGGAGTAGAGCAAAGATTGCTATTTGTTTGGCAGTGCCCGTGATTAGTGTTGCATTGCATGCAGGCGAGTGTGGTTGTGTGTGTGTGTTGTGCGCTGTTTGTGTGTATTGAGTTTTTTGCTGATGGTTGGTATCTTGTCATGATGGGGTTGTGTGGGTGTTCGGCATGCTGGATCTCGTTGGCTGCGTGCCGGGTGTGTGTCAGGGATGCACCTAGACTACAACTTTGGGTGGGGGGGTGCTCACCCTTCAAATTTTACAACCGGAGCTAACTTCAGAGACTGTGGTGGTGGGTACTGTGTGGGTGCATCTAACTTATTTACACAATTCAGTAGCGTAGACCGGGTAGGGCCTGAGTGGGCAAGGCTCAGCCAAAATCTGTAAATTCCCACTGAGCAGTGCTGTGTGGGCATTTGCAGATGTTAATGTCACTGCGGTGGGCCCAACTACATTAACTTCATGCCCCAGTTGTTAGACAGTCCTGGCTACGCCTCCATAATGAGACTATTCTAGTGCAGCTTCAATGCTAAAAGCAGTTACCTCTCCCCTTCACGTCTGAAACCACACACTTAAGGACTGCTGTGCGGATGAGCTGTGCTCCCCACCCTTCCAAGCACTCGCCTGACTTGCAAGTGCTAACATCCCACTACCATTTCAATTGCCTAAACATGTATGCATACAAATGCAGGTGCTAACAATGAAATGCTTTACATTAGTAATTGCCTGGCCTATTGTTGCTATGCTGCCCGGTCCTTCTGCGGCTCTGTGGGTTATAGGTCAAGTCAACGTAACTAACGCAACATTTCAGGGAGGTGCTAAAGCCCAATCTGCCAAAAGGTCATTGCGTCACAGATGTGGGTTCTGATGTGCCACCTCTTGTGATTAGGTGTAGGCAGGGCCATGTCTAGCGGCAGTCGAATCGGGTGAAAGCCCAGGGCGCCTGTGACCACCCCAGGGATGGGTAAGACTGGGCGCTCACCGACTACTGAAACCTGCCATACTAAGAATGTGCCAGCGCCATTTCCTGCAGGAAAGGCTTTACTCGATCGTTGTTTTAAGAGGGTTTAACACCTCTCTTACATTAACACCTATTCACAATACAGTACACCTTCACTCTGAGAGAAATACACCTTGACCTCCCAGAGCAGTCGCAAGCCCCCCTGGAACACACAATCCAGTGACATCCTGCCCTGAAGAGGAGTGAATGGAGCCGTGGGGAGCAGACGGGAGCCAGATAGGGAGAGGTCCCATAATGGCTCACGAGAAAAGGAAGAGGAGGAGAGTGAGTAGCAACAAGAAGAGGGAGGCGGCTCCCACCTTTGTGGATACTACAATTGGAAGAGTGTAGGTGCTGCAGATCAGGATTGAGGTACTTTGTCAGAGCCTAATGCTAGAATAGGAGAGCTGCTGTATGCCATTACTGAGGTGTACCAGCAGGTGGGGGTGGAGTTGTGTTTGTGTGTGTTGGTGTGATGTGTGTGCATGAGAAATGTTTTGTTTGTATCCGAGTGTTTGTCCTAGTACTGGAGTATCATATGTTATGTTGTTATGTCGACTTATACCGCGCTCTGATACCACCCAAGGGCAGTCTCCAGGCACTCGCGTGTCTCTGCAAGAAAGAGGACGTGGTTGGTTAGTGAGGAAAGAATGATAGGATAGGTCCAGCACCAGGGGAGGCTGGTATCTGTGTTTGTTGGCTTGCAGATGCAGGTTGCGTGCACTGGCTTGTTGTATCCGTACGGGTAGGGTACAATGCCTGGGATGTTTTCTGTGTGGCTGTTTGTTGTGTTGGGGTGTGTCTGTGTGTTGTATGTGTACATTGCATTTATTTAGGGTTGTGTGCACTGGCTTGTTGGATCCATACGGGTAATGTCAATGCCTGGGATGTTTCTATGTGACTCTTTGTTATGATGGGGTGTTTTATCTGTAGATTGGCAGATGTTTAGGCTGTGCACACTGGTTAGTTGTGTCCATACAGGTACGGTCCAGTGTCTGGGTTTGTTTGCTGTGTGTGTTGCTTGTGTTGTGTGTGTGTATGTTAGGGTATAGTTTGGCTAGCCCAGTGGTGTGTATAGTGTTTGGGTGTTGTGTTTGAGGAAGTACAAGCGGCGTGGTTAGTGCTTTGGTTACTCGCTAACTCTTCTATGTGGCTAATCTACACTGTCCTATCTATTGTGGCAAATGCCTAATCTTCACAATTCTGTCTAAGTGCGATGCGTGGTTAATCTTCACTATTCTAAGTGTGACGCATGGTTAATCTTCACAATTCTGTCTCAGTGTGACACATGGTTAATCTTCACAATTCTGTCCAAGTGAAGTCTGGTGCATGGCTTAACTTCATAGTCCTGTAGGTCATGATGAATGAGGTGGCTTGGCAGTGCTATGAGAGAGAGAGAGAGAGAGAGAGAGAGAGAGAGAGAGAGAGAGAGAGAGAGAGAGAGAGAGAGAGAGAGAGAGAGAGAGAGAGAGAGAGAGAGAGAGAGAGAGAGAGAGAGAGAGTCCTCGAGTATCTGAGAGTGCTGTATGTCATGAATTAGGTGGTTGGCAGTGAGTGTGTGAGCTCTGTGTGTGTTTGGCGTGTCTGCTCGCGCTTGTGAGATGAGGTGATGGTCTCATAATGCAATCCTCAGTGCATGGGCACGCGGTGAAGCTGTTCGTCCATCCCCCAGTTGGCTTGGGTTGGCTTGTGGGACCCTCCGCCAGGGTTGGCCCCAGGCGGTACTCCTGCCCCCACAGCCCACGTGGGCCAGGGCCCTGGGATGGAGCTCTGTTTGTCTGTAATGAAGCGTGGAGCTGGAGAAGTCCTGCACACTGAGGCGCTCGCAGCAGCCGGTGATGGGTGCTGGCATCTTGTCCTCCATCAGCGGTGCCATCCCTCCTTGAGGAGTGAAGACGCTAATCCGAAGTGGCATTTCTGGCCTGCCGGGTTCTTCCGCCCCGATGAAAGCAATTACTCCCTTCCCAAATGCTCATTTCTCGGAGTTGCAGCCGCTTTAATTGATAATTCTTTTGTTCGGAGTGGTGCGATTGTGAAGTGATTAGGCGATTTGCGTAAACAGGATCCTGAGCCGTGAAACGTGCGAGGCCGCTCCAAGGGTAAAGAGAGGTCTGTCGGTGTCTGTCCGCATGGCTAATTGTGTATGGGGCCTTCCAATAGGGTGGAGATAGGCTGAATCGCTGGATCAAGGTCGCTCGCGTGTCTAGAAGCAGTAGCTGTACCATACCCCATCCACCCCCCCTGCCAGACTTGAGGTTCCCAGAACATGGAGGACGGGAGAGCGACAAAAGGGGAGAGGAAGTCTGAGGAAACGCAGGGCATGATGAATCCAGACTCGATTGCTCCCTCTTATAAATCCCCCTCTTCTCTGCCACTCACCGAGAAAGGGCGTCTTGCCATCTATCCGTCCCTGAAGACTTTGTAGAGCCAGCCACCAGCTTCTAGGTAATGCCCAGTTATGAAGACTCGGTCAAATTACAGATGGAATGAGAAGACAGAGTGCTCAGCAGCAGTCTTCTAGGCTCCAGGTAAGACTCATTGGCCCCCCAATCACTGCTTCAAGCGGAAATGCTGTGGAGTGTAGGACGAGGAGCAAGCTGGACGCAAAGTCTATGGAACCGTACAGCAACATATGTGAGTGCTCAAGGGACCCAAGAGCACTTTTGCGTCAAGTCTCTGTTGTTCAGACGATGACCAATCTGCTATGTGTGATGGATATTCCAGTTTCGGTGCTTGTAGATGGCACTCATGCCCTGGGAGGCTGCTGAAGCTGCCAGGTATTGGCAGGTCCATGGCAGGTGTCGCTCGCTCAGAAGGCTGGGATCTACCTTGTGGTAAAGCAGGGGGGCAAGAGTTGGATCAAGAGGAATGGAGCCAACGCTTGGTGTTGGCTTTGATCATGTACTGGTGGCTCAGCTCGACTGATGTGCTACACGTTTTGATGGAGGCCAGACACTTCCTTTAATAGGGAGTGTTGCATGGAGGTACAAGGAGTTTGATCCACATGTGAGGGGGCTTAGTAGACGAGTAGGGGGTGTTTGCGACGAGGATTGGTTGATGTATTTACTGAATAGGCCGTTCTGTCAACACTGTTGCTTTGATGACATTCTGAATAGCGCTTGTGCTTTTCTTTTGCAAAGCGTTGTTGTGGAGATAGTGTGCTACATGCTGGCATTATTAAGCAATCTTGCCCCTAACTATTCTGATTTTTTTCTCAGGTTCTCCCTTTTGTATGTTGTTTAAATTGAAGCCCAGAGTTTTTTTTATTTTACCATGTGTTGAAAACATGGCACTGCATTTTTAGGAAAAATATATAACACATTTTAAAGTATATTGGGTAAGTAACATTGGACAAACTACCAACTGCACAGTACACCAGATCCTTCAATTGGCCCGCATTGGCCTCAAATAAATCTCACACTTGCCTTCGGTCAAGGCCATACTAGCCCAAAGGCCGGTGCGACCCTACTAGCGTCTCAATTTGAAGTTGATTCAAACATTAATTTGTTGTTTCTGTTACCTGGTGCTAGCTCTCCTCAGCTCTCACAGGCACAGTCTGCTTAGAGCTAGTTCTTTAAAGCCCTGAAAGATGGCCATGGATGGAAAAGCCCTCTGTGCGTAGCTGCCCTGTGCACTGTATAGAAGATCCACACTACATTGGAAGACGAAAGATTTATTTCAGTTTCTTTTAAGAGTTTAAATATTCTTGCTCTTCTTACTCTTCATCAGGATAAACTCTTAATGCATCGGTGTATAGACATCGGTGTCTATAGAAACCGCGTTTCTGTTATAACTACACTAGATTTATATCTATACGCAACACGTACGAGGTGTTTTTTTTCATTAACAGCGAGATGCATGATATATGACTGTAGGCAAACCACCATATTAGAAAGATCTCCATCTACTTTCTCTCTCCATCTCGTCAGGATCACTCAACCAGGGCATTAAGAGTTTATCCCGATGAAGAGACTAACCATTTGAAGCACTTCTCTTCCGGTATCAATAACACTGAATATACAGAAGCCACTGCATATCGGGCCACCTGTGGATCCACAGGTCCTTTAAAGAACCCTGACACTACAGTTACTAACCACACAAATCCAGAATCAGAAGGTTGAAGATTGTCTCTTCTTCGTTTTCAAAAGCCCTCCAGATTCAATTTGGACTAAGACCAAAGAATCGTTCTTAAGGACGGAAACCATAGTTACCAGGACCACCCGTACAGCAAAGGACTGCACCCGCATACTGGAACAGTTCAGCCAATTGCAAGTTGTCAAAGCCTTCATACAAAGAAGACACATTTTTCATCCAGTGCATAGTCAACGTGACCAACCTCCTGAAGAATGTCCCACACCTCACTTGATAACAGAGACATGTTGAGTTAAAAAACATCTAACATTTATGTAATAAGAAGGTTATTAGAACACAACTGAGACTGTTAAGAGCTGAATGAATATCTGTACTCTGATGCTGTTCTAAAAGAAACTGGGCCTCGTTACGACCCTGGCGCTAAGTGTTTAACGGCACTGTAAAAGGCTGTGGCACCGTTAAACACTTAGCGCCTGATTACGAGGTCCTTTTGCGGGACCCGACCTTAGGGGCTGGTTTTACCAGCCGTTAAAGTAGGGACCCGCAAAGGGACCTTGGTGCTAAGTACGGTACCGCAATTTGCGGCACCGTACTTAGCGCCTTCCCCATTCCCATTGAGCCCTATGGGGCAAAAATGGGAATGGGGAAGGGCCATGGAGGAAGGGGGAATTACCGCCCTGCCAACCTTGTAATGGGGTGATAATTCCCCCTTTCTCCATGGCAGAGTCGGTAAGTTACCGGCATGGACCATGGTGCTATTAGCACCATGGTCCTCAGCCTGGGTCATAATGAGGCCCACTGAGTCCATTGATCACTCAGACCCTTATTGTTAAGGATTTTCTTGTCACAAGACTATTGTTTTTTATGATGTTTTTTAATATGTTTGTTCTTTATATTCCAATAAGTTTTTTTTATACCTATGAATCTTTAATAAAATTGTGAAATGTTTCTGAACCCTATGTACCAGTGACTGAACTGTTGCTATATCCAACTACCTCATTTATATTTTGATCTAAACCTCCCCCCAAAAAAGGTAAGGATTTCACTTTCAAGTGCGATTTGGGATTCCCCACACCTATTAAAACAAACCTTTGGAACCAATGGTTACAACAGACCTAAAGTTCATCTCCTGGAAGGTCGCCTTCCTAGTGGCAATAACATCTGCCAGGTGGATAAGTGGGCACTAGGCTCTGGTGACCGACAAACCATTCACGGTCTTCCACTGAGACAAAATCGTGCTCTGTACTCATCTGTCTTTTCTTCCAAAGGTGGTGTCCGAGTTCCACATCAGCCAACAGATTTCTCTGCCAGTATTTTTCAAACTCACAATCAGAGCAGGAAAGGGTCCCTCAATCATTGGATGTTAGGATGGCCATAAAGTATTATCTGGACAGAGCCAAGGACTTCAGAACATCTTTCTGGTTATTTATAACCTTTGATGGGTGCCAACAAGTGCTCCATAGGGACTAAAGCAATCATCTCCAGATGGATAGTATTGTACATTATGAAAAGCTACACAGTTCCAAAGCTATCTCAACTCAAGGACCTTGATGCACACCGAGTGAGGGCCGAAGCAGCTTCTGTCACCTTTCAAAGACACATTCGCTGGGACTCTCCAGCAAAGGCGATAACTTTAGCTTCCCGCTCGGACTTTTGTAGGCACTACTGCCTTGACACGAGTTCAAGGGCAGATGCTCAAAGTGTACAAGCAGCTCTTAAGAACCTGTTCAGTTTGGATCAAATAGGACTGTCCACCCTTTGGTAGATATGTGAATCTGCTAGAAGTATGGAGGAGATGGAGCGGGACGTCGGAAGAAGCTTAGTGACTATTTTACTCATAGCTTAAAGTCCCCTTACCTCCATACGCCCAGCCTGCATCCTCCAAACATGTCATCGTTTCCAGTCAGGGTCCGACCTTGGCGGTTGGTGAAGGAGTAAAGCGCCGAGCCTGGAGGCGGGCTTGGGGAGACGGGGCCTGCGGCCTAATATACGCCAGGCCCCATGTAAAAATAAAAATAGGACAAACATTTTTTGGGGTGCTACAAAAACCGTCACATCCCAATCCCCTAGTTCGGAATATTCCCTAAGTGTGGAGGAAAGGGGACTTTGCACTGGGAGTATAGTAGGCGCTTTGATGAGCAACTTTCCCTATTGTTATTCCCCTGAACCTTCCCTAACAGCCAAGAGGCCCCTTTGGTGGCAAAATAGGTATTCTCTACAACACTGATGAAATAACAGATGGGTCCATGTCAGCAAGGGTACTGGTGTAACAGGGCCCCCCGCAACCCCTGCGGTGCGGGGTGCCCCGCAACCACATGTTCTGGAAGGGGGCCCCACTTGGAGTAAAAAAAAAAATATTTTTTTTTTGTGCAAATTATTTTTTTTTTTTACATTTTCTTTTTGAATTCATTCTGCATTTCTAAAGAAATTATTTCTGTAACAGAAATAATTTGTTTATGAAGGCTGAGTGAATACAAAAAGTCCGGTGGCTACCCCCACCCCATGACATGGAAGACCCCAGGCTGGAGGCCTCTATGTCATGGGGTGGGGAAGCCCTATGACTTCAAAAATAAATAGTTTATTTTTTAAGTCACTCTGCCTTCATAAAGAAATTATTTCTGTTATGGTTCAGTCCTTAACAGAAATTATTTCTTTATGAAGTCAGAGTGACTTCAAAAAGAAACAATGGGCCTCATTACGAGCATGGCGGTAGCCGTGCCTGTATGGCAGGCACGGCTACCGCCATGCTCGCTACAGGCACCGCCTCCCGCGATTGGGCAAAAACCGGCACATTACAAGATGAATGGGCTGGTAATTGCCCATTCGCGGGTGGCGGTTTTGCCGGGCTCCCGATCCCCATTCTGCCCCATAGGGCAGAATGGGGGTGGGGAGCATGGTTGCGCCGGCACCGTTGATAATGGTGCCGGCGCAATTACGAGTTATGCTCGCGGGTGCCGCACAGCCTGCCAGGTAAGACCAGGCGGGCTGTCAGGAACCTGCAAGCAGAACTCGTAATGCGGCGGGACGGTATGAACGGTGCCAGTACCTTACCGGCACCGTTCATACCGTCACCGCCAGGTTCCTAATGAGGCCCAATGTATTTTTGAAGTATTATGGCTCCCCTCAACCCATGACGTGTGCGTGTGTGAGTGTATGGCGAAAGAGTGCACACAAATGTATGGGTGGCTGGGTATGCCTGTGTGCGTGTACGGTGAAAGGATGCACACTTAAATGTATGGGTGGCTGCCTGAGTGTGCCTGTATGGTGAAAGTGTCCACACTTAAATGTATAGGTGACTGTCTGTGTGAGGGTATGGTGAAAGGGTGCACACTTACATGTATAGATGACTGCCAGTGTGAGTGTATGGAGAAAGGGTGCACACAAATGCATGGGTGGCTGGGTGTGCGTGTACAGTGAAAGGATGCACACTTAAATGTATGGGTGGCTGCCTGGGTGTGGCTGTATGTACGGGTGGCTGCCTGGGTGTGTCTGTATGGTGAAAGGGTGCACACTTAAATGTATGGGTGGCTGGGTGTGCGTGTGTGTTTGTTTGTTTGTTTGATTATTTGTAATGCGCGAGCATACCCTAAGCTAACGGCGCAGCAGTTACATGTATATGCAAAGCTTAGTTACAACAACAACAATATATACATACAAACAGTAATAGTAATAGCACGATTATATACATATATACAGATAAACACATGTAGGAACAGTATGTACATATGGCAGGAATATGAAAGGACTTGACACCTGGATGTGTTTGAAGGCCTATGTTTTCAACCATAAGACAACCTTAGATCTGCAGTTTTGATAGGGTAAGTGTGTCTGTATATATGGTGAATGGTGTGTGTGCTTGTGTTCAGGGGCGCAAAAAAACCTACATTTCAGGGGGGCTAACTTTTCAAATGTTGGCAGAGGTGCTAACTTCAGATGTGGTGGGGAGGAGCAAACTTATTTGTGTGGGGTCATCTAACTTCTTTACGCATTTTAATGAGACTATTCTAGTGCAGCTTCAATGTTACAAGCAGTTAACTCTCTCCTTTAGGTCTGAAAGCACCCACTTATTGGCTGCTGTGAGAATGACTGGTCTCCTGTTTCCACTCTACCCTTCCAATCACTCCCCTGGCATGCAAGTACTAAACCCACATCACAATTTCAATTGCTTAGAAAATGTGGCATTTGAATGCAGGTACTAACAGTGAAATGATGTACATTAGTAATTGCTGGGCCGGGCCCTTGTTAAGGGCAAAACCCAGGTGCCGTTTAACATCTGTGTCCTTTTCTGTCCGGCAACTGCTCTGAAGGTCAGCCAGGTCAAGTCAACACAGCCCACAATTTCAGTGGGGGTGGGGGGCAGTGCTGAAGCCCAGTCAGCTCAATGGTGTTGCACCACTACTTGTGTTTAATGCCGTGATTAATTTTTGGTACTCTTCTTTACACCTAGCCCTATTCTTCCTCATCCCAGTACTTGTGAATGAGGCAGTACTTGTGTATGAGGCACTATGCCTCATACACAAGTACTGGGATAAGGTAGAGGTACATGAAGGTAATGCCTGACTTAGCTACCTGTAATCTTCATGACTCCTAGTCCCACTCTTCCTCCAGTACTTACCAGTGAGGCAAGGAGCCTCATACGTAAGCACTGGGACAAGGAAGAGGGACGTGGAGGTAATTCTGGGCCAATTAGCTGATTTTGGAAGTTGGGGTAGGGGATGGGAGGGAGAAGGGATGTGTGGGGGGTTGGGATTGTGCAATAAATCATAATGGTCGTCCATGTCCATGCTAAGCAGGCATGATATGTGGTATTAGTGGCTAGAGAGACATTTTGGTGCAGCCAGTCTAGTCATTCCTCAGTTTGGTATGGCATTTTTTAACTGGGCATTTCTGATAAAGCAGTCCTGCTAAGTGTAATTACCTGGCTAGACTGGCATTTGGGTTCTACCAGTCTAGCCGTTTCTTACTTCGGCACTGTATATTTTTCTGGGCATCTGTGATAAAATGATATGTTATGATATGATAAGTCATTTATAATGCACCTGTACACAAGTGTTTTTAGTCACGACAAGACAATAGAAGTAAAACTGAGGGAGGACAAGACAAATGATCTTACTAAGCCTTGTGTCATTCAGATCATGCAAGTGCGAGAACAAGAAGTACAAGGGGAAAGGGAGGGGGGAAGTGCAAGAGAGAGGGGAGGGGAAAACAGGGCAGCAATGCTCTGAGTAAGTGCCGCCAGGGCAGCGCGGCTCTGGGTAGTGCAAGGAGAACAAGGGACTGTAGGGTTACAGTTACAGCCCCTATCTGTATGGTAGGCCTGGAGGCAGTGCAAGGGTGACTGATCAAGAAAGAGCCTGGACTCAGTGAGACAGAGGGTAGCCAAGCAACCAGTTGGTACAGCTGACAGGTAGGTCAGCAGGGGAGGGAGAGAGAGAAAGCAGAGGAGAAGAGGAACGTTTTCAGCTGCTTCCAGAACTTCAGGTGGTCTGGTTCAAGTTTGGGAGGGTCAGGGAGGCCATTTCAGAGGGAGGCGCCTGCAGGCGAGAAGGATCTACCCCCCCACTCTCTGCCTGGAGAAGGATCTAACCCTTAGGGCTCGAGAAGGAAGGTATTTTGGAAGATAGCGTTGGATGTAGTGCGGATCCCAGCCCCAGAAAGCCTTGTGGACAATGAAAAGGGCCTTGAACTTGATCCTTGCAGCCACCGAGAGCCAGTGGAGAGATTTCATGGCTGGAGAGATACAGTCCCTGGGCTTGAGGCCAAGGATAAGTCTTGCAGTCCTGTTCTGGATTAGTTGCAGAGGGTGGAGAGCAGAGGAAGGCAGATTGAGAAAGTGGTTGTTGCAGTAGTCCAGCCTAGAGAGAACCAGAGCTCTGGAGACAGTGAGCTTTGGGGGAAAGTGAGAAATTGAAGGGTCCCTTTGAGGAGGTGCAGCTGGTAGTGGGATTTCTTGGCGACATCCGAGATGTGAGGAGAGAAAGAGAGAGTGGAGTTGAAGATGGCACCAGGAATGGGCGAGAGAGGAGAGTAGGCTGAGGGGAGCCTGAAGGAAAGCTGACAGTCATCCGCATAACACTGTAAATTAGAGGAGAAGGTAGAGATCAGGTGGGTCAAATGGGCCAAGTAGAGGTTGAAAAACCAGGGTGAGAGGATGGAGCCCTGTAGAACGCCACATGTAGAGAGAGGTGGCGGAGTGAAAGGGACAAAGTTGGACCTGCAAGGGGGTGTCAAAGAGGAAGGAGGTCGGCCACTCCAGGGCCTGATCCATGATGCCCAGGTTCTCACGGAGTCAATTGATCAGGATGGTGTGGTTTACTGTGTCAAAAGCAGAGGAAAGTTCCAGGATGTTGAGGGCAGAAGGAATGCTGAAATCAAGGTTAGAGATCAGCTCTTCACAGGTGTTCAGGAGAGCAGTTTCCATGCCTCTGGCAGCTCTTAAGCCAGACTGATGGTCATGGAGACAACCAATAGATTCAGTGTGGAGAGTAAGCTGGCAGTTGGCCAGCTTTTCCAAGAATTTGGGAGAGGGGAAAGTTACAGTGGCAAAAGAATGATTACAGAAATCGACCAAGGCTGGATCATGTCAATGTGGTCCTTGATGGTTCTGGATGAGCAGGCGAGCACCTGTTTCAACGACACTTCTATAGATGGGACTTGTCTAGAAACCTTGTCAGGTGTTAGAGAGAAAGAGGAAAAAGGAGGCGGAGAGGGAGAGTTGGCCAAAGGGGGCCGAGAGAAGAAGAGGAGATAGTGGACAGGATATCCTGTGTTTTTGCAGAGAAGCGAGAGGCCAAAGACGTACAGAGGGCCTGTTGAGGGAACAGGAGAGGTAGAAATCGCAACAGGATTGGCCAGCTGCTTGCAGATTTTAAAGAGTTTGGCTGTGTTGGTAGAGGCAGTAGAGACGCAGACTTGAATGTGTCCTCTCTTCTTGATGAGTCTTATTGCTTCGACTAGCATTTTGGTGCAACCAGTCTAGGTTTGTCTTAATGTTACTGTAATGTTATTATGTGTCTTCACTGGTCTACATTGTGCAGCCAGCTGGACATGTTTTCATTGTGGCATGGCATTTTCAATAGCAAAGCATTAATGTTCATGTGCACTGTTGGTGACTTGCATGTTTTGGATTGCTGTTACCCTACACAACAATAGCAAACACTGTGACTTTTTAGTACATTTTTCTCAGAAAGTGTGTTGTATATTGCATTAAAACACATATTTATATCTTTCTCCTAGTGCAGTGTGTGGCATACCCCTTCAGCAACACGTTTGTGCATATTGCGCAAGCGTGTAATCTAGGGCGGCCCAGAGAGTGGCGCGACTCGTGATTTGTTGCCGAGTTGGGGGGGAGGGGGCCCTCAGCATGGCTTGCAGGTGGGCCCCCAAACCTTGCGTTACGCCCCTGAGCAAGGGGATAGTACTCCAGTCCAGGAATTTGCCTTCACTTTGTAGTAAATGTTTATGAACTGGCCCAATGCAAATACTGTAGAAAAGAAAGCCCAGGAAGGTGGGGGGGGGCAGTATGTCTGAGTAGAGCAGCAACAGGAGGGTGCACACACACATCTGCCCTCGCGGTGCCGCCTCACGCCGCTCAGCTGGGAGCTCACGTTGGCACGGCTCCCAGGTTTTGCTGGCGTTTTATTGCCGGAGCTTTAATGCGAGGAGCCCGCCGCCGCCGCAAGAGTGAAGGTCACGGCGCTGCAGCGCATCAGCCTGTCGCTGGCAGCCTGCCTTAATCTAGCCCGAGTGTGTGGAACAAATGAAATTGTGCTGCTGTGTTACACTTTGCCTCCAAACAACCATTACAAGTGCTTTTGTGGACGGTGTGAGCAGCGGAGCGTCGAGCACTGCCCCTGGCTATGGGCGTCCGCCCGCCGCAGCGGTGGGGGATGGGAAGGGACAGCACGGCTGCTATATTTAGTTGTGAAATTGGCCTATTAGGCTCCTGATGTTTACAGATCCAACGTGAAGCAATGATGACAGCCCGGGTGGTGGCGGTGCTGCGATTACCGTCCACCTGTGTGTGCCCGAGGCCTCTGCGCTGTCTTCCAGCCAATGGAAGGGCCATCTGTCGCCATGAACCAGGGCCCTCCCGCGCACAGGCACAGCTCCTGAAAAGAAGCCACAGCCAGCATCCAGGGTGAGGGGAGGGCGGCGTGGAAGCGGCGGGGGGTCTCCAGGCACTTGGCAGGCCTAGCTCACCAGAATGTTTTGGGGCACAATCCAAGCTCGTTACCTCACTGCAAATGATATCTCGCTTGAGCAGAACATCAGGACAGATGCCCTGACTGTGCCCCTCTCCAGCGATTCAGCATTCCTTGGCTGGATCTATCTGCATGCCAGTGGATGCCCATCTACCTCTCTCTCGTCCAGGGGGGGATAACTCTTCAACCATTGGCACTGGATGGGATGCCCATCACCTCTCTATAGTTCAAGGAGGATAGCTCTTCAGTGAAGGGAATGGATGGGAGACCCTTCTCCTCTCTATAGTTCAAGGAGGATACTCTTCAGTGACGGGAATGGATGGGATGCCCATCACCTCTCTATAGTTCAAGGAGGATAGCTCTTCAGTGAAGGGAATGGATGGGAGACCCTTCTCCTCTCTATAGTTCAAGGAGGATAGCTCTTCAGTGAAGGGAATGGATGGGATGCCCTTCTCCTCTCTATAGTTCAAGGAGGATAGCTCTTCAGTGACGGGAATGGATGGGATGCCCATCACCTCTCTATAGTTCAAGGAGGATAGCTCTTCAGTGAAGGGAATGGATGGGAGAGCCTTCTCCTCTCTATAGTTCAAGGAGGATAGCTCTTCAGTGAAGGGAATGGATGGGAGACCCTTCTCCTCTCTATAGTTCAAGGAGGATAGCTCTTCAGTGAAGGGAATGGATGGGAGACCCTTCTCCTCTCTATAGTTCAAGGAGGATAGCTCTTCAGTGAAGGGAATGGATGGGAGACCCTTCTCCTCTCTATAGTTCAAGGAGGATAGCTCTTCAGTGAAGGGAATGGATGGGATACCCTTCTCCTCTCTATAGTTCAAGGAGGATAGCTCTTCAGTGACGGGAATTGATGGGATGCCCATCACCTCTCTATAGTTCAAGGAGGATAGCTCTTCAGTGAAAGGAATGGATGGGAGACCCTTCTCCTCTCTATAGTTCAAGGAGGATAGCTCTTCAGTGAAGGGAATGGATGGGAGACCCTTCTCCTCTCTATAGTTCAAGGAGGATAGCTCTTCAGTGACGGGAATGGATGGGATACCCTCCTCCCTCTCTTATCTTTCAATGCGGGGAGGGGGGCTCTTCAAGCATGCGCAGTTGATGCAATGCCCCGCTCCCTCTCAATTGTTCAGAAAGTTACGGGCGGTAGATGCAACACCCATCTTCCTCTCTTTTATTCTCTGGCACGGGCATGTGCATGGGTAGGGGATGCGATGCCCATCTTCCCCTCTATGGTTCATGAGGAGCTCCTCAGGCATGGGTAGGGGATGCAACGGTCGTCTCCCTCTCTATGGTTCAAGAAGAGCTCCTCAGGCATGGGTAGGGGATGCGACGGTCGTCTCCCTCTCTATGGTTCATGAGGAGCTCCTCAGGCATGGGTAGGGGATGCGATGCCAGTCTCCCTCTCTATGGTTCAAGAAGAGCTCCTCAGGCATGGGTAGGGGATGCGACGCCCGTCTCCCTCTCTATGGTTCAAGAAGAGCTCCTCAGGCATGGGTAGGGGATGCGACGATCGTCTCCCTCTCTATGGTTCAAGAAGAGCTCCTCAGGCATGGGTAGGGGATGCGACGGTCGTCTCCCTCTCTATGGTTCAAGAAGAGCTCCTCAGGCATGGGTAGGGGATGCGACGGTCGTCTCCCTCTCTATGGTTCAAGAAGAGCTCCTCAGGCATGGGTAGGGGATGCGATGCCAGTCTCCCTCTCTATGGTTCATGAGGAGCTCCTCAGGCATGGGTAGGGGATGCGATGCCAGTCTCCCTCTCTATGGTTCAAGAAGAGCTCCTCAGGCATGGGTAGGGGATGCGATGCCCTTCTCCCTCTCTATGGTTCAAGAAGAGCTCCTCAGGCATGGGTAGAGGATGCGATGCCCGTCTCCCTCTCTGTGGTTCAAGAGGAGCTCCTCAGGCATGGGTAGGGGATGCGTCTCCCTCTCTATGGTTCAAGAAGAGCTCCTCGGGCATGGGAAGGGGATGCAATGCCGTCTCCCTCTCTATGGTTCAAGCAGACCTCCTCGGGCATGGGTAGGGGATGCGATGCCCGTCTCCTGCTCTATGGTTCAGGCATGAGTTGTGGAAGAGACGCCACACTCTGTCATTTAAGATGAGCTCCACAGACAATGGTGCTGGGAGGGATGCCCGTCTCCCTTTCTTTCGTTCACAGAGGATGGCTCTTCAGGCATTGATAGTGGGTGGAAGGCCCATTTCCTCCTCACATACTCGGCAGTGAGCAGTGAATGGGAGGCCCTCTATCATTCAGGGAGGATTTCTCCTCAGGCATGGGCAGTGGATGTTACTCAGGAATGGGTGCTGGGCGGCATGCCTTCTTGCTTGAAAGAGGGGGATGATTAGGCATGGGCAGTGAATGGGGAACCCATCTCCCCCTTTTGTTAAATGGGGATAGCTCCACAGGCTTTGGTGGTGGGTGGGATGGCCATGCCCTCTCTGTCACTTGGCGTTGGGTCGGATGGCCATGCCCCTATCTGTCACTTGGCGTTGGGTGGGATGGCCATGCCCCTCTCTGTCACTTGGCGTTGGGTGGGAAGACCACACCCCTCTCTGTCACTTGCCGTTGGGTGGGAAGGCCATGCCCCTCTGTCACCTGTCGGGTGGGATAGCCATGCCCCTCTCTGTCACTTGGCGTTGGGTGTGAAGGCCACGCCCCTCTCTGTCACCTGGCGTTGGGTGGGATGGTCATGCCCCTCTGTCACCTGTCGTTGGGTGGGATAGCCATGCCCCTCTCTGTCACTTGGCGTTGGATGTGAAGGCCATGCCCCTCTCTGTCACCTGGCGTTGGGTGGGATAGCCATGTCCCTCTCTGTCACTTGGCGTTGGGTGGGAAGGACACGCCCCTCTCTGTCACCTGGCGTTGGGTGGGATGGCCATGCCCCTCTCTGTCACTTGGCGATGAGCGGGATGGCCATGTCCCTCTCTGTCACTTGGCGTTGGGTGGGAAGACCACGCCCCTCTCTGTCACTTGGCGTTGGGTGAGATGGCCATACTCCTCTCTTTCACTTGGCGTTGGGTGGGATGGCCATGTCCCTCTCTGTCACTTGGGTGGGATGGCCATGCCCCTCTCTGTCACTTGGCGTTGGGTGGGATAGCCATGTCCCTCTCTGTCACTTGGCGGTGGGTGGGATGGCCATGCCCCTATCTGTCACTTGGCGTTGGGTGGGATGGCCATGCCCCTCTCTGTCACTTGGCGTTGGGTGGGATGGCCATGTCCCGCTCTTTCACTTGGTGTTGGGCGGGATGGCCATGCCCCTCTCTGTCACTTGGCGTTGGGTGGGATGGCCATGCCCCTCTCTGTCATTTGGCGTTGGGTGGGATGGCCATGGCCCTCTCTGTCACTTGGTATTGGGTGGGATGGCCATGCCCCTCTCTGTCACTTGCCAGTGGATGGGATGGCCATGTCCCTCTCTGTCACTTGGCATTGGGTGGGAAGACCACGCCCCTCTCTGTCACTTGGCGTTGGGTGGGATGGCCATGCTCCTCTCTTTCACTTGGCGTTGGGTGGGATGGCCATGTCCCTCTCTGTCACTTGGCATTGGGTGGGATCGCCATGCCCCTCTCTGTCACTTGGCGGTGAGCGGGATGGCCACGTCCCTCTCTGTCACTTGGCGTTGGGTAGGAAGACCACACCCCTCTCTATCATTTGGCGTTGGGTGGGATGGCCATGCTCCTCTCTTTCACTTGGCGTTGGGTGGGATGGCCATGTCCTTCTCTGCCACTTGGCGTTGGGTGGGATGGCCATGTCCCTATCTGCCACTTGGCGTAGGGTGGGATGGCCATGCCCCTCTCTGTCACTTGGCGTTGGGTGGGATAACCATGCCCCTCTCTGTCACTTGGCGTTGGGTGGGAAGGTCACGCCCCTCTCTGTCACCTGGCGTTGGGTGGGATGGCCATGCCCCTATCTGTCACTTGGCGTTGGGTGGGATGGCCATGCCCCCTCTGTCATTTGGCGTTGGGTGGGATGGCCATGCCCCTCTCTGTCACTGAAGGAGGATAGCCCCACAGGCATTGGCGGTGGGTGGGATAGCCATGCCCCTCTCTGTCACTTGGCGTTGGGTGGGAAGGCCACGCCCCTCTCTGTCACCTGGCGTTGGGTGGGATAGCCATGTCCCTCTCTGTCACTTGGCGTTGGATGGGATCGCCATGCCCCTCTCTGTCACTTGGCGGTGAGTGGGATGGCCATGTACCTCTCTGTCACTTGGCGTTGGGTGGGAAGACCACGCCCCTCTCTCTCACTTGGCATTGGGTGAGATGGCCATGCTCCTCTCTTTCACTTGGCGTTGGGTGGGAAGGCCACGCCCCTCTCTGTCACCTGGCGTTGGGTGGGATGGCCATGCCCCTATCTGTCACTTGGCGTTGGGTGGGATCGCCATGCCCCTCTCTGTCACTTGGCGGTGAGTGGGATGGCCATGTACCTCTGTCACTTGGCGTTGGGTGGGAAGACCACGCCCCTCTCTGTCACTTGGCGTTGGGTGAGATGGCCATGCTCCTCTCTTTCACTTGGCGGTGGGTGGGATGGCCATGCCCCTATCTGTCACTTGGCGTTGGGTGGGATGGCCATGCCCCTCTCTGTCACTTGGCGTTGGGTGGGATGGCCATGTCCCTCTCTGTCACTTGGCATTGGGTGGGATGGCCATGCCCCTCTCTGTCACTTGGCGTTGGGTGGGATGGCCATGCCCCTCTCTGTCACTTGGCTTTGGATAGGATGGCCATGCCCCTCTCTGTCACTTGGCGTTGGGTGGGATGGCCATGCCCCTCTCTGTCATTTGACGTTGGGTGGGATGGCCATGCCCCTCTCTGTTACTTGGCGTTGGGTGGGATGGCTATGCCCCTCTCTGTCACTTGGCGTTGGGTGGGATGGCCATGCCCCTATCTGTCACTTGGCGTTGGGTGGGATGGCCATGCCCCTCTCTGTCACTTGGCGATGGGTGGGATGGCCATGTCCCTCTCTGTCACTTGGCATTGGGTGGGATGGCCATGCCCCTCTCTGTCACTTGGCGTTGGGTGGGATGGCTATGCCCCCCTCTGTCACTTGGCGTTGGGTGGGATGGCCATGCCTCTATCTGTCACTTGGCGTTGGGTGGGAAGGCCACGCCCCTCTCTGTCACCTGGCGTTGGGTGGGATGGCCACGTCCTTCTCTGTCACTTGGCGTTGGGTGGGATGGCCACATCCCTCTCTGTCACTTGGCGTTGGGTGGGATGGCTATGCCCCTCTCTGTCACTTGGCGTTGGGTGGGATGGCCATGCCCCTCTCTGTCACTTGGCATTGGGTGGGATGGCCATGCCCCTATCTGTCACTTGGCGTTGGGTGGGATGCCCATGTCCCTCTCTGTCACTTGGCGTTGGGGGGGATGGCCATGCCCCTCTCTGTCACTTGGTGTTGGGTGGGATGGCCATGCCCCTCTCTGTCACTTGGCGTTGGGTGGGATGGCTATGTCCCTCTCTGTCACTTGGCGTTGGGTGGGATGGCCATGCCCCTATCTGTCACTTGGCGTTGGGTGGGATGGCCATGTCCCTCTCTGTCACCTGGCGTTGGGTGGGATGGCCATGCCCCTCTCTGTCACTTGGCTTTGGATAGGATGGCCATGCCCCTCTCTGTCACTTGGCGTTGGGTGGGATGGCCATGCCCCTCTCTGTCATTTGACGTTGGGTGGGATGGCCATGCCCCTCTCTGTTACTTGGCGTTGGGTGGGATGGCTATGCCCCTCTCTGTCACTTGGCGTTGGGTGGGATGGCCATGCCCCTATCTGTCACTTGGCGTTGGGTGGGATGGCCATGCCCCTCTCTGTCACTTGGCGTTGGGTGGGATGGCCATGTCCCTCTCTGTCACCTGGCGTTGGGTGGGATGGCCACGTCCTTCTCTGTCACTTGGCGTTGGGTGGGATGGCCACATCCCTCTCTGTCACTTGGCGTTGGGTGGGATGGCTATGCCCCTCTCTGTCACTTGGCGTTGGGTGGGATGGCCATGCCCCTCTCTGTCACTTGGCATTGGGTGGGATGGCCATGCTGCTATCTGTCACTTGGTGTTGGGTGGGATGCCCATGTCCCTCTCTGTCACTTGGCGTTGGGGGGGATGGCCATGCCCCTCTCTGTCACTTGGTGTTGGGTAGGATGCCCATGCCCCTCTCTGTCACTTGGTGTTGGGTGGGATGGCCATGCCCCTCTCTGTCACTTGGCGTTGGGTGGGATGGCTATGTCCCTCTCTTTCACTTGGCGTTGGGTGGGATGGCCATGCCCCTATCTGTCACTTGGCGTTGGGTGGGATGGCCATGTCCCTCTCTGTCACCTGGCGTTGGGTGGGATGGCCATGCCCCTATCTGTCACTTGGCGTTGGGTGGGAACGCCATGCCCCTCTCTGTCACTTGGCGGTGAGTGGGATGGCCATGTCCCTCTCTGTCACTTGGCGTTGGGTGGGAAGACCACGCCGCTCTCTGTCACTTGGCGTTGGGTGAGATGGCCACGCTCCTCTCTTTCACTTGGCGTTGGGTGGGATGTCCATGTCCCTCTCTGTCACTTGGGTGGGATGGCCATGCCCCTCTCTGTCACTTGGCGTTGGGTGGGATGGCCATGTCCCTCTCTGTCACTTGGCGTTGGGTGGGATGGCCATGCCCCTCTCTGTCACTTGGCGTTGGGTGGGATGGCCATGTCTCTCTCTGTCACTTGGCGTTGGGTGGGATGGCCATGCCCCTCTCTGTCACTTGGTGTTGGGTGGGATGCCCATGCCCCACTCTGTCACTTGGCGTTGGGTGGGATGGCCATGCCCCTCTCTGTCACTTGGCGTTGGGTGGGATGGCCATGTCTCTCTCTGTCACTTGGCATTGGGTGGGATGGCCATGCCCCTATCTGTCACTTGGCGTTGGGTGAGATGGCCCTGCCCCTCTCTGTCACTTGGCGTTGGGTGGGATGGCCATGTCCCTCTCTGTCACTTGGCGTTGGGTGGGATGGCCATGCCCCTCTCTGTCACTTGGCGTTGGGTGGGATGGCTATGCCCCCCTCTGTCACTTGGCGTTGGGTGGGATGGCCATGCCCCTATCTGTCACTTGGCGTTGGGTGGGAAGGCCACGCCCCTCTCTGTCACCTGGCGTTGGGTGGGATGGCCACGTCCTTCTCTGTCACTTGGCGTTGGGTGGGATGGCCACATCCCTCTCTGTCACTTGGCGTTGGGTGGGATGGCTATGCCCCTCTCTGTCACTTGGCGTTGGGTGGGATGGCCACGCCCCTCTCTGTCACTTGGCATTGGGTGGGATGGCCATGCCCCTATCTGTCACTTGGCGTTGGGTGGGATGCCCATGTCCCTCTCTGTCACTTGGCGTTGGGGGGGATGGCCATGCCCCTCTCTGTCACTTGGTGTTGGGTAGGATGCACATGCCCCTCTCTGTCACTTGGCGTTGGGTGGGATGGCCATGCCCCTCTCTGTCACTTGGCGTTGGGTGGGATGGCTATGTCCCTCTCTGTCACTTGGCGTTGGGTGGGATGGCCATGCCCCTATCTGTCACTTGGCGTTGGGTGGGATGGCCATGTCCCTCTCTGTCACCTGGCGTTGGGTGGGATGGCCATGCCCCTATCTGTCACTTGGCGTTGGGTGGGATCGCCATGCCCCTCTCTGTCACTTGGCGGTGAGTGGGGTGGCCATGTCCCTCTCTGTCACTTGGCGTTGGGTGGGAAGACCACGCCGCTCTCTGTCACTTGGCGTTGGGTGAGATGGCCACGCTCCTCTCTTTCACTTGGCGTTGGGTGGGATGGCCATGTCCCTCTCTGTCACTTGGGTGGGATGGCCATGCCCCTCTCTGTCACTTGGCGTTGGGTGGGATGGCCATGTCCCTATCTGTCACTTGGCGTTGGGTGGGAAGGCCACGCCCTTCTCTGTCACCTGGCGTTGGGTGGGATGGCCACGTCCTTCTCTGTCACTTGGTGTTGGGTGGGATGGCCATGCCCCTCTCTGTCACTTGGCCTTGGGTGGGATGGTTATGTCCCTCTCTGTCATTTGGCGTTGGGTGGGATGGCCACGTCCCTCTCTGTCACTTGGCGTTGGGTGGGATGGCTACGCCCCTCTCTGTCACTTGGCGTTGGGTGGGATGGCCATGTCCCTCTCTGTCACTTGGCGTTGGGTGGGATGGCCATGCCCCTCTCTGTCACTTGGCGTTGGGTGGGATGGCCATGCCCCTCTCTGTCACTTGGCTTTGGATAGGATGGCCATGCCACTCTCTGTCACTTGGCGTTGGGTGGGATGGCCATGCCCCTCTCTGTCATTTGACGTTGGGTGGGATGGCCATGCCCCTCTCTGTCACTTGGCGTTGGGTGGGATGGCTATGCCCCTCTCTGTCACTTGGCGTTGGGTGGGAGGCCATGTCCCTCTCTGTCACTTGGCGTTGGGTGGGATGGCCATGCCCCTATCTGTCACTTGGCGTTGGGTGGGATGGCCATGCCCCTCTCTGTCACTTGGCGTTGGGTGGGATGGCCATGTCCCTCTCTGTCACTTGGCATTGGGTGGGATGGCCATGCCCCTCTCTGTCACTTGGCGTTGGGTAGGATGGCTATGCCCCCCTCTGTCACTTGGCGTTGGGTGGGATGGCCATGCCCCTATCTGTCACTTGGCGTTGGGTGGGAAGGCCACGCCCCTCTCTGTCACCTGGCGTTGGGTGGGATGGCCATGTCTTTCTCTGTCACTTGGCGTTGGGTGGGATGGCCACATCCCTCTCTGTCACTTGGCGTTGGGTGGGATGGCTATGCCCCTCTCTGTCACTTGGCGTTGGGTGGGATGGCCATGCCCCTCTCTGTCACTTGGCATTGGGTGGAATGGCCATGCCCCTATCTGTCACTTGGCGTTGGGTGGGATGCCCATGTCCCTCTCTGTCACTTGGCGTTGGGGGGGATGGCCATGCCCCTCTCTGTCACTTGGTGTTGGGTAGGATGCCCATGCCCCTCTCTGTCACTTGGTGTTGGGTGGGATGGCCATGCCCCTCTCTGTCACTTGGCGTTGGGTGGGATGGCTATGTCCCTCTCTGTCACTTGGCGTTGGGTGGGATGGCCATGCCCCTATCTGTCACTTGACGTTGGGTGGGATGGCCATGTCCCTCTCTGTCACCTGGCGTTGGGTGGGATGGCCATGCCCCTATCTGTCACTTGGCGTTGGGTGGGATCGCCATGCCCCTCTCTGTCACTTGGCGGTGAGTGGGATGGCCATGTCCCTCTCTGTCACCTGGCGTTGGGTGGGATGGCCATGCCCCTATCTGTCACTTGGCGTTGGGTGAGATGGCCACGCTCCTCTCTTTCACTTGGCGTTGGGTGGGATGGCCATGTCCCTCTCTGTCACTTGGGTGGGATGGCCATGCCCCTCTCTGTCACTTGGCGTTGGGTGGGATGGCCATGTCCCTATCTGTCACTTGGCGTTGGGTGGGAAGGCCACGCCCCTCTCTGTCACCTGGCGTTGGGTGGGATGGCCACGTCCTTCTCTGTCACTTGGTGTTGGGTGGGAAGGCCACGCCCCTCTCTGTCACCTGGCGTTGGGTGGGATGGCCACGTCCTTCTCTGTCACTTGGCGTTGGGTGGGATGGCCACATCCCTCTCTGTCACTTGGCGTTGGGTGGGATGGCTATGCCCCTCTCTGTCACTTGGCGTTGGGTGGGATGGCCATGCCCCTCTCTGTCACTTGGCATTGGGTGGGATGGCCATGCTGCTATCTGTCACTTGGTGTTGGGTGGGATGCCCATGTCCCTCTCTGTCACTTGGCGTTGGGGGGGATGGCCATGCCCCTCTCTGTCACTTGGTGTTGGGTAGGATGCCCATGCCCCTCTCTGTCACTTGGTGTTGGGTGGGATGGCCATGCCCCTCTCTGTCACTTGGCGTTGGGTGGGATGGCTATGTCCCTCTCTGTCACTTGGCGTTGGGTGGGATGGCCATGCCCCTATCTGTCACTTGGCGTTGGGTGGGATGGCCATGTCCCTCTCTGTCACCTGGCGTTGGGTGGGATGGCCATGCCCCTATCTGTCACTTGGCGTTGGGTGGGAACGCCATGCCCCTCTCTGTCACTTGGCGGTGAGTGGGATGGCCATGTCCCTCTCTGTCACTTGGCGTTGGGTGGGAAGACCACGCCGCTCTCTGTCACTTGGCGTTGGGTGAGATGGCCACGCTCCTCTCTTTCACTTGGCGTTGAGTGGGATGTCCATGTCCCTCTCTGTCACTTGGGTGGGATGGCCATGCCCCTCTCTGTCACTTGGCGTTGGGTGGGATGGCCATGTCCCTCTCTGTCACTTGGCGTTGGGTGGGATGGCCATGCCCCTCTCTGTCACTTGGCGTTGGGTGGGATGGCCATGTCTCTCTCTGTCACTTGGCGTTGGGTGGGATGGCCATGCCCCTCTCTGTCACTTGGTGTTGGGTGGGATGCCCATGCCCCACTCTGTCACTTGGCGTTGGGTGGGATGGCCATGCCCCTCTCTGTCACTTGGCGTTGGGTGGGATGGCCATGTCTCTCTCTGTCACTTGGCATTGGGTGGGATGGCCATGCCCCTATCTGTCACTTGGCGTTGGGTGAGATGGCCCTGCCCCTCTCTGTCACTTGGCGTTGGGTGGGATGGCCATGTCCCTCTCTGTCACTTGGCGTTGGGTGGGATGGCCATGCCCCTCTCTGTCACTTGGCGTTGGGTGGGATGGCTATGCCCCCCTCTGTCACTTGGCGTTGGGTGGGATGGCCATGCCCCTATCTGTCACTTGGCGTTGGGTGGGAAGGCCACGCCCCTCTCTGTCACCTGGCGTTGGGTGGGATGGCCACGTCCTTCTCTGTCACTTGGCGTTGGGTGGGATGGCCACATCCCTCTCTGTCACTTGGCGTTGGGTGGGATGGCTATGCCCCTCTCTGTCACTTGGCGTTGGGTGGGATGGCCACGCCCCTCTCTGTCACTTGGCATTGGGTGGGATGGCCATGCCCCTATCTGTCACTTGGCGTTGGGTGGGATGCCCATGTCCCTCTCTGTCACTTGGCGTTGGGGGGGATGGCCATGCCCCTCTCTGTCACTTGGTGTTGGGTAGGATGCACATGCCCCTCTCTGTCACTTGGCGTTGGGTGGGATGGCCATGCCCCTCTCTGTCACTTGGCGTTGGGTGGGATGGCTATGTCCCTCTCTGTCACTTGGCGTTGGGTGGGATGGCCATGCCCCTATCTGTCACTTGGCGTTGGGTGGGATGGCCATGTCCCTCTCTGTCACCTGGCGTTGGGTGGGATGGCCATGCCCCTATCTGTCACTTGGCGTTGGGTGGGATCGCCATGCCCCTCTCTGTCACTTGGCGGTGAGTGGGGTGGCCATGTCCCTCTCTGTCACTTGGCGTTGGGTGGGAAGACCACGCCGCTCTCTGTCACTTGGCGTTGGGTGAGATGGCCACGCTCCTCTCTTTCACTTGGCGTTGGGTGGGATGGCCATGTCCCTCTCTGTCACTTGGGTGGGATGGCCATGCCCCTCTCTGTCACTTGGAGTTGGGTGGGATGGCCATGTCCCTATCTGTCACTTGGCGTTGGGTGGGAAGGCCACGCCCTTCTCTGTCACCTGGCGTTGGGTGGGATGGCCACGTCCTTCTCTGTCACTTGGTGTTGGGTGGGATGGCCATGCCCCTCTCTGTCACTTGGCCTTGGGTGGGATGGTTATGTCCCTCTCTGTCATTTGGCGTTGGGTGGGATGGCCACGTCCCTCTCTGTCACTTGGCGTTGGGTGGGATGGCTACGCCCCTCTCTGTCACTTGGCGTTGGGTGGGATGGCCATGTCCCTCTCTGTCACTTGGCGTTGGGTGGGATGGCCATGCCCCTCTCTGTCACTTGGCGTTGGGTGGGATGGCCATGCCCCTCTCTGTCACTTGGCTTTGGATAGGATGGCCATGCCCCTCTCTGTCACTTGGCGTTGGGTGGGATGGCCATGCCCCTCTCTGTCATTTGACGTTGGGTGGGATGGCCATGCCCCTCTCTGTCACTTGGCGTTGGGTGGGATGGCTATGCCCCTCTCTGTCACTTGGCGTTGGGTGGGAGGCCATGTCCCTCTCTGTCACTTGGCGTTGGGTGGGATGGCCATGCCCCTATCTGTCACTTGGCGTTGGGTGGGATGGCCATGCCCCTCTCTGTCACTTGGCGTTGGGTGGGATGGCCATGTCCCTCTCTGTCACTTGGCATTGGGTGGGATGGCCATGCCCCTCTCTGTCACTTGGCGTTGGGTAGGATGGCTATGCCCCCCTCTGTCACTTGGCGTTGGGTGGGATGGCCATGCCCCTATCTGTCACTTGGCGTTGGGTGGGAAGGCCACGCCCCTCTCTGTCACCTGGCGTTGGGTGGGATGGCCATGTCTTTCTCTGTCACTTGGCGTTGGGTGGGATGGCCACATCCCTCTCTGTCACTTGGCGTTGGGTGGGATGGCTATGCCCCTCTCTGTCACTTGGCGTTGGGTGGGATGGCCATGCCCCTCTCTGTCACTTGGCATTGGGTGGAATGGCCATGCCCCTATCTGTCACTTGGCGTTGGGTGGGATGCCCATGTCCCTCTCTGTCACTTGGCGTTGGGGGGGATGGCCATGCCCCTCTCTGTCACTTGGTGTTGGGTAGGATGCCCATGCCCCTCTCTGTCACTTGGTGTTGGGTGGGATGGCCATGCCCCTCTCTGTCACTTGGCGTTGGGTGGGATGGCTATGTCCCTCTCTGTCACTTGGCGTTGGGTGGGATGGCCATGCCCCTATCTGTCACTTGACGTTGGGTGGGATGGCCATGTCCCTCTCTGTCACCTGGCGTTGGGTGGGATGGCCATGCCCCTATCTGTCACTTGGCGTTGGGTGGGATCGCCATGCCCCTCTCTGTCACTTGGCGGTGAGTGGGATGGCCATGTCCCTCTCTGTCACCTGGCGTTGGGTGGGATGGCCATGCCCCTATCTGTCACTTGGCGTTGGGTGAGATGGCCACGCTCCTCTCTTTCACTTGGCGTTGGGTGGGATGGCCATGTCCCTCTCTGTCACTTGGGTGGGATGGCCATGCCCCTCTCTGTCACTTGGCGTTGGGTGGGATGGCCATGTCCCTATCTGTCACTTGGCGTTGGGTGGGAAGGCCACGCCCCTCTCTGTCACCTGGCGTTGGGTGGGATGGCCACGTCCTTCTCTGTCACTTGGTGTTGGGTGGGATGGCCATGCCCCTCTCTGTCACTTGGCCTTGGGTGGGATGGCTATGTCCCTCTCTGTCATTTGGCGTTGGGTGGGATGGCCACGTCCCTCTCTGTCACTTGGCGTTGGGTGGGATGGCTACGCCCCTCTCTGTCACTTGTCGTTGGGTGGGATGGCCATGCCCCTCTCTGTCACTTGGCCTTGGGTGGGATGGCTATGTCCCTCTCTGTCATTTGGCGTTGGGTGGGATGGCCACGTCCCTCTCTGTCACTTGGCGTTGGGTGGGATGGCTACGCCCCTCTCTGTCACTTGGCGTTGGGTGGGATGGCCATGCCCCTCTCTGTCACTTGGCGTTGGGTGGGATGGCCATGCCCCTCTCTGTCACTTGGCGTTGGGTGGGATGGCCATGCCCCTCTCTGTCACTTGACATTGGGTGGGATGCCCATGCCCCTATCTGTCACTTGGCGTTGGGTGGGATGGCCACGCCCCTCTCTGTCATTTGGCGTTGGGTGGGATGCCCATGCCCCTATCTGTCACTTGGCGTTGGGTGGGATGGCCATGCCCCTCTCTGTCACTTGGCGTTGGGTGGGATGGCCACGCCCCTCTCTGTCACCTGGCGTTGGGTGGGATGGCCACGCCCGTCTCTGTCACTTGGCATTGGGTGGGATGGCCATGCCCCTCTCTGTCATTTGGCGTTGGGTGGGATGCCCATGTCCCTCTCTGTCACTTGGCGTTGGGTGGGATGGCCATGCCCCTATCTGTCACTTGGCGTTGGGTGGGATGGCTATGTCCCTCTCTGTCACTTGGCGTTGGGTGGGATGGCCATGCCCCTCTCTGTCACTTGGCGTTGGGTGGGATGGCCATGCCCCTATCTGTCACTTGGCGTTGGGTGGGATGGTATGTCCCTCTCTGTCACTTGGCGTTGGGTGGGATGGCCACGCCCCTCTCTGTCACTTGCTGTTGAGTGGGATGGCCACGCCCCTCTCTGTCACTTGGCGTTGGGTGGGATGGCCATGTCCCTCTCTGTCACTTGGCGTTGGGTGGGATGGCTATGTCCCTCTCTGTCACTTGGCGGTGGGTGGGATGGCCATGCCCCTCTCTGTCACTTGGCGTTGGGTGGGATGGCCACGCCCCTCTCTGTCACCTGGCGTTGGGTGGGATGGCCATGCCCCTCTCTGTCATTTGGCGTTGGGTGGGATGCCCATGCCCCTATCTGTCACTTGGCGTTGGGTGGGATGGCCACGCCCCTCTCTGTCACTTGGCGTTGGGTGGGACGCCCATGCCCCTCTCTGTCACTGAAGGAGGATAGCCCCACAGGCATTGGCGGTGGGTGGGATACCCATGCCCCTCTCTGTCATTTGGCGTTGGGTGGGATGGCCATGCCCCTCTCTGCCATTTGGCGTTGGGTGGAATGGCCATGCCCCTCTCTGTCACGTGGCGTTGGGTGGGATGGCCATGTCCCTCTCTGTCACTTGGCGTTGGGTGGGATGGCCATGTCCCTCTCTGTCACTTGGCGTTGGGTGGGATGGCCATGCCCCTCTCTGTCACTGAAGGAGGATAGCCCCACAGGCATTGGCGGTGGGTGGGATGCCCATGCCCCTCTCTGCCATTTGGCGTTGGGTGGGATGGCCATGCCCCTCTCTGCCATTTGGCGTTGGGTGGGATGGCCATGCCCCTCTCTGTCACTTGGCGTTGGGTGGGATGGCCATGTCCCTCTCTGTCACTTGGCGTTGGGTGGGATGGCCATGCCCCTCTCTGTCACTTGGCAGTGAGCGGGATGGCCATGCCCCTCTCTGTCACTGAAGGAGGATAGCCCCACAGGCATTGGCGGTGGGTGGGATGCCCATGCCCCTTTCTGTCACTTAAGGAGGATATCCCCACAGGCATTGGCGGTGGGTGGGATGGTCATGCCCCTCTCTGTCACTGAAGGAGGATAGACTCACAGGCATTGGCGGTGGATGGGATGGTCATGCCCCTCTCTGTCACTGAAGGAGGATAGACTCACAGGCATTGGCGGTGGGTGGGATGGCCATGCCCTTATCTGTCACTGAAGGAGGATAGCCCCACAGGCATTGGCGGTGGGTGGGATGGTCATGCCCCTCTCTGTCACTGAAGGAGGATAGACTCACAGGCATTGGCGGTGGGTGGGATGGTCATGCCCCTCTCTGTCACTGAAGGAGGATAGCCCCACAGGCATTGGCGGTGGGTGGGATGCCCATGCCCCTCTCTGTCACCGAAGGAGGATAGCCCCACAGGCGTTGGCGGTGGGTGGGATGCCCATGCCCCTCTCTGCCATTTGGCGTTGGGTGGGATGGCCATGCCCCTCTCTGCCATTTGGCGTTGGGTGGGATGGCCATGCCCCTCTCTGTCACTTGGCGTTGGGTGGGATGGCCATGTCCCTCTCTGTCACTTGGCGTTGGGTGGGATGGCCATGCCCCTCTCTGTCACTTGGCAGTGAGCGGGATGGCCATGCCCTTCTCTGTCACTGAAGGAGGATAGCCCCACAGGCATTGGCGGTGGGTGGGATGCCCATGCCCCTCTCTGCCATTTGGCGTTGGGTGGGATGGCCATGCCCCTCTCTGCCATTTGGCGTTGGGTGGGATGGCCATGCCCCTCTCTGTCACGTGGCGTTGGGTGGGATGGCCATGTCCCTCTCTGTCACTTGGCGTTGGGTGGGATGGCCATGTCCCTCTCTGTCACTTGGCGTTGGGTGGGATGGCCATGCCCCTCTCTGTCACTGAAGGAGGATAGCCCCACAGGCATTGGCGGTGGGTGGGATGCCCATGCCCCTCTCTGCCATTTGGCGTTGGGTGGGATGGCCATGCCCCTCTCTGCCATTTGGCGTTGGGTGGGATGGCCATGCCCCTCTCTGTCACTTGGCGTTGGGTGGGATGGCCATGTCCCTCTCTGTCACTTGGCGTTGGGTGGGATGGCCATGCCCCTCTCTGTCACTTGGCAGTGAGCGGGATGGCCATGCCCCTCTCTGTCACTGAAGGAGGATAGCCCCACAGGCATTGGCGGTGGGTGGGATGCCCATGCCCCTTTCTGTCACTGAAGGAGGATAGCCCCACAGGCATTGGCGGTGGGTGGGATGGTCATGCCCCTCTCTGTCACTGAAGGAGGATAGACTCACAGGCATTGGCGGTGGGTGGGATGGTCATGCCCCTCTCTGTCACTGAAGGAGGATAGACTCACAGGCATTGGCGGTGGGTGGGATGGCCATGCCCCTATCTGTCACTGAAGGAGGATAGCCCCACAGGCATTGGCGGTGGGTGGGGTGGTCATGCCCCTCTCTGTCACTGAAGGAGGATAGACTCACAGGCATTGGCGGTGGGTGGGATGGTCATGCCCCTCTCTGTCACTGAAGGAGGATAGCCCCACAGGCATTGGCGGTGGGTGGGATGCCCATGCCCCTCTCTGTCACTGAAGGAGGATAGCCCCACAGGCATTGGCGGTGGGTGGGATGCCCATGCCCCTCTCTGCCATTTGGCTTTGGGTGGGATGGCCATGCCCCTCTCTGCCATTTGGCGTTGGGTGGGATGGCCATGCCCCTCTCTGTCACTTGGCGTTGGGTGGGATGGCCATGTCCCTCTCTGTCACTTGGCGTTGGGTGGGATGGCCATGCCCCTGTCTGTCACTTGGCAGTGAGCGGGATGGCCATGCCCCTCTCTGTCACTGAAGGAGGATAGCCCCATAGGCATTGGCGGTGGATGGGATGCCCATGCCCCTCTCTGTCACTGAAGGAGGATAGCCCCACAGGCATTGGCGGTGGGTGGGATGGTCATGCCCCTCTCTGTCACTGAAGGAGGATAGACTCACAGGCATTGGCGGTGGGTGGGATGGTCATGCCCCTCTCTGTCACTGAAGGAGGATAGCCCCACAGGCATTGGCGGTGGGTGGGATGCCCATGCCCCTATCTGTCACTTGGCGTTGGGTGGGATGGCCATGCCCCTCTCTGTTACTTGGCATTGGGTGGGATGGCCATGCCCCTATCTGTCACTTGGCGTTGGGTGGGATGGCTATGTCCCTCTCTGTCACTTGGCATTGGGTGGGATGGCCACGCCCCTCTCTGTCACTTGGCATTGGGTGGGATGGCCACGCCCCTCTCTGTCACTTGGCGTTGGGTGGATGGCCATGTCCCTCTCTGTCACTTGGCGTTGGGTGGGATGGCTATGTCCCTCTCTGTCACTTGGCGGTGGGTGGGATGGCCATGCTCCTATCTGTCACTTGGCATTGGGTGGGATGCCCATGTCCCTCTCTGTCACTTGGCGTTGGGGGGGATGGCCATGCCCCTCTCTGTCACTTGGTGTTGGGTGGGATGCCCATGCCCCTCTCTGTCACTTGGTGTTGGGTGGGATGGCCATGCCCCTCTCTGTCACTTGGCGTTAGGTGGGATGGCTATGTCCCTCTCTGTCACTTGGCGTTGGGTGGGATGGCCATGCCCCTATCTGTCACTTGGCGTTGGGTGGGATGGCCATGTCCCTCTCTGTCACCTGGCGTTGGGTGGGATGGCCATGCCCCTATCTGTCACTTGGCGTTGGGTGGGATCGCCATGCCCCTCTCTGTCACTTGGCGGTGAGTGGGATGGCCATGTCCCTCTCTGTCACTTGGCGTTGGGTGGGAAGACCACGCCCCTCTCTGTCACTTGGCGTTGGGTGAGATGGCCATGCTCCTCTCTTTCACTTGGCGTTGGGTGGGATGGCCATGTCCCTCTCTGTCACTTGGCGTTGGGTGGGATGGCCATGCCCCTCCCTGTCACTTGGCGTTGGGTGGGATGGCCATGCCCCTATCTGTCACTTGGCGTTGGGTGGGAAGGCCACGCCCCTCTCTGTCATTTGGCGTTGTGTGGGATGGCCACGTCCTTCTCTGTCACTTGGCGTTGGGTGGGATGGCTATGCCCCTCTCTGTCACCTGGCGTTGGGTGGGATGGCCACGCCCCTCTCTGTGACTTGGCATTGGGTGGGATGGCCACGCCCCTCTCTGTCACTTGGCGTTGGGTGGGATGCCCATGCCCCTATCTGTCACTTGGCGTTGGGTGGGATGGCCACGCCCCTCTCTGTCACCTGGCGTTGGGTGGGATGGCCACGCCCCTCTCTGTCACTTGGCATTGGGTGGGATGGCCACGCCCCTCTCTGTCACTTGGCGTTGGGTGGGATGCCCATGCCCCTATCTGTCACTTGGCGTTGGGTGGGATGGCCACGCCCCTCTCTGTCATTTGGCGTTGGGTGGGATGCCCATGCCCCTATCTGTCACTTGGCGTTGGGTGGGATGGCCACGCCCCTCTCTGTCACTTGGCGTTGGGTGGGATGGCCATGCCCCTCTCTGTCATTTGGCGTTGGGTGGGATGCCCATGTCCCTCTCTGTCACTTGGCGTTGGGTGGGATGGCCATGCCCCTATCTGTCACTTGGTGTTGGGTGGGATGGCCACGCCCCTCTCTGTCACTTGGCGTTGGGTGGGATGGCCATGCCCCTCTCTGTCATTTGGCGTTGGGTGGGATGCCCATGTCCCTCTCTGTCACTTGGCGTTGGGTGGGATGGCCATGCCCCTATCTGTCACTTGGTGTTGGGTGGGATGGCTATGTCCCTCTCTGTCACTTGGCGTTGGGTGGGATGGCCATGCCCCTATCTGTCACTTGGCGTTGGGTGGGATGGCTATGTCCCTCTCTGTCACTTGGCGTTGGGTGGGATGGCCACACCCCTCTCTGTCACTTGGCGTTGGGTGGGATGGCAACGCCCCTCTCTGCCACTTGGCGTTGGGTGGGATGGCCTTGTCCCTCTCTGTCACTTGGTGGCGGGTGGGATGGCTATGTCCCTCTCTGTCACTTGGCGGTGGGTGGGATGGCCATGCCCCTCTCTGTCACTTGGCGTTGGGTGGGATGGCCACGCCCCTCTCTGTTACCTGGTGTTGGGTGGGATGGCCATGCCCCTCTCTGTCATTTGGCATTGGGTGGGATGCCCATGCCCCTGTCACTTGGCATTGGGTGGGATGGCCACGCCCCTCTCTGTCACTTGGCGTTGGGTGGGATACCCATGCCCCTCTCTGTCATTTGGCGTTGGGTGGGATGCCCATGCCCCTCTCTGTCATTTGGCGTTGGGTGGGATGGCCATGCCCCTCTCTGTCACTTGATGGTGAGCGGGATGGCCATGCCCCTCTCTGTCACTGAAGGAGGATAGCCCCACAGGCATTGGCGGTGGGTGGGATGGTCATGCCCCTCTCTGTCACTGAAGGAGGATAGCCCCACAGGCATTGGCGGTGGGTGGGATGCCCATGCCCCTCTCTGTCATTTGGCGTTGGGTGGGATGGCCATGCCCCTCTCTGTCATTTGGCGTTGGGTGGGATGCCCATGCCCCTATCTGTCACTGAAGGAGGATAGCCCCACAGGCATTGGCGGTGGGTGGGATGCCCATGCCCCTCTCTGTCATTTGGCGTTGGGTGGGATGGCCATGCCCCTCTCTGTCATTTGGCGTTGGGTGGGATGGCCATGCCCCTCTCTGTCATTTGGCGTTGGGTGGGATGCCCATGCCCCTCTCTGTCACTGAAGGAGGATAGCCCCACAGGCATTGGCGCTGGGTGGGATGCCCATGCCCCTCTCTGTCATTTGGCGTTGGGTGGGATGGCCATGCCCCTCTCTGTCACTTGGCATTGGGCGGGATGCCCATGCCCCTCTCTGTCACTGAAGGAGGATAGACTCACAGGCATTGGCGATGGGTGGGATGGTCATGCCCCTCTCTGTCACTGAAGGAGGATAGACTCACAGGCATTGGCGGTGGGTGGGATGGTCATGCCCCTCTCTGTCACTGAAGGAGGATAGCCCCACAGGCATTGGCAGTGGGTGGGATGCCCATGCCCCTCTCTGTAACTTGGCTTTGGGTGGGATGGCCATGCCCCTCTCTGTCACTTGGCGTTGGGTGGGATGGCCATGTCCCTCTCTGTCACTTGGCGTTGGGTGGGATGGCCACGCCCCTCTCTGTCACCTGGCGTTGGGTGGGATGGCCATGCCCCTCTCTGTCATTTGGCGTTGGGTGGGATGCCCATGCCCCTATCTGTCACTTGGCGTTGGGTGGGATGGCCACGCCCCTCTCTGTCATTTGGCGTTGGGTGGGATGCCCATGCCCCTCTCTGTCATTTGGCGTTGGGTGGGATGGCCATGCCCCTATCTGTCACTTGGCGTTGGGTGGGATGGCCACGCCCCTCTCTGTCATTTGGCGTTGGGTGGGATGCCCATGCCCCTCTCTGTCATTTGGCGTTGGGTGGGATGGCCACGCCCCTCTCTGTCACTGAAGGAGGATAGCCCCACAGGCATTTGGCGTTGGGTGGGATGGCCATGCCCCTCTCTGTCACTGAAGGAGGATAGCCCCATAGGCAGTGGCGGTGGGTGGGATAGCCATGCCCCTCTCTGTCACTTGGCGTTGGGTGGGATGCCCATGCCCCTCTCTGTCATTTGGCGTTGGGTGGGAAGACCACGCCTCTCTCTGTCAATTGGCGTTGAGTGGGAAGACCACGTCTCTCTCTGTCACTTGGCGTTGGGTGGGAAGACCACGCCCCTTGGCGTTGGGTGGGAAGACCACGCCCCTCTCTGTCACTTGGCGTTGGGTGGGAACACCACGCCTCTCTCTGTCACTTGGCGTTGGGTGGGATGCCCATGCCCCTCTCTGTCATTTGGCGTTGGGTGGGAAGACCACGCCTCTCTCTGTCACTTGGCGTTGGGTGGGATGGCCACGCCCCTCTCTGTCATTTGGCGTTGGGTGGGATGCCCATGCCCCTCTCTGTCATTTGGCGTTGGGTGGGATGGCCACGCCCCTCTCTGTCAGTGAAGGAGGATAGCCCCACAGGCATTTGGCGTTGGGTGGGATGGCCATGCCCCTCTCTGTCACTGAAGGAGGATAGCCCCACAGGCATTGGCGTTGGGTGGGAAGACCACGCCCCTCTCTGTCACTTGGCGTTGGGTGGGAACACCACGCCATTCTCTGTCACTTGGCGTTGGGTGGGATGCCCATGCACCCTCTCTGTCATTTGGCGTTGGGTGGGAAGACCACGCCTCTCTCTGTCACTTGGCGTTGGGTGGGAACACCACGCCTCTCTCTGTCACTTGGCGTTGGGTGGGATGCCCATGCCCCTCTCTGTCATTTGGCATTGGGTGGGAAGACCACGCCTCTCTCTGTCACTTGGCGTTGGGTGGGAAGACCACGCCTCTCTCTGTCACTTGGCGTTGGGTGGGATGCCCATGCCCCTCTCTGTCATTTGGCGTTGGGTGGGAAGACCACGCCTCTCTCTGTCACTTGGCGTTGGGTGGGAAGACCACGTCTCTCTCTGTCACTTGGCGTTGGGTGGGAAGACCACGCCCCTCTCTGTCACTTGGCGTTGGGTGGGAACACCACGCCTCTCTCTGTCACTTGGCGTTGGGTGGGATGCCCATGCCCCTCTCTGTCATTTGGCGTTGGGTGGGAAGACCACGCCTCTCTCTGTCACTTGGCGTTGGGTGGGAAGACCACGCCTCTCTCTGTCACTTGGCGTTGGGTGGGATGGCCACGCCCCTCTCTGTCTGTTGGCGTTGGGTGGGATGGCCACGCCCCTCTCTGTCATTTGGCGTTGGGTGGGATGGCCATGCACCTCTCTGTCATTTGGCGGTGGGTGGGATGGCCATGCCCCTATCTGTCACTTGGTGTTGGGTGGGAAGACCACGTCTCTCTCTGTCACTTGGCGTTGGGTGGGATGCCCATGCCCCTCTCTGTCATTTGGCGTTGGGTGGGATGGTCATGCCCCTCTCTGTCATTTGGCGGTGGGTGGGATGGCCATGCCCCTCTCATCGTTCCTTGAAAGGAGAGAGTACAAAATAGCTGACTGACCTGCAGGCGGTAAATTGTTCACCAGGAGTGAACAGCACTCGGTGCCACTGAATTTCTAATATTTTTCTTTAGTGCGATGTACAAAATGGTATTGCTGCCCTTTACTTTTGTGGGGCACTGTACTAAACTAATTACAATCTGTGTACCCAGAGGGCAAGTAGTACATCATGTCAGCCTGCAGGTGGTGCTATTATTTAGACAAGATAGGGAAGAAGGGTTTAGTGTCTTTTTGCTCGTGGACGTCCCTCCTTTCTTGATAATTGTGTGTGCAAGAATGGCTAAATGGGTGTCGTGTGTGATCTGAGCATTTCCGGACCAGCAGAAAAAATAACGCCCTATCTCTCCCTCTTTCATACACGTCCTAAACATGGTACTTATGTGAGCAAGCCAAGTGATATGTTATAGCTAAGCGAATTGACATCTACAAGTGCTTAGAAAATAATGATGGATTCTATTCAATTTTTCCTGAAAGTAGAATAAGCCATTTGACCCGAGTCACACACGCCACAGCGCCACCTAGTAGCCATCCCTGGAAGTCCCCCTGCACTTCAGGACCACATGAGGAAAGCAATGTTGGTATGCAACCGAGCCCACATTCTAAGTTTTAGCTCCACAAAATTGTGTTTGTCCTACAGGGCAATAGAATTTTATTTTAAAAAAATGCTTCATCCCAAGGCACACAGTTCTCAAGGTTGCAGAGAATTGCAAGCCAGATTCACCCCTATCAGGGATCGGCAGTACTGCTGTGTAGTTTGACAGCCCTGTGGTTGGAGCATTGGGGCGTGAAACCAATAGCAAAGTTATGATGGCTTTAAAAAGGCTTTTAAAAAAACCTTGCAGCTGAAATGGGAAAGTGAATAAGTCATTTGCAAGTCACGCGTACCACAGTTCCACCCAAGGGCTATCACTGGAGGTTCAGAGCAACACGCGCAAAGCATTGTGGGTATGCAAATAACCAGAATCCAAGGCTTCCAAAAGTATCTTTGTCTTTTTCTAAAATGTCTGTTTTTGCATTTAAAAAAAAACACACAAAAAAACAGATAAATAATCATGTTTCCATGAGTTGGATGTGTTCTTCACTTTAACATGACTAGCCAGCCCAGTCATGTTCTGGCTGCCACCTAGGTCATGACGGGGTTGTGTCACTGGGCTGCCAGTGCACATCCTCTCCCACATGTGTTAAGAGCCCCTCGGCCTTCGTGTTGGGAGATGCTGCACATTGTACCCTGTTATGGTCGCTGTCTCCTTTCACTGAAAAGGCCTGGATGCTTGGGGCAGCCTCTTGATTTCACCTCTGGGATAAGGAAGCGGGATGTGTGCGTCCACCTGGATTACTTACTGGTAATCTCCATTACTCCGAGCCCCGCTCTTCCTCGTCCCGGTCCTCTTCCCTTCCCCCACACCCGTGCCAGCTTTTGCTGCAGATTCAGCATGGAATGTACTGGAGTAACCAGGATGGGGGTCTACTATAAGTGCTCCCCACCCCCCAGGTTGGGGATCCCCAGAGGGGCAATGAAGGCTCTTCTGCTTCCTATATACCGCAGAGTGTTCCAGACAATTTTCCAATAATCTGTTTCTTATATCTTAATTTCATAGATATCCTTTGGCAAGACCCACATAATAACAACATTGTACACCATACAAAAACATTCATGAAACTTCTACAACATTTATTTCTAAATAGAAACTGTGGCTGTGCAGGCTGTTGGAGGAGGATAGGTCAGTGCAGGTTAAAGTACCCTGGCCCGCTCCAGGCCTCGCCCACGCCTTGCAGCTTGCACAGGGACTTCCCTCTAAGCCCCCAGAGCTTTCCACTGAGCGGCTGCACCCGGGAAATACCATAACACACACAGCACAGCCGACACAATATGGCTGCAACTCCGTGTGTGTAGCGCTGGTGGTCGTGGTGGCAGGATGGCTCAACTATGAGTTCTTTTCTGTAGGTTTGTAGGTAGAGACGTGCTTTATGACAAGCCCACTTCCTTTGGGATATGAGTTTGCAAAGTCGGGTGATCAATGCAAGTGAGCCCCCACCCAGTGCAGACATATTCCCTGTAAATATATGGTGTTTTTGCAAGCGGCCATCTTGTGGGCATGACTCTCCTGGGTGCATGGCGGGCTTTCCAATGGAGTCCTGTTTCTGAGAGAGGGAACAGGGTTCCTGTGATGTTTTGGAGGTGGGTGGTGGTGCCTCCTCTCCCGCCCCTCGCGATCACCACCAACCCCACCTTCCAGATGTGGCTGCCACTCCTGCCCTGGACCATGTCTGTCTGTGCACCTCGGGGACATTCAGTTTGCTTATATTGGGGTTCACCACGTCCGTATGCATAAAATGTCCATCAAAATAAGTGCATGCGTTGTATAAAGGCGAGGCACCCATGCACTATGCAATGCTCAGCGGGGTGCAACCACTGTGGGGTGCGGGCAATCTCCAGGGAGCGGCACTCCTGGAGTGGAAGTGGTCGTCCAGACCTGGAGAATTCCTGCTGCGGTCACAGCTGCCCATGCATACGACCAAAGTCATTATTCGTGTTGGCAGGCGAAAGGGCGCACCAAGGGAAAAGCCCCATCATTTCTGCTGGACCTTCTCGCTCATTAGCTGCTGAGGCCTTCGCCACCTTCAGGTGCTGGCATCCAGGGTGAGGAGCGGCTGCTGGCATCCTGGAAGGCCTCCATCTTGGTTCTGTGTGTTTCACTGTGAGCGCCCATGATATTTCCCGCAGTTCGCTTTCTTTCTCTAGCACTGTTGCTCCCTGGTGTCTGGCCTGGCTTCCTCAGGGCTTCCTCGCATGACCTCGCCTGCTGTGCCGCAGCGCCTCGGAGATCGAGGCCCAGGCCAGAGTCTTCACGGTGCCCAGCACATGCATAGTGCACACGTCCGGTCCATGCCTCTGCATCCCTCGAACACTCCAGGCCGTGAGGCTCATCGAGCCAGGGTGCTTGGAAAAAGCTCTGTGGGGAGGAGAAACACGTGCAGCAGACACCATATCTGTTAGAGGGGGAGATGGTTGAACCTTTGAGAGGTTTTCATTAAAAAGTAAATACTTCAAATAATACCTTGCTTGAGAGCAAGCATTTTTTTTCTTCAAGCTATGCAGTGGATGCAGGTAACCCTAGGATTGATTGAGTGGTTGGGGAAGAGGGAGTGCCTGCTTCTCTCCCAGAAGCAGAGTAGGCCCTGCCTCTCTGTGTTCCTTTTTATGCTCATTTGGTTTTTAAAATGAGTTTTCACGTTTCTCCAGAATATTTTGTGGGGCTTCTGCAGTGTCGGCACCCAGGATGTGGTATAAGAAAGTCCAGTGCTTAATTTGTAACCAATTAGGTGCCAGGGCCCAACTATTGTCCATTACCCCTGTGACCCGCTGGGGCAGACACCACCCACACCTGCTCCATACAGTGTCAACATATTTGGGGTTAAAGCTGCAACTCCCACCGGTTCAGTGAAGGTGATGGGTGATCGGACTCTGGCAGCATCCACAGTGTTATTTCCAGCCACAACTAATATGAAGTGTTTCTTTAAAACACATCATCGTTAACATGTTGCTGTAATTCTATCAGTGGCAAGTGGAAACACATTGACCATCTAATCACAGACATAAGAGCAGATGTCCTTTCCTCCTATGGCAAAATAGTGGCAAAATCATTACTGACCTCATGCCATGTCCTGTCAAGCACTAAAGGAAGGTCTTCTTGTATAGCTTGGTAAAATGGTTCAGCGCCTTTCCGAAGGATAGGGCCCAGCGGGTAACACTGGGAAGGTTTCTATCAGAATTATTATGGCTAAATTGTGGAGTTCCACAGGGACCAGCACTGTCACCATTGATCTTTAATCTATACATCCGGCCACTATTTGATATTTTACGGAGGTATGGATTGAGATGTCACTCTTATGCTGACGACACCCAGATTTATGTGGAAACAGAGAATATAGAGGAGGCCTTTGGAAAAATGGATCAGTGCATGCAGGAAATTAAAAAATGAATGGAATGCAACCAGCTTCAGCCAAAACAGAGGTAATTCTATTTAGTGCAGGGAGTAAGCTGAGGGCTGAAAAACAAGAGATAACGCCACGGATCTTAGGAGAAGATATCCAGTTCTCAAAGTAAGTAAAGAATCTGGGATATACTTTGCAGGAAAACCTAGGGAGCGAAGCCCAGGTAGGTGCCAGGTGAAGGCCGTATATTGTTCACTGCGCATGCTCAGGAATGTGCTCCCGTTTGTGGCAGCGGAAGATCGTCCAGTGGTCCTAGGGGCGTTAACTAACTCCCATCTTGACTACTGCAATAGCCTACTGACAGGGATCCCAACTAAACAGATGATGAGACTTCAAAGGGCACAGAATGCAGTAGTTAGGCTGATAGCCCATTTGGGAAAAATCAATCATGTGTCGGCCTCACGCAGATCTCTTCATTGGCAGATGGTGGAAGATCAGATAAAGTTCACGATGGCTTGTCTTATGTTCAAGTGGTATTACAATCATGCACCAAAATATCTGAGTGCTAAGATCCACCATCTTGAGCCATCCAGAGATCTCAGATCGGGAGATAAAATGTTAATGTCCATACCCTGGACTAAACAGGTCTCAAAGGGGGATAGGAGGTTTTCGGTCTTTGGCCCAAAGGTATTGAACCATCTACCACTTAACATACGCTCATGCTCATCGCTGGAAAGCTTCAGAAAGGCATTAAAAACCTTCCTATTTAAGTAAATCTAAGAGATCTATATGCCAGCTTTTGCACCGTGAATACCCTGATCACTTTGATCGATACAAATCTTACTAAACATCTGCACCCGAATGCAGTTCATTCTGCCTGGTGCACATTAGAAATATTCAAAATCAAAATCAAAATAGCTTGACACTCATGGTAGGCGCTCCTCTATGACGTTGCCCTTTTCACTGGCCTTGTCCCTGTGCTGGGGCTGTTCACTGGTGACTGTCCGGCTGTTGCCAACGCACCCTGCTGTGGCAGTGCTGCTGGTTATTAAGGTAGAGAATTTGCACCAATGTCACACAGGCTGAGTGCAGCAGTGGCTGGCATGAGTTACCAGCATAGTCATGGCTGGCATGAGTTACCAACATTGTCATGGCTGGCATGAGTTACCAGCATTGTCACACAGGCTGAGTGGAGCAGTGTGCAGGCGTGGCTAGCATGAGTTACCATCATACACATGGCTGGCATGAGTTACCAACATTGTCATGGCTGGCATGAGTTACCGGCATTGTCACACAGTTTAAGTGGAGCAGTGTGCAGGCGTGGCTGGCATGAGTTAACAGCATTGTCACACAGGCTGAGTGGAGCGGTGTGCAGGCGTGGCTTGCATGAGTTACCAGCATTGTCATGGCTGGCCTGAGCTACCAGCATTGTCACGCAGGCTGAGTGGAGCAGTGTGCAGGTGTGGCTAGCATGAGTTACCAGCATTGTCATGGCTGGCCTGAGTTACCAGCATTGTCATGGCTGGCATGAGTTACCAGCATTGTCACGCAGGCTGAGTGGAGCAATGTGCAGGCGTGGCTAGCATGAGTTACCAGCACTGTCACGCAGGCTGAGTGGAGGAGTGTGCAGGCGTGGCTAGCATGAGTTACGAGCATTGTCATGGCTGCCATGAGATACCAGCATTGTCACGCAGGCTGGGCGGATCACTGTGCGTCATGGCTGCCATGAGATACCACCCTTGTCACCTTCTGACTTAATGTTATTCATGAAAATAGATAATTGGCCGTGACCAGCCAACCAAGGCCACACTCTTGTTGCTTGTTGCGTTACTGTGCCAGACTGACAATTAAAATAATAAAGTTGCCAAAATACCACAACTTAATCAAACTGGGCTCAGAAATAAGTGCCAGGACTGATCCCTGGAAAACACCCCAACAAATGAAGCAGCAAGAAAGTCCCCACCTTGAATGGAGCTGATTGAAAGCCCAACATTTCCTAACTTTTCTTCAGACACAGTCAAGGCTCGTCGGAGGGAGCGGGGCATTCCACCCTGAGCAGATGTGGCGGGGCAGCTTTACCTCTTTCTTCTGTCCTGGATCCATAGGAAGCGGCAGGCACAGTATGGATTTGGCTGCCCGGCTGGGGAGGTGCATCAGCAGTGCCTGGCCTCCTTTTTCCCATCCTTTTTCCCATATAATCCTGGGTGCAGGCCCCTGGGACAGGCGGAAATTGACTCCCCGTCATCAAACATTCATCAAAGACGCGGTTATGGTAAGTGGGAAAGCTTTGATCCTTGGCCTGTGCTCCTTCCTGAGCCAGCTAAACAGGACCCTTGTCTACATGGTGTCTGCACACAAGGGGGCGATGGGTCTGGGCAGATGAGGGAAAAGCAGGTGTATGGTGGGAGCAGGTGGAGGGAAGGAAAGCAGCTGTGAAAGGTGAAGCAGGTGGTAGGGGAGAGAAGTGGGTGTGGGAGGGAGATGCAGGTGTGTGGTGGGAGCAGGTGGGAGGGGAGGGAAGCAGCTGTGAAAGGTGAAGCAGGAGGGAGGGGAGAGAAGCGGGTGTGGGAGGGAGATATAGGTGTGTGGTGGGAGCAGGTGGGAGGGAAGGGAAGCAGCTGTGTGTGGGAGACTTGGGTGGGAGTGGGAGAGGCAGATGTGAGTGGGAGCAGGTGGAAGGGAGAGAAGCAGGTGAGGTATCAGGTAATATTATCCCCACCGATAATATCGCCATATACATGGTTGTTGTGAACGTCCATAGGTGTTATTAGTGGGATACTTTTTAGGGTAAATGGGAGCAGGGGTTCCTGGGTGTTCCCAGCTCCCTTTAAAATAATATGGGGGCTGCAGGTTTAATGGGTTAATATCACCGCAAAAATATGCTGCCATTCTTGTATGGCGATATTTTTGCAGGGATATTAACACATGGAACTGCAAGTATGTGGTGGGATCCAGTGGGAGGGGAGGGAAGCATGTATGAGTGGGAGTCTCTGTTGGGAGCAAGGGAAGCGTGTGTGGTGGGAGCAGGTGGGAGGGGAGGGAAGCAGGTGTGAGTGGGAGTCTCTGTTGGGAGCAAGGGAAGCGTGTGTGGTGGGAGCAGGTGGGAGGGGAGGGAAGCAGGTGTGAGTGGGAGTCTCTGTTGGGAGCAAGGGAAGCGTGTGTGGTGGGAGCAGGTGGGAGGGGAGGGAAGCAGGTGTGAGTGGGAGTCTCTGTTGGGAGCAAGGGAAGCGTGTGTGGTGGGAGCAGGTGGGAGGGGAGGGAAGCAGGTGTGAGTGGGAGTCTCTGTTGGGAGCAAGGGAAGCGTGTGTGGTGGGAGCAGGTGGGAGGGGAGGGAAGCAGGTGTGAGTGGGAGTCTCTGTTGGGAGCAAGGGAAGCGTGTGTGGTGGGAGCAGGTGGGAGGGGAGGGAAGCAGGTGTGAGTGGGAGTCTCTGTTGGGAGCAAGGGAAGCGTGTGTGGTGGGAGCAGGTGGGAGGGAAGTGGAGCAGGTGGGAGTGGGCGAAACAGGTGTCTGGTGGGAGGAATGAGAAACAGGTGTAGGAGGGACAAGCAGGTGTTTGTTGTGAGCTGATGTGAGTGCAGAGAAGCAGGTGTGGGAGGGAGACGCTGGTGTGATGGGAAGGGTGGACTGCCCATTCAAGCCTGATTTGCATATGGTCTTTTCCCTTTTGTAATGGCTTGGCAGGTGAAGAAGAATGCTCTGGAGAATTGCCCAGAGGAGTGCCAGTGGTTATGATTAATTCCAAACCTTTCATCCATCACCTCTGTGTTCACTGTCCTCGAGCACCGAGTCAGTGTTCACTGCCACTAATAGATACTCCATTATGCTCTAACTGTTTTCGCTGTACACACCGTCACTCACTGTATGTGGCTGAACTGTAGATCCGAGTGGCTGACATTAAGCTTGTGTAATGAAGTGATATACAGCGCAGCATCGACCACAATAGGGCCTGGGTTTATTGTACGTTTGTTAACCCAAGTGGAATGGCTGCGCGCTTGATGCGCTGCGTGCCGTGAGATGGGACCTTGAGTTACGGCTGCATGTAATGAGTGCTGCCTACAGGACTGTGCACCGTGGGCTTTCCCCTGAGCAATGTTACAGCCCTGGTTATATCATTGCTGTGTGGTGCCAGGTTGCAGCCTTTGTGTAGCGTTTTTTCAGAGGACGCTGCGGACTCCTCCCTTATTTATCCCCTGGGGGAGTCAGTGGAAGTTCTTGTTGCGACTCTCTGGTGCATCAATCAGGGCTCAGAATTCTGGGGTCACTTTAGAACTGACTGTTTAGCTACATTTCTGAAGATACGTGTATCCTTACCCCAATACTTCTCTGAAAGCTGCCCTAGAAGACCTAGGAAAGGAATACTCCAGACCTGTGCTCCTGTGGGCCAAGTTGTGGCAAGGCGAGCGAGGATCTCTCCGCCTGTAAGGCAGCTATGCCAAAGTACCAGTGCTACTGGCAATGTCCGAGCCACGTAGACACACATGAAGGATAGGGCTGGGCCATCTGTGCGACAACCTCGAGAAAACAAAAGATTTTCCTTAGCAAACTCTGAAGAAAGATAGCTGGGACTGGGCACTAGCGGACCAATAGAATCAAGAGAACTAGTAACCCCTTGTTCACCAATATTTGAGGGCAAACACGTAAATAGGAAAATACTCAAAGAAAACTGGGGGTTTGTTTGCACCAACTTGTGAGCACTCACTGAGCCTTGATGTTGTTTATCGTCAATGGCTGTGTCGCACTTGCAGGAGAGATAGAGGTACAAGACCCACCTCTAAAGCTAGATCAGCGTCGGACACAACCCCTTAGATACAAAGGCGCCACACTTGAAGTTCTGTGATTCAGAAACTGTTGTTTATTATCACATCCAGTTCTGGAGATAGGTCTTAATGTGCCCTATACAAAGTGTCATTGCCTTTTTCAATCCAGGGCTATACATCAAATATCAAAATTGCAAACAAGTTACGACAAACATTTATGGGCACAATATATGAAAATGCAAACACAAAAACATGTGTGTGCGTGTTTGTGCAAGACAGAGAAGAAACGGGATGGGGAAGAGGGAGGGATAATATGGGGATACAAAAAAGAGAACACAACACCACAAATGGAAACTAAAAAAAAATACAAAATATATATATATATATATATACTGTTAGCCATATGTATACACCAGGGCAATAGACCCATCCATTTCTCACTTATTGCATACTTGATGTGAATGAAAAACATGTGCTGGATAAGAGAATACGAAGCCTTTTCCACAAAACATTATATTACCAAAAATAGTTCTTGAAATTGCAAAACTATTTTACACCCTTGGAAAACAGTGATTCCATGTGTTGGAGAGTATATACAATCTGCCTTATTACGACTGGGTTAAATTATTGAATGGACCCGTTATATTACATGAGGCACCCAAGTGAGCCACCATTAATCCCACTGCATGAATTGGCACATCTCTAGTGTAAAGAAGCTGAATTAGTAGTTTACCTCATTTCTGTCAAGCAATAATGATGCTATTGCGGTCTGCGCACGTCCTCATAACAAAAGGCTCACAGGAGAGGAACCTCTACACAACCTTTAGATTGAGTACCCCGCCTTTATCAGGGTTCACTTGCAACGGGAAAAATACCAATACTAAACTACGCCCCATGTGCCCGATTTCTCCAGAGGATGTATACCAGCTTCTTTTTGATGCCCTTATCTAAACGAAGGAGGGCAAGAAGGGCTCATGCCACCGCGTGCGTATGCACTTCCATGTTTAATCCATAACAGAAGCTGCAAACATGTGTGAGGCCGGTAAAGAAATCTGCGTTTCTGCTCAATCTGGCTTTCTTGTAAGAGCATGACATATAAGACGGTCGTTATTGTCGTAAGAGTGATCTACGTTTTATAAATAGTTTTTCTTGTACTATTGCACTCTGTATTTTAACTATTGATGTACTTTTAAACTACATGGCATGCTCTTCAAATAATAGCTGTAGAAATAATGCTCTCATTTTTTGTCTCATTGGTGGTGGAGGATGGTCATGAGGTAGACACGACTCTCTGGGGTGATTTTCATCCTAAAGATGAACTAATCAATCACATTGGTGGTGAAGAGTGGTCATGAAGTAGAAACAACTCTCTGGGGTTACGCTCAACCTTAGAGTGAACTAATCATTCACATTGGTGGTAAAAAATGGTTATGAGGTAGACACGACTATCGGGGGTGATGCTCACCCTAAAGATGAACTAATCATTCACATTGGTGGTGAAAATGGTTATGAGGTAGACACGACTCTCTGGGGTGATGCTCGTCCTAATCAATCGCATTGGTGGTGAAGGGTGGTCATGAGGTAGACACAACTCTCTTGGGGGATTTTCATCCTAAAGATGAACTAATCAATCACATTGGTGGTGAAGAGTGGTCATGAAGTAGAAACAACTCTCTGGGGTTACGCTCAACCTTAGAGTGAACTAATCATTCACATTGGTGGTGAAAAATGGTTATGAGGTAGACACGACTATCGGGGGTGACGCTCACCCTAAAGATGAACTAATCATTTGCATTGGTGGTGGAGGATGGTCATGAGGTAGACACGACTTTCAGGGGTGACGCTCACCCCAAAGATGAACTAATCATTCGCATTGGTGGTGAAAAATGGTTATGAGGTAGACACGACTATCGGGGGTGACACTCACCCTGAAGATGAATAATCATTTGCATTAGTAGTGGAGGATGGTCATGAGATATACACGACTCTCTGGGGTGATGCTCAACTTTATAGTGAACTAATCAATCGCATTGGTTGTGAAGAATGGTTTTGAGGTAGACACGACTCTCAGGGGTGACGCTCACCCTAAAGATGAACTAACCATTTGCATTGGTGGTGGAGGATGGTCATGAGGGAGACACGACTTTCAGGGGTGACGCTCACCCTGAAGATGAATCATTCGCATTGGTGGTGGAGGATGGTCATGAGGTAAACATGACTTTCAGGGCTGACGCTCACCCTAATGATGAACTAATCATTTGCATTGGTGGTGGAGGATGGTCACGAGGTAGACACGACTTTCAGGGGTGATGCTCACACTGAAGATGAATCATTCGCATTGGTGGTAGAGGGTGGTCATGAGGTAGACACGACTTTCAGGGGTGACGCTCACCCTGAAGATTAATCATTTGTATTGGTGGTGGAGGATGGTCATGAGGTAGACACGACCTTCAGGGGTGATGCTCACCCTGAAGATTAATCATTTGTATTGGTGGTGGAGGATGGTCATGAGGTAGACACGACTTTCAGGGGTGACGCTCACCCTGAAGATTAATCATTTGTATTGGTGGTGGAGGATGGTCATGAGGTAGACACGACTTTCAGGGGTGATGCTCACTCTGAAGATGAACTAATCATTCTCCAGCATGGGGTCTGGCATGGATTCACATGCTCATGAATATTCCCCGTCGTCAGGCTGGGAATCCTCGGTAAAGAAAAATCAGTATCAGTTTCGTTTCTGATCTGTCTTTCGTAGTAGTAACCAATCACTGATCTCTGCGTCATACTGACCACAGCCAATGACTGCCATCTCCCTAAGCCCAGCCTCTGGCAGCCATCTTCAGATTTTTACCGCACGTTCAAGTGTTGGGATCCTCGTGCTATTGCTCTCGAGCTGTAGTGCTTTTTTTCACATTTTTTCTTAGGAAAATTTTCTCTTTTTCGGTCAAAAGAGCCTCAAGCTCCACCGTTTCTTTATCCGATCAACGAGGACCCGTGCCGGATTCTTCTACGCCCCTCAAGGGTGAAGATTTCGTCGAGCTTTTGGAGGACTCCAGAAGTTTCTCAGGCCCATCTCGATCATGGCCCAGGAGAAGGGAAGTTCGACGCCCCGGAAAGCTGTTCAGGGTCTGCCCTGGATGCCAGCTTCAGAATGTCTTTAAGGAGGACGAACACTCCCTTGGCCTCTACTGCCTGCATGAGGACAAGACGCATGTGGAGAAGGACTGTACGTTTTGCGGCAATATGTCGGAGCGGACCATGAAGGACAGCCATCAGCGTCTCGCCAACTGGCTGGAAGGAAAGAGCCCGTCAGGCGAGAAGAAGAAGAAGAAGTCCGAGCGGTCTTCTAAGACCTTTGAGGGCGCCCCGGCGACGGGGGTCCAACAGAAGGCCAAGCACCGTGAGTCCGCTGGCACCGGGAGCGCCGAACGGTCGGGCTCTACGGGCGCCAGGCAGGGCGCATCCTCCCTGGCGCCATCAACCACGAGCCAACGCTCTGGCTCAGGTAAGAGGAAGGCCCAGCACCCGGCGAAGCTCCTGGAGAGACCCCGGTCGAGCTCGAAGGCCCCATCGGAGGGGGAGCGAGGCGGTGACCCTCCCCCCAAGGAGAAGGCGGTGAGCGCACCTAAGGTGGTGAAAGCCTTGATCCACCCGGCCAAGGCCTCTATCGAGACAGTCGCGGCGGCCCTGGCTCAGCCTGTGGAGGCTACACCAGTGGTGGCGACCTCGGGGCCCAGAGTCTCCCTGCCACCCCGGAGGGAGTCCTCTTTCATGCCCATCGACAGGACCCCCGTGAAACCTCCGACGGAGAAGAAAAAGGGGGGGGCAGAAGGTCGTCGTGGATTCGGCCTCAACCTCTGAGGAGGAGCTGATCGAAGTCTTAGGCCACGGCGTTGGCGTGGAAGAAGACCAGCCCGTCGGGAGGGAACCCGACGTAGGAGACGACGAGAACGTCGAGGGTGCCGACGGGGCTCCTGACCGCCAGTCGGAATCCCCTCAACCAGTGCCGCAAGACAACTCGGGGGCCATTTTGTTGGCTATACAGTCCTTATGCTCGGAGATAAGGACGAGATTGCCGTTATCACCAACGGAGGAACCACTCCCGACGGGGGACCCGGAGCCAGGCCCTTCTGGGAACCCTCCTCTTAAGAGAAGAAGGATTCATCCTCCACCTCCTTTTCAACCATCGCGCCCTGCTCAGCCCTCCTCCCCGTCCACTACCCGTGGGGATGATACGGGGGCTGACACGGCCGCGACGGGTACAGACGACGAGGTTTACGACAAGGATCTCCCGTCGTCACCTCCTCCCCGGGCTTCCCCGCCCGACGAGATTGGATCGTTTCACGCCATGATCGCCAGGGCATCTGAGCTTTTCCAGCTCTGCCCGGAAGAGAAGAAGAAGGAAGGTTTCCTTTATCAACGGCGCGAGACCAAGAGGAAGACGGTCCTCGCTGTACCTCTACTGGACGATATCTGGAATGAGGGTCTCGCCCTCCTCAAGAACCCATCCACAACACCTGCGAGAGGGGATCGGTACGAGAAGAAGTACCGGGTCTCGGACGCGGCCCCCTTGTGCGTTCGGGCACAGCCGACCCTAGACTCGGTCGTCTCTGCGGCGGCCAGGAAGAAAGCGGGGGGGCCTCGGCCTCTACGTCAACCTCCCCGCCGGACGGCGAGGGAAAGAACTTGGACACGATGGGACGCAGAGTCATCTCATCGGCAGCGACGACGATTAAGGCTGCCAACGCCTTGGCTATCGTAGCCCGCTACGACAGGGAATTGTGGTACAAAATCGCGCCCCTGCTGGACTTCTTACCAGACGACAAGAGGGCGGAGGCCCTAGAGATCTTGCAGGAAGGAGAAGTGGCATCGGACCACACCATTACGATAGCGACGGACATCGCTGACACTGGAATTCGCCAGTTGGGCAACGGCGTGTGCCTTAGGCCGCGTGGATGGCTCAAGGCCACTGACTTCCATCAGGATGTGCAGACCAGAGTCTTGGACATGCCGTTCGACGGGAGCAACCTGTTTGGGAAAACAGTGGACGATTCCCTACAAGCCATCAAGACGGACACGGAGACGGCCCGGGCTCTTGGTGTTCTCCAGCAACGACGGCCGCCCTTTCGGAGCGGCGGAGGCAAGCAGGGTGCCTCCAAAGGTTCCGGCGGCGGATTTTCCACCTATCGTCAAGCGGCCCGTTCGTCGTCGCAGGAAGCCTACAGGGGACGAGGCAAGTCGGGCGGACCCCGCCATCGTCGCCAAGGAGGACAAGGCGGCAAAGCCTCGTCGAAGCAAGACTGAACCGGCTGTGGGGTCGGGCCCCCACCGAAGCACCCCGGTGGGAGGCCGGCTGGCGACCTTCGTCAGCGTGTGGGAGTCCATCTCCACCGACCGTTGGGTGCTGGACGCCCTGGCCCAGGGTCACGCGCTCGAGTTTCTAAAGAAGTGTCCACGTGTCCCCCCCATGGCCAGGAAGGAACATCACGTCCCTCAACTTCTCTTGGAGGTAAAGGCGATGCTCAAGAAAGGCGCCATCGAGCTCGTCCCAAAGAGGCTTCGGGGCTCCGGAATTTACTCAAGATAATTCCTCGTGAAGAAGAAGACGGGAGGATGGCGTCCCATCCTGGACCTACGACGACTGAACAAATTCATCAAGGCACAGAAGTTCCGGATGGTCACCCTCCAGCACGTCCTGGGTCAACTGGAGGAGGGCGATTTCCTGTCGTCGTTGGATTTGGAGGATGCCTACTTCCATATCCCCATCCTAAAGGGACACCGAAAGTTTCTCAGATTCGTGGTCCAAGGGCGTCACTACCAGTTCAGAGCCCTTCCCTTCGGATTGAGGTCGGCACCCAGGGTGTTCACCAAGTGCCTCGCACCGGTGGTGGCGCGGCTGCGCCTGGAGGGGATCCACGTCTACCCCTACCTGGACGACTGGCTCATCCGAGCAAGGACGAAGGAGCTTGCCGTGGAGCACACGGCGAGGACCGCCCAACTACTCACGGACCTGGGATTCTCCATAAACTACGCCAAGTCCCACCTGGTGCCCGCGCAAGACGCACTGTTTCTGGGAGCGAAGCTCGACACAGTGTCACTTCTGGCCTCTCCGTCGGAGGAAAGGACGAGGGCCATCTTGGGCAAGGTGCAGCGGATGCTGGTTGCGGACGCGGCCAGGGTGAGGTCCATCAAGTCCCTCCTCGGAATGATGTCTTCTTGCATTTATCTCATCCGCCTGTGCAGGCTTCGGATGCGCCCGTTACAGGAGTTCCTGGATGCTCGCTGGATCCAGACGACGGGCAGCTTCGAGAACAGGATCACACTCGACGAGAGCTTCCGACGAGCGATCCGGTGGTGGGGCACCCGCGCGCATCTGACGGCAGGCATGGACTTCCTGACCCCGGGCCACCAGAAGACAGTGACCACGGATGCCTCCCTGGAAGGGTGGGGCGCGCACACCGAAAACCTGCACGCGAGGGGTCTTTGGCTGCCGGCGGAGAAGTCCCTCCATATCAACGTCCTGGAACTCCATGCAGTGTTTTGGGCCCTCAGGTCATTTCTTCCATCCCTCAAGGGCAAGGTGGTGAGGATCTTCACCGACAACACCACCACCATGTTCTACATCAGGAAGGAGGGCGGTACCAGATCCCCAGCCCTGTCCAAGGAGGCGCAGGATCTGTGGCATTGGGCCGTCGCCCAAGGGATGTTTCTGGTGCCGTTTCATCTGGCAGGAATAAAAAAACACCATCGCCGACTCGCTCAGCAGAGAGCTGCGCTTGTGCCACGAGTGGGAACTACGACACGATCTAGTGGACCGCCTCTTCCGACGGTGGGGCACACCCCAGATCGATCTGTTCGCGACGGCGACGAACTCCATGTGCCGGAGGTTCGCCAGCAGGTTTCCCCAGCCGAGGAGCATGGGCGATGCTTTCTCGTTCGCCTGGTAGGGCCTGTTCTTATATGCGTTCCCTCCTTTGCCGCTGCTGATCCGGCTCATCAACCAGCTCAAGACGTCACGGTGCAGGATGATGCTCGTCGCACCTGTGTGGCCGGGGCAGATATGGTTCCCGGACCTTCTGGACTTGTCAGCGTCCCCGTCAATCAAGCTGCCAGTGGAAGCGGATCTTCTCTCCAGGGAAGGAGGCGCCATCCTCCATCACGACCCGAAGTCGCTGAACTTGCAGGCCTGGCTCCTGCAGCATTAGAGTTTGGAGGTTACGACATACCGGCCGACTGCAGAGAGGTTCTTGCAAAGGCCAGGGCGTCCTCAACTCTTAAATGCTACGGACACAAATGGAAGAGGTTCTCTGACTGGTGCCACGCACAGAAGATTAACCCTCTGCCGTACCTGCTGATGCTGGCCAAGGCTGGACTGGCGCACGCTTCCATCAAGATTCATCTTGCGGCGATCTCCCGATACACCAGAACCACGGGACGGACGTCTTTGTGGTCTCATCGTCTGGTGAAAGAATTCATGAAGGGACTGTTCAGATTGTTCCCGCTGGTGAAGGCCCCGGCCCTGGCGTGGGAGCTCAACGTGGTGCTGACCAAGCTCATGGGACCTCCGTTCGAGCCTCTGCACTCAGCTCCGTTGAAGTTCTTGTCATGGAAAACAGCGTTTCTTGTGGCCATTACCTCCGCACGACGGGTGGGAGAGATCCAGGCCCTTTCCTGCAAGCCCCCGTACTTGACTTTTCACGACACGAGGGTAATGCTCAGGATGCACCCCTCCTTCATGCCCAAGGTGCCGTCGGACTTCCACCTCAACGAACCCTTGGTGTTGCCTGTTTTCTTCCCGTCGCCTTGGTCGCCGGCTGAAAGGACTTTGCACTCACTGGATGTGGCTAGAACGCTGAAGTTCTACGTGGACCGCACAAAGAGTTTTCGGAAGACGTCACAACTTTTTGTGAACTTTGGACCTGTCAATCAGGGGAAGGCTCTCTCGAAGGCTTCCATTTCCAGATGGCTCTCCGGCTGTATCATGTACTTTCATCGGTTGGCAAACCGACCGCTGCCTAGCCGTCCGAGAGCCCATTCCACCAGAGCGATCGCAGCTACCACGGCGTTCCTATCTGGTGTGCCCTTGCTGGACATCTGCAGGGCTGCTACGTGGAGGTCGACACACACCTTCACGAAATTCTACTGCATGGATCGGGATTCCAGGGAGTAGTCCAGGGTCGGCCAAGCAGTGCTGCGCAACCTGTTCGCCTAAGGTGAGCCTGGTGAGGAGGTAAGAAGTGCTTAATGTTGAGTTTTGGATGTAATGCTTAATGTTGAGCCTTTGCCACCTCCCGTGGTTATGCATGTGTGTACTGCTATGTATTCTTTTATTCATGAGCATGTGAATCCATGCCACACCCCATGCTGGAGAAGGAACAAGTTACTTACCTGTAACTGTTGTTCTCCAGCAGGGGTCTGGCATGGATTCACATGCGAACCCTCCCGCCTACCCCTCTGCGGCTCTTCACTTGGTCATACTGCCACTTCACGTGCTAGCAAATCTGAAGATGGCTGCCAGAGGCGGGGCTTAGGGAGATGGCAGTCATTGGCTGTGGTCAGTATGACGTAGAGATCAGTGATTGGTTACTACTACGAAAGACAGATCAGAAACGAAACTGATACTGATTTTTCTTTACCGAGGATTCCCAGCCTGACAACGGGGAATATTCATGAGCATGTGAATCCATGCCAAAACCATGCTGGAGAACAACAGTTACAGGTAAGTAACTTGTTCCTAAGCATTGGTTGTGGAGGATGGTCATGAGGTAGTCGCGACTCTCTGGGGTAACGCTCACCCTGAAGATGAACTAATTAATCACATTGATGGTGAAGGATGCTCATGAGGTAGACACGACTTTCAGGGGTGAAGCTCACCCTGAAGATGAATCATTCGCATTGGTGGTGGATGGTCATGAGGTAGACACGACTTTCAGGGTTGATGCTCACCCTGAAGATGAATAATCATTTGCATTGGTGGTGGAGGATGGTCATGAGGTAGACACGACTTTCAGGGGTGACGCTCACCCTGAAGATGAATCATTCGCATTGGTGGTGGAGGATGGTCATGAGGTAGACACGACTTTCAGGGGTGACGCTCACCCCGAAGATGAATCATTTGCATTGGTGGTGGAGGATGGTCATGAAGAATACACTGCTCGGCCCACAGAACATGCCAGCGCAAGAGGGCTGCTCTGGAGCTTGCCTGGTGTCACACACACATTCACCCTCCCTATCTGTTGGAAGACCACAGCACTATCTTAGATAGACGATTCTCTGTAGCCAAAGTAGAGCGTGGAGCACCTCAGGGATCTGCGGATCTCTCATTTTCTCTCTACTCTGTTCAAGTTTTCTAGATTGGCTTCTCCATATCTTTCCCAGCATTTTATTAACTGTCCTAATCGCTCTCCTAAATCCCAATCTCAGTTTCTCTTGATTGTCACTCTCCCTTCGTGTGTCCAGTCTCGATTTCACTCCTTTTCTCTTATTGCTCCCAAAGACTGAAATAGGCTTTGCTAGTTCTGTGATCTCGCTCTTCTTCATTCTCATCCTGCTGGCTTCCATCTCCCATCCCTTTCCGTCTCTGAACATAGGCTGTACTGTTGCTTTTATGTTCATCGCTTTAGTGATTGTGCTACATATTTTATTTATTTATTATTGATTGGGTTTTTATAATGCACCTACACACAATGTGTTTCAAGGCGCATACGTTAAACTACTAGAAATACACATTTTACTATGCATAATATCAAGCTCTTCAATATCCTAGCGAAGTTGGCGGCCATCAGTACTCCAGAAAACTACGGAAAGCTCAACCAACAGTGCTTGCCTTATGAGTTTCCGCCACAGCCATAGACTCTGTGCAGTAGCACCTCTAGCACTCCAAGCGCCAGATGGAATTACCAATTAATGATAACAGACCCAAATAACCAGACAGACTCAAAGAATATGGAAAAATATAACTTTATCATCAGCTCAAAAAAGTAGGGAAACCTGGTGAACAAACAGATTGTAGCTCACACACTCTCAAAGCATTTCAGTTACACAAAAGACTTATACCTTGATGTACGTCAGCTATGATGTCATCCTACGTGGCAAACAGTAAAAACCTATCGACAGAAGGGATTGGTTAAGGAAATACATATTCCTATATTTCATTTAGGTGTTTGTAACACATTTGGCTGACCCTTATCTGATAGGCATGCCTTGAACTACCTCTAACTACGTATAATACAGATGAATAGCAGAATAACAGCAGCGGATTGGCTTCTGCAACAATGTATGGTTCATTGGTACACAGGTACTCTGATTGGTTGGCATTCTTTCCCAACCTTGGACATTCGGCTCTTTAGCAGCACGTAAGCATAACAAAACCCAGGTGCGGGGTACAACGTCCGACCACTGCTCACTTGGCCAATTAGCCTACCATCTGTCATCAGTTAGGCCCTAAACCAAGGCTTCATCTCTGTAGTTGACCTTGCTGACTGTTTTCCTTCTCAAACCTTTTCTCAGGGAGTGCAGGTCCATCACTATCTTCAGTTGGAGCTTAAAGGCATGGTCTAGTAAAAAATGTTATTTAAAAAATAGATAGGCAACATAAAAAAAAATACTAGCATTCTCTTTTTTAAAACTTCCTATGTAAAATTTTGAGCTATTCAAGCTCAAAATTCGCAAAAGCAAGAACATGGGCGCATCCATTTTGTGAAATGGATGCCCTCCTGTGCTGGCTTTTGCTTTTGCGGCACTAATGAAGGAAAAGCCAGCCAGCTGTAGTAAACAAAAGCTACCGCTGGGTGGCTTTCCCTTCATTAGTGCTGTACGCGGAGGACGGGGACCGGAGACCAGAGCAGGAAAGCTGCAGCTGAATCTCGGTAAGTGCTATTTATTTTTTTTAAAAAATAAGCACTAGCTGCGTTTTTTTTTCTACGTTTTCCGGGCTGGAGGAGCCCGGAAAACTTAGAAATAAAACTGCAGCTTTAAAAACGTTGTATTTATGTTTGCGGTCGCTTTTGAAGCGACCGCAAACATAAATACAACGTTATTGTGTTGGAAAACGCTGCGGTTTTTCTTTCCAAGTTTCTCAGGCTCCTCCGGCTCGGAGCTCCCCACGGGGAGCCCGAGAGCCCCAAATGGAAAAGCAGATTTAGGCAGAAACAACGCGGCATTGCGGAAAACAACCGCGTTGTTTCTGCCTGAATCTGCTTTCCCATTTGGGGCTCTCGGGCTCCCCACGGGGAGCCCGAGAGCCCCAAATGGGAAAGCAGATTTAGGCAGAATCAACGCAGCATTTAGCATTTCCCATTTGGGGCTCTCGGGCTCCCCGCGGGGAGCCCGAGAGCCCCAAATGGGAAATCAGCTGTAGGCAGAAACACTACGCGTCATGTAAACACAACCGCGTTGTGTTTCTGCCTGCTGTGGCTATCACTTTGGGTCTCCGGTGCGGAGCGGAGCACCGGAGACCCAAAGTGATAGCCACAGCAGGCAGAAACACAACGCGGTTGTGTTGGAAAACGCTGCAGTTTTTCTTTCCGAGTTTCTCAACTTGGAAAGAAAAACCACAGCGTTTTCCAACACAATAACGTTGTATTTATGTTTGCGGTCGCTTTGGAAGCGACCGCAAACATAAATACAACGTTTTTAAAGCTGCGGTTTGGAGGAGCCCGGAAAACTTAGAAAAAAAACGCAGCTACTGCTTATTTTTTTAAAAAAATAAATAGCACTTACCGAGATTCAGCTGCAGCTTTCCTGCTCTGGTCTTCGGTCCCCGTCCTCCGCGTACAGCGCTAATGAAGGGAAAGCCACCCAGCGGTAGCTTTTGTTTACTACAGCTGGCTGGCTTTTCCTTCATTATTGCCGCAAAAGCAAAAGCCAGCACAGGAGGGCATCCATTTCACAAAATGGATGCGCCCATGTGCTTGCTTTTGCGAATTTTGAGCTTGAATAGCTCAACATTTTTCATAGGAAGTTTTAAAAAAGAGAATGCTAGTATTTTTTTTTTTATGTTGCCTATCTATTTTTTAAATAACATTTTTTACTAGACCATGCCTTTAATGAATAGGCCTAGTTTTCAAGTCTTGCACCACATGTGAGGAGGCCATGTTTTTTGTCCATTCTGACCTTTTATTTCGTGCTATTTGATTCAATTATACTGGGTGTTATTACTCCTCTTTGCCTCTGGAGACTTGGTTACTCCGTCCTGCATATGCTTTCTGCGTCTTTAATTGTTCAATACTTGGCACTTGCAAATGTTTTCTTCTTTACTTAGTCTAAGAGAAATATGTCGTGTGTTTGTAGCTTAACCGTTTGACTCCCCCATGTGCCTTGCAATTATTTATTGCTGTGGCATCCTTGATCCCAAATTAAACAGATAATCTTTGTTCCTCGCATTAAGCTATTTTCCAGCACCTGCCACGTTCAAGTTCTGCAGCTCTGGTGTCTCTTCTTCAGGCTACTCGCTTACTATTATACTATTATCCGAAACCGATGTCCATCTTTCCATCATGGGTGCTTTACTTGCGTTACTTTTTCTACTGCCGCAAGCTTCTGTGTCTCATCTACCTTGCGTTTCTGCACATGTACATCTACTGCATCTCGTCTAACTTATCTTTTCAGTGTAGATTTCTTCGTACTTGGATATTCAGTTACTTTGTTACTTCAGTCACATCTTTACTCTTTAAGTATTCACATATCGTTTCATTGTGTCCTTTTGTCTTCTCTTCATGACATCACTTTACTCTTGTCATTTCTCCAGCATTGGATCTTTCATAGATTCAGATGCTTGAATATTCCCCGTCGTCAGACTGGGAATCCTTGGTGATAAAAATAATATTTTTTTTTTTTTAAATATACACACATTGCTACATAGCAATGCATGTACATAGCCCATTATGGCCTATGAGCCATTCTATTGTGTAGTCCCTCCACCTCACTTTGGTCCTTTATGTCCCCAGCCAATGAGGTGGCAGGGCTTAAGCTCCGCCCCAGCAGCCATCTTCAGATTTTTCACCGCAGTCTAACAGACATAGGGAATCCTCAAGCTCTCTGAGCTCTTAAATTCTTTTTCTACTGTTTGTGTGGAATATATTTTTCCAAATATATTCTACTTTCTTCCCCTGCTAAGGGGCTTTGGTCTCAGATAATTTTTGGGGCAAATGGATATTGTTTTTGACCCAAAATCGTCATACAAACCATCTCTTCAGAATGGCTGCATCTCAGGCTGTCAAGAAGCCTTCCCTGTTCAGGGACTGCACGAGGTGCAAGAAGAAGTTAGTTTACATGAAGGGCCCCCATGGACATTGCATTTACTGCTTGTATCCGCATGACATTCAGAAATGCGATATTTGCAAGACCTTTTCCAACAAGACCCTTCAGGACAGGCACAGAAGACTTCTTTTACATCTGGAAGCCAGGGGTCATTCTTCGGACGAAGAGTCTGTCAGAACAGCTCCTGTCCACTCCAGAATTCCATCTGAGAGGCAAACTTCGAAGAGACGGTCCTCTTCGGTCGAAAGGAGTTCCTCTCCCATTGCCAAAAGTAAGAGGAAGCTGGGGTTAATACCCTTTCTACCTCCACTGGACTCCTCGAGCCAGAAGAAGTCAGATTCGTCACAAAATCTACCTCCAAAAGTAAGGAGGAGTTTGCAAAAAACCAGGGGGGGGGGGCATTTGTCGATGGGGAAACTGTCCACGAGCGATGGGAAGGATAAAGGCCCGTCGTCAGCCAGACTGTTGACGGAACTCTCATCGACGACGATTACACAGAAGACATCTTCTACGGCAAGATCCTCATCCTTGGATTTATCGTCCACGAAACAGTCGTCGATGAAGGAAACACACCATTCGTCCACGAGGTACTCGTCCACGAAACGCTCGTCCACAGAGCACTTGTCGATGGGGGAGCAACCATCCAAAACATATTCATCAAAGAAACACTCGTTGACGGAGAGCGACCATCCAAAACACTTTCGTCGACAGAACTACCGTCGGCGGAACGCTCGTTGACGAAGGTACCATTGACCACAACACCGTCGGCGACACCGCAAGTTCCTGCATCTATGGAGGAATTGGAGCCGGAGACACCTTCCGCTCACGCCAGGGTGACACCTGTCATTGAGGAAAGTTTCCTTGAGGCTGCTGAA